>NC_137016.1:21328682-21483682 GCF_032717465.1 Coenobita brevimanus | reverse complement strand
TGTGTGTGTGTGTGTGTGTGTGTGTGTGTGTGTGTGTGTGTGTGAATGAGAGAGTGAGGGAGGGGGGTGGGAGAGAGAAAAGAAGTGTGAGAGGAATAAAAGGCGGGTGTAAGGAGGTTACGTAAGGTATGAGATGGATGCAAGAGGTGACAGGGAGAAGGTACAAGTGTTAATTAAGAAGGTGCAAGAATGATACCACTCTCTCATGATCAGGAAACTGCTGGAAGGACACAGGTTAAGAGTGAGAGCAGTAAAGATGAGTTATCTGAGAGAGTTATGTGGAGTTAAATGGAGAGACAGACAGACAGACAAGTGTGGAAGTGATGGAGCGTTGTGGTGTTGAAGTGGATATGTTGGAAAGCATTAAGAGATGTACCTGATAACTTGGCTATGTGGAAAGGATCGAGGATGAGAAACTGACTAGGAGAGAGTACAGTATGTGGGTGAAGTGGAGGGAGACGGAGGGAAGGGGAGACCCAGAATAAGATGGAGGGATTGGGAGGTGAGGTACTGTGTATGAGGGAAGGGGGTGTACACTGGAGATGAGGCAGCTTGATCACAGAGGCCAGGATAACATGGAAGGGATTCGCATGTAGCCACCCCTTCTGGGATCAAGGCGTCTGACTATGGATAAAAATATAAATACATGATCAGAACAACGCTTATCTAGTTCCATTTCTCGCCAGATGATTTTATTCAGCCGAGAGTTGGTATAAAAGCCTGAGAGTGTTAACCCTTACACAGTAGGAACAACTCTAGCATTTTATTCCTGCTGACGAGATAATTTTATTGAACTGAGAATAAAAGTCCAAGAATGTTAATACTTTCACTAATAATTTTCTCATCATCAAGACAATTCTAGTCTTTTATTCTAGCTTAGTTTAGACACTTATTCTGGTGAAGAGTGAGTCATAGGAGCCTGAGAGTGCTAATAGTATGAGAGGGAAGAGAGATGTGAAAGGCAAGAGGTGAGCCTGAGAGGTGTGGGGTAAGTGTGAGAAATGTGTGGGAGGCAGTTGTAAGCGGCCGGGGTACAGTATTAATCACGTGAAATATGCGAGGAAATTGTAGAAAAGGAAAGATGGGGGAGAGGGACGTAACAAAGAAGTCTTGTAGTAGTAGTAGTAGTAGTAACTGTAGTGCGGTAGTAGTAGTAGTAGTAGTAGTAGTAGTAGTTGTTGTTGTTGTTGTGGTGGTGGTGGTGTGCAGGTAAAGTGTATACCTGTGTAGACTCACGGTTTCCATCAGGCTTCAAGGTGAATCCTGGGACTCAAAAGGTCAGGACAAACTGAACACCATCTTCCACACAACGGTGCAAAATGATGTACTTTTGCGTAATTTTGAAAGTTGCCGTTAATACGCCTGCCATACCGTCTGTCTGTCTGTCTGTCTGTCTGTCGATGCCGGGTTAAACGCTAAGTCTGAAAGCTAAATAAATATAATACTTGTTGGTATTTTCGGTGACTGGTGTGTGTATAAGTAATTTTTTTCTCTCACTCTTTTCATATTTTAACGCCTTCATGATAATTGCGTCGTCCTTCGCTTTGTTTATGTTACTTTACAATTATTTTATTTAGGTTATGAGAATTAGCGGGGAAAAAGTGTCTGGATTTCCGTGTGAGTGACCGGTGCGATGGGGTGTGTAATGGCGTTATCATTGTTTTTACCATCCGCTTTGGGAAGTGAGCGGAGTGGTAATGTTTTCATCTCAGTTGTGAGGTTGGCTGTCTGGCTTACTTTGTGTGAGGGTAAACATGATACCTCATAAATGGCCTGAGTTACCAACATGAAACTTCCAGGGTATCGAGATATGGCCAAGATCTTGGATGAGTTCGAAAACGGGCCCTAGGGGTCAAGATCAAGGTCACCAAAATGGCTAACCTTTGTTGACCTGGACCTTGTTTTTGTTTTTTCTTGGAGGGAGCAATTTCCAGGTCCCTGGCCTTTGAATCCTTCTTCCGTGCATTAAAAAAAAAAAAAAAAAAAAATGGAAAGAACAGTATCCCACAGGTAATGCGGATCACATAGTTAATTAGTATCCCACAGGTAATACGGAGTGATTAGTTATTTAGTGTCCCACAGGTAATACGGAAAAAAAATTAATTAGTATCACACAGGCAATACGGAACAAACAGTTAATTAGTAACCCACAAGTAATACGAAACACAAAGTTAATTAGTATCCCACAGGTAATACGGAACATCTGAAGTTAATTAGTATTCTACAGGTAATATGGGATACATAAGGTTAATTAATATCCGTATCTCACCAGATCACTTGCTGCTGGACGTGCCTACCTGGCCGGAATACAGGTGCAAAAAATCATAAGGAATGTGGTGTCCGACCGTAGGGAATTAATTAGCCTCGTAAAAGGACTGAGCGCCCATTAGCAAATATGCCAGGACGCTGGCGATTGACCAACTTAATTATAATACTCCTCTGTGTGTGTGTGTGTGTGTGTGTGTGTGTGTGTGTGTGTGTGTCTAAAATTACAGCCCTACAATCAACCCCCACCAATATTTCACACCCATTTCTCTTAACCACTTCAGCAAGATGCCGTATTTCTCATTACATTTTTCCTACGTCATGATTTTTATTCGCCTAGGGAAAATTTTGACGTGGAGGCGCTGGATATATCTTTCATTAACCCCTTCACTATAAAAAAAAAAAAAAATCATGCACATTTGACAGCTTGAAAATGAAACATGAAAAAAAATATATATCATCGCACTGAAGGACCTAAAATTTCTAAAAACAATTACACAGAGGAAGAAGGTGAGAATGGAAGGCAGAGGTAAAATGCAGGGAGACACAAAATGCAGAAGTGACATGCAGAAGTGAAATGCAGCGAGGTACGAAATGCAGAGGTGAAATGCAGAGGTGAAATGCAGCGAGGTACGAAGTAGATCTGTGGGTGAGGTAGGTGTGGATATACAAAACGAGAGGCTGGGGGAGTGTGGAGAGAGGAAAATGGAGGATGGAGGTGCAACATGGAGGGAAGGTAAAAACTGGAGGAAAAACGAGAACTATTTGGGAAAAAAAAAAGGATGAAGGTGGAGGAAAGGATGAGAGAGGCAGTCTGTCTATCAATTTATCTAAATTATTCATCTTTCTATTTATTTATCTATATAAATTATTCATCTATCTATCTATTTATCCATATATCTAAATTATTCATCTATCTATCTATTTATCTAAATCATTCATATACCTACCAATCTATCTAAATTATCCATCCATTTCTCTCTCTCTCTCTCTTTCTTTCAGACATCTCTATCTATCCATCTATCCGTTTATGTAACAATATTTATCTATCTATAGGACCACCCATGATTCTATCATCAGTTATTCATCAATTATTACAATTACCTGTGTTCTCTTTTTATCATTCACTCAATTATATAAAACAATTTAGTTTTACCAGTTCACTGTTCATCAGTTATTCAAATCAACAGCAATTCTGAAATCAACTAAGCTCCAGTTATACAAGGGGTGCATTAGTAAAATTGTACTGTATATGCATCAGGTAAACACAAACGTCAGTAAACAACATAAATGAATGTTCTCAGTTAATGAAGGGAGGACAATACGTAGTTCATTTAAATGTAGGACACAGGAAAAAAATGTTAACAATAAAAACAGTACGGTTATAATAATAATAATAATAATAATAGTAACAATAATAATAATAGCAATAATAATAATAATAATAATAATAATAATAATAATGATAATAATAATAATAATAATAATAATAATTATTATTATTATTATTATTATAATTATAATAATAATATCAATAATAATAATCATCATCAGTATAATCATCATCATCATCATCATCTTCAACAGCTTCATCATCATCATCGTCATCTTCATCACCCAAATCATCAAAATCCTAATCCCGCTACAAACCGGGGTGGTAGGACCCAGAATCAGTAAAAGGTAAACATAAGAGTAAGAGAAGTATCAACAGACTGCCCAGTGAAAATGAATACAGGTAAATTTCTGTTCACACTTCCACTCCGACACGTACAGCTATCCAGGCCCAGGGTGGAGGCGGGTTACTTCCCCAGAGGCAGAAAGAAGTGTTCCTCAGCCCTATGATTCATCTGTCATTCAGGACTCACAAAACACGGCTGGAATACACACTAGAGTAAAAGTTGGCATTTATGCCGGGCGTATGCAAGCCGCCCGCTACAGTATTCCTTTATTCCAGGCACTCAGCACGCAAGCCTCTGAAATTCTTGGTTCCAACTCATAGGCAAGACAGTCCACACTGATTTTTCTTTCCCTTTTAGATGTGCTTCACGACTACCTAAGGGATGAGGGCAAGTTGTTGTATACCCAGCTAGAAGGAGCATGCAATTGATGCCATGTGTATCTCTAACACAAGTACACACAATTTACAACAATAATATACCGATGGATCGATACTCGAGCGCAGGTCCAGTCAAAGAAAAAGATCAATAGAAGCGCATTACTATCCATTTCATGGACCGTGTATCATGGTTTTTCTCAAATATCTTTCAAAGTAATCAATTGATCGGTATGATACTTTGACACAGTGTACATGACACCTCCCGCTAATTTTTGGTAATATACGGCATTGCCAAGTGGTGTTAGTGAAGGCGTTTACTCTTGACGTTTAAAGGCAAAGTCGCGTGAGTCGCCAGACTAATCAACACAATCGAACGTCCGCTACCCCCCATCCCCTTCCTCTCCCTCCCTACCTCCCTCCCTCCCTCTGTCTCACTGTTTCACTCTCTCTCTTTCTCTCAGCATTCCCCCCAATACCTGTATGTAACATACAATATGCAATAAAATACCGTTTACCATTATATTATTCAGTAGTAGCAGATAACTGGAAAGTTCTTAATGAAAAGGATATAGCGTGGTCTGACCTAACGACCATAATAGGCTAATGGTTAAGTTTTCTCAACGAGGGTGTCAGGTGCGGGGTTGTCTGTCGGCTGCAGCACTTGCAGAACCGGCCACAACCGCTGTACTGTACCAGATTGATGACGTCATCCGTGCATGGGGTCATGAAGTCGTCCGACTGCCACCAGCTCATCCTGAGCTCAACGCCATTGAGCAGGTCTGGGGTTCAATGAAAAAACATGTGCGTTCCTCACTGCAGCGGTTCACTCGGGCAGATCTGCAGGCCAGGATAGAGAAAGCCAAGCTTAGCGCAACAAGGCAGGTGTGGGAAGGTGCAGTGAGACGGTCCAGAGCCTTCGAGGATGAGTACTGGTGCACGGATAACATCCATAAGCGTGTAGATCCCGTAATTATCAACATCGAGAGTGATTCCGAGGATGATTTGTTCCTTGATAGTGACGAAGACTGTGAATAAACTTTCTGTAATATGCTCAGTTGTTTGCATCACTTTTCTACCTATTATGATATTTATTATGAGAGAGAGAGAGAGAGAGAGAGAGAGAGAGAGAGAGAGAGAGAGAGAGAGAATTTCATAAATCCATTACGGCCCTATTATGTTGTATTGATTATATACCGTACCGTACTGGTTTGTAAGTTAAACTGTGTAATTTAATTTTGGATACCTTATCTTACCTGCTCGTAGTAAACACGTCGATATGGGGGGTAAAGGAATTAAGAGATCGTGATAGTAGGCACATTATATTGGATGAATAAGGTGACGGTCATAGGCTCTTTAGTCAACTCCCGTTTATATAACTTCAGGACATACAATAACAATGATTAAATGAACACAGACTCTACAAACAACAACATACTGTATTTATGATACCCGATACTAATCATTATAACATGATAGAGTGGACAGAGGGGGGGGGGGCACGGGAAGGCCAGCAGGAATGAGGATTGAGGGGGGAAGTAAGGAGGGGGAGGGGGGAAATGAGGAGGGGGAAGGGAGAGGGGGGAGAGGGAGGGAGGTAGGGAGGGAGAGGAAGGGGATGAGGGGTAGCGGACGTTCGATTGTGTTGATTAGTCTGGCGACTCACGCGACTTTGCCTTTAAACGTCAAGAGTAAACGCCTTCACTAACACCACTTGGCAATGCCGTATATTACCAAAAATTAGCGGGAGGTGTCATGTACACTGTGTCAAAGTATCATACCGATCAATTGATTACTTTGAAAGATATTTGAGAAAAACCATGATACACGGTCCATGAAATGGATAGTAGTCGCTTGAGAAGGAAACGAAGAAAAGAATGGAAGTGGATTATGGAAAAGGGGAGAGAGAGGGCGCGATAATAAGCCGGGATATATTTTAATGTGTAAAGGCAAAGAGTTCGAGCATAATAAAGCATTGGAAAGGAGAAAAAATGGAACCTGGATAGACTGGACAGAGAGAGAGAGAGAGAGAGAGAGAGAGAGAGAGAGAGAGAGAAGCAATGGTCAAGAGTGAAAACAAGGAAAAATTATTAAGTGGGAAGCCAGCCAAGCGAAAGGGAGGAAATAAAGAAAACCTACAAAGGACAGAAAACAAAAGCGAGGGAACCGAATATTATGAAGGAGATACAAAGGAAGGGAGACAGGGTAGAGAGAGAGTGAGACAATCCTGAGAAAAGAATAGGTATATATGGAGAGAGAGAGAGAGAGAGAGAGAGAGAGAGAGAGAGAGAGAGAGAGAGAGAGAGAGAGAGAGAGAGACGTACAGCCAGCCCGGAGTACCAGCACAAGCACCACAAGATAGTAACACAGACACCACCATCTCCACCACCACCACCACACAAAGCTCTACAACGATACAGGGAAATATTTAAGCCCAACACAGCCAAACATCCTGTAAACGATTATCAACACAATTTATTAATAACATATCATATAACTGGCCAGTACTGGCGCTTGATTAATACCGGTATAACAACATTGTGTACTTGGCCAACTTAGGTTTTATAACTACAGTATGCAATGGATATTAATGAACTTTTCTTGAACAGGAATTACGTGTTGTTATAATCATCATCATCATCATCATCATCATCATCATCATCATCATCATCACCCGGACCTCCTTTCCCACCCAAAGGCAGGGTGAGGAGTAGCAAAGTCCAGACAGTCCCAAATTGCCCAGTTCAATGGGCCACGCTTCCATTCACTCATCATTCAAGCCCCCGGAATCTGGGCTCTATCGGATATGCCAAAAACATTCACCACGTTCTGTAGCTTCACATAATCGTATCCGACAGAGTCAATCCAGACGCTGCCACGTTAAAAAGGGGTGCCAAAAATCCCTGATCATGCACTTCTCACAAAATTCATCCAGCCAGCTCGATCTCCTGTCAGTTCCCTAGCCTCACCGACTTCCAAACCTCTCTCCCTCACACATTCATCCACCATATCTCTCCACCTTCTCCTTGGCCTACCTCGCCTCCTCCCTCCTTCGAATTCGCTCAGATATACCTTCTTCACCACTCTATTGTTACCCATTCTCTCCACATGACCATACCATCTCAGGACACTCTCTTCAATTCTGGTGTCCACCGACTTCCACACTCCGCATCTTTCACGATTCACATTATTTCGTATCCTATCCACCCTCTGTACTCCATAAACATTCCTCAGCAGTCCCATCTCCACTGCTCTTACTCTTGACTTTTCATTTTCATGCCACACCATAGTCTCATATCCATATGTTAAAGCTGGCACTAACACTCCTTCAGGTAAGCCTCGTGCAGCTGCAACACTCAAGCCTCTGTCTCTTATCAAGGCCTTCATTGCACCAGCTACTTTTCTTCCTTGTGTCACTCTACTTTCAACTTCTTTTGCACATTTTCCTCTCTTTTCTGTCACTGTACCCAGGTATTTGAACTCTCTCATCAATTCCAGTCTCCCTCCATTCACTGTTACATTGCACTTGGAGTCACCTTCTCTCTCAATAACCATCATTTTACTCTTTTCTACATTTACTCCCAAGGAACGACGGTTACAGACATCAGCAAAACTCTGCACTAGCCTACCAAGTTCTTGTCCTGTACTTGCAAGCAGTACTGCATCATCAGCATACAACAAATTTGAGATATTCTATCCATCACAATTCATTACCAATGCCATCCCTCTCTCCATTACTCGTGTTTTCACTTCTCTCATCACCCCATCCATATATACATTGAACAACCATGGGGACATCACACAACCTTGTCGCACGCCCACACTGATCGTGAACCATTCACTTAGATGCCCATTAACCCCGACACATGCTTCACTACCATCATATAAACTCTTGACGGCACCTAGCAGCTTACCCTCTACACCGTACATGCGCAAAACTTTCCACAATCATTCTCTGTCCACGTTGTCATATGCCTTTTCCAGATCCATGTATGCCATAAACACCTTATGGTCCTTCTCACAAGCCTTCTCTACTATCTGTCTCACTGCAAATATTTGGTCCACACATCCTCTGCCACTCCTAAAGCCACCCTGTTCATTACTCACTAGGACTTCTGATATCTCTCTTACTTCCTTTATAATAATTCTTCATTATACCTTCCTAAAACACTCAGTAAGCTTATGCCACGATAATTCTTGCACTCACTTCTTTCACCTTTATTTTTGTACAGGGGTACAATCACAGCCTTTTTCCACTCTGCAGGCACAGTTTCACTCATCCATGCCTTCTTACATATCTCCAACAAGCACTTCATTCCATTCTCTCTACTACATTGAAGCATCTCTGCATACACCTCATCAACCGCAGCTGCTTTCCCATTTTTCAGCCGCTTCACAGCACTCTTCACCTGTGCGAGTGTCACGTCTCCTGGCACTGCATTCCTTCTCTGCACACCCC
Source organism: Coenobita brevimanus (assembly GCF_032717465.1). Taxonomy (NCBI): domain Eukaryota; kingdom Metazoa; phylum Arthropoda; class Malacostraca; order Decapoda; family Coenobitidae; genus Coenobita; species Coenobita brevimanus. Next base: position 21,474,905 of record NC_137016.1, on the reverse strand, counting down.
CAAAACCAATCATTTTTACAGCTGCTCTGCTCTCTCTATCCCCATTCATCAGGCTTTCAAAATATTCTTTCCATCTGGTCCTTACTTCATCTCCATGGGTTAATAATCTACCACCTGCATCCTTCACACCATCCCATTTCTTTCTGCTTTCACTTCTACATTTCCGCACCTCTTTCCAGAATAGCTTTCTATTTTCGGAGTAGTTCGCATTCACTTTTCTTCCTAGATCCTCATTTACCTCCTTCTTTTTCCTCTTCACTAGTCTCTTTACGTGCTTCTTTCTCTCAACATATTCATTAATAATAATAATAATAATAATAATAATAATAATAAAATAATGATTACGACGACGACCACGACGACGATGATGATGATACAAGAACTTATGTTTATTGCAGTAACAGTAACAATTATACAGAATGAAATAACATATATTCATTCATTTTTCCGTGCTACTTCTTTCACTAATTTTCACCAAACATTTTTTTCCCCATCATCGTTTTCAGTCATTCCTATCCTCAGTTTTTTTACGTCTCCTTTTTGCCTGCGGCGAAGCCGACAAGTCTGTATATGGTAAACCTGGAAATTTTTTCTCCTTTATGGAAAGTTCGAATATCTGCTTTTAAAGAGCTCTGGGCGATTTTTTTTTTTTTTATGAAATACAAAGTTTCTCAGCATGAAATTTTGAGCTGGTTTAACATGCCAGCTGTTGCTGGCCCCACCTGTCAGTCAATAGCAGCAATGGCTCCTTACCTGCAGCTGTCAGCTCTACCGTGTTCGCCTACCTTGTCTCTCCTGACGCCTCATCATAACCACACCTGCCCTCACCCTCACCGCCATCAGCTATATTACAACCACAGAGAAAATTTGGCTACACAATCGTTTTAACTGACTGCCCTCTTGTTAACAACAATGAGTGAGCCTGTTTAGTTCTTTCTACTTGCGTGCGCGCGTGCATGCTTGTATGTGTGTGTGTGTGTGTGTGTGTGTGATTGAGAGAGAGAGAGAGAGAGAGAGAGAGAGAGAGAGAGAGAGAGAGAGAGAGAGAGAGAGAGAGAGAGAGAGAGAGTTAATCTATTTCACCAGCATCTCACTACTCGACATTGCTAACATATAATGCAAAATTTTTCAGTGATGTATTGCATCTAGCTTCAAAGAATAAATTGCTACTCTCATTCTAGTTCTTTTCAGTGGCTTGCATGCTGGCAATACTCTATTAAAAAAAAAAAAAAAAAAGGAGGTAATCATCTTCCTCTTTGACATGAGTCTGCGGTTGATTAAAGAAGATAATATTTAGGCTCAGCTTTGGAAATATGTCAAGGAAATGGAAGATGTTAATACTCTTAACTGGAGGGCACAATGCTTATGTTTTTCTTGCAACAACCAGACGTTTGTATTTGGCTCAGAGGAGACTTTTCTAACCAAAGGTGTCAGCTACAGCCTTCACTAACCCCTTCACTACACTGCATCTTCCTTGACATGAATAAAATCGTCTGGTTAGGTCCGATAACAATGAAAAAGACGCCACTGAAAATAAGCGGATAAAAGGAGCATATGGAATGAAGTACCGTACTGTAGACTGATAAGTACACTACATGAGGACTCTTGTCTTTAGTACAGGATGGAATATTAATTTTGTAGAGTGGTGGCACTTAGGTAATTGGAGGGTGCAGGAGAGAGGCGAAAGTTTGAAGGAGTAAAGTTAAGTGGTGAAGGAAAGGCGAGAAGTGAGTGATGGTGTCCGCCGCCAGTGACCAGCCAGGTGAGGCAGGGAGAGGAAAATATTAACTTCCACCACCTTCCTGGATGGGTGGGTATTATCCTGATGAAAATAATCTGTCTCTGTCTCTGTCTCTGTCTCTCTCTCAAATCAAATCAAACTGGGATGGGAGGAGACAGGGAGATGGAGGGAGAAGAGATAAATGGAGAATGGTTAAAATGGTGGCGGAAAAACAGGAACAAGGAAGAGGAAATAGGGCACGGAAAGTAGGAGCTGGAATGAGATTGGTGTGGAACAAGAAGAGGAGGGGAGGAGGAAGAAAAAGTGAGGAGGGGGAGGAGGAGAAGGAGGAGGAGGAGGAGGAGGAGAGATAAAGAAGAAAAAGAAAAGGAGACAAGAAAGAAAAGAAAAAGAAGAAAGAAGAAGAGGAGGAAGAGGGGGAGGAGGAGGACGTGGAGGCGAGTGATAAAAAGTTTGAAAGTAATTTTTTCATATCAAATGCCATCTTCCGCCTCCAGGAAAATATCACTGCGTCATATCTTCCTCGGCAAATTCACGATACATTCCCTGCACCAAGGAACTCTGCCACTGATAATGCAGAAATTTACCTTCGTTGACAATATTTTCCCTCCAGTATCTCCCAAAATTCCCCTGACCAACCAGTACAATCCCGACCACTCATTAGCCTCTTCAGACCAAAGACGTCATTTCTATTTTTGCACTTGGTGCTTCATTGTCACTCTATTCATCTGAGGAAGGGTCTGGCCTCTCCTTAGTTGAATAAAATGGTCTGGCGATAGCTGAGGTGAACAGGAAAAGACGTCCATATGTGTGTGTGTGTGTGTGTGTGTGTGTGTGTGTGTGTGTGTGTGTGTGTCAGTATGCGAGGGTTAACTTTCCAGTGTCACTGTGAAAGGAGTAACTTTTGTTAGTGTGTCAGTATAAGACGAACATCTATTTTCAGTGTACCAGTGTTCAAGGAGAAATTTATCATCCATTATGTCATTATGAAGAGATTAAACATACTCAGTGTGTCACTGTGGAGGGAACTGCTTTATTTTCAAGGTGTAAATGTAAGGGAACTGTTTTTTTTTTTGTTTTTTGTTTTTTTCACTCTGTGCTAGGGCAACAACATTCTTTTTAGCGCCCGTGTGTGTGTGAGAGACGTGACTCATGACATGCATGAGGCCCACACACCTCCTGCCTTGAGGGGGGGTGGGGAGTGAGTGGCGTGGAAGAGGAGGGGAGTGGGGTGAGGGAAGAGGGAGGGGGAGGCTGAGAGAGAGAGGGTGAGAGGTGAGGTGGGTGAAATAAGGAGAGTGGAGTGTGTGAAGAAGGGACAGAAATGAGGTAGTTGAAAAGGGGAAGACATGAGGGGATAAGAGGAGGGGAGAAGGGAGGTGGGGAAGGGGAGGAAAGAATTTAGATGAGTGGGCTAAAGGAGACGTTGAAGGAGAAATGGAAGAAAAGAGAAGGAGAGGGGGTGGAGGGTTTTGGGAAGTGGCGTGGAGGGGTTGAGTGGGAAAAGGAAAATTGAGCGAATGTGGGTGGAGTGGGGGCGGGGGGCAGATCTGAGGAGAGGCCACTTGTCTCGTGCTACCTGGGCCGGAAGTGATTCCATCTTCGGGTAACAGAGGCAGTTACGTGATGAAATTGGAGAGGAGGGGGAGGGGAAGGCAAGAATAGTACGGAGAGAAGGATGAAGATTGATAAAGATATATGATGACAAAGGTGAAGATGCATGAAGTGAAGAAGAAAATGGATGAGGAAATGGAGGACTCTGTATAAAGACAAGGTAGAAGATGTATGGTGTGGAAAATGCAACATTATAACACAGACTCAATAATTACCAGATACTCCGAATATAATCCAAATCATAATACCCCTTGTGATACAAGGGGGCGTACACCATCCACTCATTTGTTGTAGTGCTTCCTTCACATGACTCTTTTGTAGGTGACAAAACTAAATGTTCTATCGTAATCCCGGAAACCATTTGGGTGTAATTATACATGCAACAACTATACTCATTTTTTTTTTTTTATCGAGACGAAGATGCACTTGTTGGTGATGACTGGCTGAATGCAACGCTACTTTATAATCTCTTTACTCGTTAGCATTATTAATTGATATCATATATCTGAGGGGGAAATTTGGGTTAGTAATTGTTATTCGGACATGTTGCATTCAGTCAATCATCACCAACCTGTCAAGTGCATCTTCGCATCAATTAAAAAAAAAAAATGAGTATAGTCGTCCGGTGGTCTAGTGAGTTAGGTCGCTCTTATTGGAGGTGGATCATAAACGGTTTAAATGCGAAGGGCATGTGATTATTATTGCCCACATAATGATATTCAGGGATTGGTGACTCGTCATTCTTGCTTGAAGTGTTTGGAGTAAGTCAGCTTCAGATGTGTACGCTCCTGATGGGGCAAATATTCTCATACCAGTATATATCTTTGGGATACAAACACAAAATTACTGCCTACGTGTGTGTCTCGTCATTCCCAGTCACCCCAGTTCATGCATGTTGCCCAACTCTGCTGTCCAGCGACGGGTTGGCTTGGTTTATTCTGGCTTCATCCACACGATGTGATCAGCTTGGGAGAGACTCTTCTAATTACTGTAGAGCGAATAGGTAGGGCTTTCATTAACCCTTTCAATATTAGAAGCCCTTACTTATTTATAATCGTCTGGAATAAGGAAGACAGTACCAAGTAAAGACGTCACCGAATTAAAGAAGTTAGGAAAGTTAGTGTTTCGCCTCGGTTCACAAACTTGCAGGAAACACGTTAACCCAGTTACATTATGTGGCTGGTTTTCAAGTCTTCCTTTAGGGGCAAGACCAGTGTTGTCATGTACTATGGACTCTATCGTCTTTGTGCCATGTACAAAACTATGTTGGTAAGGAAGCGGTGTTAGAAAGATTACTAAACCCAGTTGGCTGACGTTCAAAGACTTTCCTCCTTAACCCAGTCGGTACCAAAGGGTTCACTTAATCACTTCAGTCCGATGACATATTTTCTGTTGTTCATGCGATCTCCACATGATTACACTCAACTTAGGAGACACAGCCAGATGTGAAGGACTTAACGAAGGTTGTACCAATCACCTCCAGTTCAGTAAGTGTTTTTAAAACTAAATACAGTCGTCTGGGTGAAGCAATAATACATTATAAAAAAAGTCACAGGAGTAAATTGGTTAAGCTGGAATATTAGTCAAGCGGCAGCAAGAATTTAAGATATGAGACGCCTTCCGGTGCAGGGGTACACGGGTACACGATCATTCTGAAACAATTACAACTTTACCACAATTACATGAAGTGGTTTAGACGTGGTACTGCAGTTTACAGCTTCTTAAACGTTTATGAGGAGTATTAATTATAAAAGTACCCTATTTTCTATACTGATGGGTATGGACGGAGAGTAAACAAAACACCTCTTTTAATATTTTCCACTAATCTCTCTCTCTCTCTCTCTCTCTCTCTCTCTCTCTCTCTCTCTCTCTCTCTAACATGAACATGTTTCAAACAAACGATAATGTTAATATTTTCAGCAGTCTCTTCATTTTCCAAAAATATCAGCAAACCGAAAAATATTCCACGAAAAAACAAAGCGAATAAATATACAGAGTATTGAATTATTACCTGTGAGTATTACAAAACAGCAACATGTTAACTGAATCACAACCACTGCCGGTCAAAATAATCAACTTTAATCCGTTTATGGATGAATGAATGACATATCGGTATCAGTCAGTGGGTACAATATTATTTCTAAAAACATAATGCACCTCCTAAAAAACATAACTGATCTCTTCTGATTGCCATTTGATCTGATGGACTAAAATTTACCTGGTTGTTGTTCAGTGTTTTAATGTTCAAAAATTGTAACTTTTACCACCCCTTAGATATTTGAACTGCAAGGCTGCTGACGGATTTATTCAGCCTTTAGTGACAACTGAGGTTTAGGATTAATATTTAAAAAAATCTAATCTCTCTCTCTCTCTCTCTCTCTCTCTCTCTCTCTCTCTCTCTCTCTCTCTCTCTCCAGTACATTCCGGCATACAACAGCATACGTATATCTTTTAGTATTTCAGCACCATCACCATCATACAGGTAATTGTTTCCCAGTAACATATGGGTTGGAAAGGATCAGGAAACATAAAAGGAAAAAAAAACAATTAGGTGAACTATCAACAGAGCACCTGAGGGATTGGGTCATACATCCTTTCATTCATCTCTCGTTCATTTAACTTGTTCTAACAAACCTGCCAAAATATGTGCTTTATAAAGCCTTTCCGTCATGCACCAAGCCAGATATTAGGATTAACCTTTGTCATATGCATTTCCATAAGTAAGTCGTATGTTTTTATCCTTCAGTAATTGCTTCATCAAATTTCCACTCATCTACGGTTTGTATTTTTCTCTAAATATGACTCCCAGTATTTTGCACATATGGAGTCTACACAGCTCAAACTGTATGAGTATAGATGATGACTTTTTCTGTTCTGATTGTCTTGGAAAGATCTATTCATCGACTTCCTCCTTGGCTTTTCATGTCTCTTCTCCAATTCACACATATACACCATCATCAACAACCATTCTATTCATACCCATTCTTTACATCATCAGACTATAAACTCAACAGATCAATATACCTCATTACCGCATATCTAACGAGTATCTAAGTTTTTTGTCCCGTCCAACCTTCACGTCCCACACACATTACTTACCAGTCCCTTTAGCACTTAACCGCATTGGTGCCAGAGTGTCTTTTAACTTGTCAAAAACCGTCTGCGGATTTCAAGAATATATCAGAAATGTTATTATAGCAGAGTCTAATGAAGATCTTATTACCTGCCTCACTACCACAGATCCTTGCTAAACATTCAGCAGTCGTAGTGAAGGATACTGATTCCTGCCCACAACACACTGGCACAGTAATGTATGCTGAAGGTTGTAACGAGTCCAATTTATACACACGATTCACATTTTTAGTTAAATGATTCTCTCTCTCTCTCTCTCTCTCTCTCTCTCTCTCTCTCTCTTAGCGCGGAGAATACAATAATTTCTCTATCAGCGTTATATTCCATCCCTGGTGGCGGAAAGAAACTCATAAATAAGAAGCTTCCTCAATATAACGCCATGAAGGTGTCAGAAGCAACCTGCATTTTCTGATGTACACGAAATTTAATATTGAAACCACGAAGCACATTTCAGTATAAATTATGGAGTTAAAAAATGCCAACCCAGTAATATAACCCCAATAAGTCAAAGGGAACAACTAATGGCACTTCATTACTACAGTAACCAACATTATTCTAATTAACACACGACCCAGTTGGCCATTACCCCAGGCGTCTGATTACCTGGCCTCATTTACAGTAGTTAATTACCAAACAAATCACTTGCAAAACTAAGGCTAACAAAAATAAATATACAGCAATAATCCACAGCCAAACACGGGCGCCATTATTCCCATTACATTCTTCAGCTTCAAGGCGGCTGGGTCAGCACAGCATTTGTAATTTTCCTTTTTTAACTCAATGTTTATATACCTTTTTTACCTTTACTTGGCCCAGATTTTCGTCCTCTTACTTCCTCACCAGCCAGATTAGTTCTATTTTTAATAATGTCAGTATTTATCACGTATTATTATCTTAACGCGTGACATCTTATCCGTACTCCATTTGCATGAAAGAGTAGCTTTTCTCCCTATCGATATCTGTCCTGTGCTTCAATAGTCTTTTAATTTCCATCACAAACTAATTCTTTTTGCATGTGATATATTACAACTTTCATCACAGTCCCACTTCCCCATATCTGTCTTTCTCATGGTTGGCAGCAGAATTGTTATCTATGTGTTGGGTGGTAAACAGTGGTGGCAGGGGACCGTCGGTGTGTTTCTGGTCTTCCTCGTACTTCAGTCAGCAGTGAGTCGAAGAGACAAGAGAATTACCCCACATATTTAACAGCAGACTGTTACCAAATTAGGATGATTAAAAAAAAAATAACTATAACGGAAACGAACTCGAACTGTCAGTAACCAGTCACATACAAGTTAGCCTTTCTTGCAGACTCTCAGTCTTTGATTCCTGATTTAAACACAATACGGTCTCTCCCCCCTTTTCTCTCTCTCTCTCTCTCTCTCTCTCTCTCTCTCTCTCTCTCTCTCTCTCTCTCTCTCTCTCTCTCTCAAATAAAACTTTAACTCCATCAACAAAATAACATGATCAGTCCCATCATACTGAGGGGGCTCGTGTAAGCTGAACACAGTTGTTTGGCTGCAGCAACAAAAAACTATAAAAATACCGTTAACGACGTAAAAGAGTTACCATTACAGTGGTTATGGTTGTTAGTTTCCTTGACAAGCAAGAAACGTGCCCAATAATTCTTTGAACGGTTGTCAAGTGATGCAGTCAAGAATTTGATTTTGGCTCTGGTTATCGCCATTCAGGAGAGGGAATCCCTAACAACAAAATAACATAAAAACATCCAGTACTCCTTAGGTTGGATAATGGCAAAAAGCATCCAGTACTGGTTGGGCTGGATAATGGCAAAACACAGGCAGTACTGGTCAGGCTGGATAATGGCAAAACACAGGCATTATTGGTTAGGCTGGATAGTGGCAAAACACAGGCATTACTGGTTAGGCTGGATAGTGGCAAAACACAGGCATTACTGGTTAGGCTGGATAGTGGCAAAACACAGGCATTACTGGTTAGGCTGGATAGTGGCAAAACACAGGCAGTACTGGTCAGGCTGGATAATGGCAAAACACAGGCATTACTGGTTAGGCTGGATAATGGCAAAACACAGGCATTACAAAAGCAGATGTGGGCTCACAGGTGGCTAAACACCAGCCAGCAACGGGTTCCAAAGACGAGAATAACAATCACTTGGGCACCATGTGGCTCTGTGTCTCTGACACCGCGGAAATGACACATGTGAAAAACAACGCATTAATTAACAAGCATCTGCTGCTAACTGCCAAATGTTTACAGCCGTGAGAACAGCGTCACACGTGTCGGGGTAAAACTGCCGCGTGGTGTGGGTGACGTCGTTCACGGGGAAGCTGCTGTTACACTCGTTAGCACATCCACCTCACTTCTGAAAGAACTTGACTTCGTTTCTCTGGCTGGTCAGACTGGTGGATTCAGTCTACTTCCACACTATCCCTATTCACCCAGAGATAAAATCGAAAATCTGGCTGTAAATCATCTAATGTGGGACGCAGTCTAGAGAAAGGCTGGGACTTAACAAATGATCTAAATGACCCTCGTGTAGTTGACAAACATAAATGCCTTCTTTGACGTCACTGGTGACGTCACACCTGCACCACCCGACACCCACCCCACCTAACAACCACCCTAACAGCTGACAACCACCTTACCCGACACCCACCCCACCCGACACTCACCCCACCTGACACTACCCCACCCGACACTCACCCCACCTGACAACCACGCCACCCGGCATCCGACACCCAACACAGGCAAAGCCACGGTGGCTGCCCCCATCCATTGGCGTTGCTCTGGCCTGTATGTTGTTGTTGTGGATTGGTCAGTCAAGCCTGATATGCAGTTAGTGGGGCTGTATTATATTTACACAAAAGGTGGGCTGTTCCCAGCTCGGCAGGGGTCGGAATGTCTACGTTTTAATATTGCTACTTGAGGCGATTTTATTCACCTTAGTTATACCTGTGGAACTGGTGGGGTTACGCACGGCCTTTATTAACCCTTTAACACCTAAAGCAACCCCTCCCCAACATGTTGAATAAAATCGCCCGGCAGAAGCAAAGGACAAACAACAACAACACGACATCCTGTTGAAATACCTCCAAACTCCATCACCCAGTCCATTCTGCCCCATCACAAGCGTAGGGGTCTGAGGCTAGGTTATTCACTCCTGAAATTGAAGGCGAGGGTGGCCAGCCTCACTCATCCCTGGGTGGCATTATGTGAACAATAAGCCCCAACAACCACTCATACGCAAACCCTTGCAGGTCCTATCCGGTGGGGACGCCTTAACTAGACCACAAGGCGTCATTTGGGTGTATGGTTACTACTCAGCGTAGTTATTGGTTTCCTGGGTTAAAGTAAACCATTTGGTTTGTCATTCAGTGTAGAGTTACCGGAAGGCAGCATTACATATCGAGTGAACTGATGGTGGAGGTCCCCGCTTATCACAAAGGTGTTTAAATTTAAGACAAAGAATTGTATATGGTATGCAGGTCATGTTTTCACGTCACTAAAACAGCACAGACATGATTACAGTTGGAAATCCTTTAGCTTGGGCAATAATTTTAACAAAATAAAAAATGTGTTGGGTAATCTGTGTTTGGCATGTTTCACGTCACTGCAACAGCACATGATATAAATAAAGCCTGAAGTCATTTGGTTTTGCTTTTTAAAATCCTTGTTAATTCCTCAATCCTGCTATCTTTTTCCGTATTACACAGGAGTAACCCTGGCAAATCACACAACCATTCCCTTGTGCGTCTAATCAAATCGTGATAACAACGAGAAGACTACAGAATTTGGTCAACGTACTGAAGTGGTTAAATATATATATATATATATATATATATATATATATATATATATATATATATATATATATATATATATATATATATATATATATATATAATACTTCGTCTGGCCTGCTTCCATCTTACTGAAACACAACAGACAAATACAGGTGGAAATAGTTTGGTTGTACATATTTTTTGCGTAAGAAAAACAACTCTGTATACTATGTTCGTCATGTCATTTTTAAATCGTTTATGTTTTATTACGCAGGCACATAATGTTATTGGCAATACAGGGCAGCATCGGCAGCACAACACACTATTATATCATTGTGGATTTTGCGTCGGTAATCCCAACAATGGCTTGGCATGTGTCAGTGTTCACACGCCTCTCCCTTCCTCCCATCCCCTGCCTGCCCTGCCCTGCCCTGTCCGATCAACCTGTCCTTGTGCTGACTTTTTAATTTGTGATGAAGGACATATGATATGCAGTTTATTCACCCTACATCCTCCTCGCTGCTTCTTTTCTTCTTCCTTCTCCCTGTCTCATCGCTTTTCTTCCCACCTCATACCCAGGGAAAAGTTGCTAAAGATATTAGTGCGCGTCACACTGCGGGATGTGAGGGGAGGTGGTGTGAGAACTCGTCTGGTGTTCAAACAGATGCGATTTCAATCTCACGATTGCGCAGGGAACAGCTTAATTACGTGAATATCTTTAAAACAGTCTTTACTGGCATTGCATTGGACCCACTCCCGCTAATGCCACCATACCAGTCTCAGTGAGGCAACTTCTGCATGTATTCAGTATGGACTGTGGGTAGTAGTGTCTATGTAGTGACGTGAAGGTGTGGGGCACGTAGGAGGACTGCAGGGCTTTAGAAAACTGACTGTCTAGTCTATACTTAGAGTCAGACACACAAAACAAGTACCAAACATGAGTACTATATGCCGGAGCTTCAGGGCCATCGGTTAATGAGGTGTGGCGTGGTGTGGTGTGGTTTGGTGTGAAGTGGCTTCACTAAAGTTCCTATAATCAACACGAATGAAGCACCTGCCATCTGATTATTGCTAGTGAGAGACAGACAGACAGTGCCATTCCTAGAGATGCTGCAGCATCTAACAGTACTCCATAAAGCATTAACATTCACCGACGCTGCTCAGCCAGCAAGTTGGATATTGTGCTAGGGAAGACTTCATCTTTCGCCCTGTTTCTCTCTCTCTCTCTCCGTCTCTCTCTCTCTCTCTCTCTCTCTCTCTCTCTCTCTCTCTATTTTGTTGACTGGGAAAACTTTCTTAATTTCAATTTACCTTATCACATAATTTTCTATTTACCTGTACAACATACGGTACATAATTTAAAGATGAAACCGAAAACATCAATAAGCTAAGCAGCTCCACCGAATTACATAATCATATCCACTCAGTTATATAATCTCATCTGGAAGGTGGGACACAGGATATTAGCAGCAACTACGGGTATTTTGTCGTAAATACTCAAATTTTTTTGTATAGTACCTTTTTCTTTTAACCACCTTCCATGTCATGGTTTTGTTTTCATATGAGCCTGAGAGTGTTAATAATGACATAAATAACCTGTCATGATTGGGAAAACTCTGGCATCGTATTGTAGTCAACACCAGACGATTTTATTGCTATGAGTGAGTCACAGGAGAAAGATGATTAAAGAGGCAGACGCTGATGTTTATGTTGCCTTACCGTCCGTAGTATGGTCTGTGGCAGTGTGACGTTGGTGTTAATATTGCCTGATCGTCCGTAGTATGGACTGTGGCAGTGTTACGTTGGTGTTATTGTTGCCTTACCGCCCGTAGTATGGACTGTGGCAGTATCATAAGTGTTGAGGGCATAATGCCATCCGTTGATCACCGCCTGACGCTCTGGCCAGTTTGGTGACGCAACCTTCATCAGTCACACCTGCCTCAATAAATGTCTGTTCGAGTGGTGACCGCTGCACAATGAACACCTGGACCCTGGGTGAATTGTCCACGGTAAAGCTTCAGTTCGTCCACCTTAACTCTGCTGAAATTGTCGCCATTTTGCTGCTTCTTTCACGTAGCCAAGTTGCATAATAATACGATACAGTACTTCTACATACTGTACACTTCTTTGTGACTAGCAGCGTATTCTAGCATTTTTCCCTTGTTATAACTCAGCATTTAGCAGGAAAAGATGGCAGTTTTAGGCCCAGTTATAATGCACAAAGTACGGTAAAATGATAGTCGTACTTGTCGCCTAATTAAAACAGCCAAGCCGCCGGACCTTTGGTGGCTCTTGGCCTAAGAAGGAACAAAAAAGGGCCAAAGATGATCCGTAAGAGGTCATTATGTGAGTTCATATTCATTAAGAATTTTAAGATATTTACAAAAATTCTCAGCTTTTGAATATTTGTGAATATTATTCCAATCCCCGGAAAACATCTCCTAGCAAGCAGTTAAATGCAGGGAAGATTGCTGGAGCCTCCTGGGGGTTCCAGTCTGACCCAGTTCTCGCCTGGTTACAACGACTCTCCTGGTTACATAGAAACTCGCCTGGTAACAACGAGTGATTCTCCTGGTTACATAGTAACTCTCCTGGTTACAAAGAGTGATTCAGAGACTAACGCGTTAGTCGGTCAACCTCTGCTGATAGCAGCGTCAGCAATCATGTCAGATGTATCCAGATTAAGCTGCAGCTTGTGTTTGTGACATACAACGCGCATAATATTGATTACTGTTATTACAAGGTAATTACAACAACTGCCCTGTATTATACAGTAAATAACACTGATGAGGTAAATTAACATTTATTATTCCCTCATTACACCTCAACCTGAGTGGCAGGCCTGGCTTTGTACACCGGCACAAATAGATAATGGTATTCATATCGTATTATAATACAGGAAGAACCAGGACTTTCAGAGAAAAATGCTAAATTATAACAACTTTATGTTGAAAGTTCAATTTACATTTTTCCCTCCAGTACTTTGGACTTCCGGAAGGGAACAATGAGCTTAAAATATTACCAAAAAGGACATAAAAATGATCCCAGCCCTGACACAACACTTGACAAATTACTGATGACTTTTCTTCTAAATTAAAGATGCAAGATATCCATACAAAATCTACAGAAAAAAAAAGAAAGACAAAAATAAGGCGACTGACAGACGGTAACTTTAGGTACTCCAGGCGTCCACTTCCCTGGCCTTCCTGCGCCTGTCCCATTGATTATCTTCTCACATTCCTTGGCCTTCCTGATCCCTTCCCATTGTTTTGCTTCTCACATTCCTTGGCCTTCCTGCTCCCGGCCCATTGTTTTGCTTCTCACATTCCTTGGCCTTCCTACTCCCTTCCCATTGTTTTTCTTCTCACATTCCTCTCTCTCTCTCTCTCTCTCTGCCAATTCTTCTTAACTTTAACATTCTTCCTCCTCTTTCCGTTCAATTTTTCTCCTTCCATATTCTCTTATTCGCCATCCATTTTCCCTTATCATCATTGAATATTTTCCTATTCTTCCATTTCTTCAGTTAGTTCTTCAACTTCTCACCGTTTTCCTTTCATGTTGCCTAATTCTCCTTTTTTCTTTTCAGTGCCCCCTTTCATTCCCTGTTCTCCTCTTATCTTGTGGACTTACTCTGGCCTCCTTTCTTCCTTTCTATTCCTTACACTCTGTCCATTCCTTATTCTCCTCTCTATCTCTTGGACCCACTCTTCTTTTTCCTTTGACCTGCTTCTTTCACCAGCTTTCCGTCTGACCCGCTTGCCCTGAGCTTTTCTCCTTTCTACCAGCTCCCTCTTAACTCTCTTTCAGTCTCTCCTTTCATATTTTTCCTCTACAACTTCTCCTCCAGTATTTTATTATTTCTTATCAAGCCATCATTGTCGTCGTCATTGCCTGTTTTCTTCATTAAAGGTTTCATTTTTCATCATTTGCCGTGGACTTTCTCATTCAGACCTGCTACTTACAACCCCAATATTCCCATCACTGCACCTCTTCCTTATCTCTTCTGTCTCCTTCCATTCTCCAGTTTACTTATCAAACTCTCTCGTCTTTTGCTTAATGATGCTGTTCTATCTATCTATCTATCTATTGCCAGACGCCTCAATCCCGTTTGGGGTGGCCACAAACAAATCGCCTCCAAGTCGCCCTGTCCCCCGCCATTTCACTGCCCTGCTCCCAACTCACACCCCGCTCTCTCATATACCTCTCCACCCCATCCCTCCATCTCATCCTCGGCCTCCCCCTCCCTCTTCCCCCCTCCACCTCACTCACATACACTCTCTTCGTCAGTCTTTCACTCTCTCGTCCTTTGCTTCATGATGCTGTTACTTCACTATTCTTTATCTTCCTCCTTTTATACCCATCACTTAAAACCCTCATTCTGGTTATCAATACATCTCTGCTCCATCTCACCCGCACTACACCACACGCCTCCAACCAAGTATTCTCTCCAGAGAGAACCTCTCCTACCACTATACATTCCAATCGTCTTCACCACACCTAACCCTTCCAGCCAACACCCTTGCCTCCACTACTACTCGTATTTTGACATCCCTACTATACCTCAATCTTCCAACCTGCACTTTATCTCCAGTCAACACTCCTCCATCTTCCATACCCCTTCTATCTCACCACTAATACAATCCTTCACCTACACCACAAACTGAACCCACCCTTAGTTCCCACCACACTTTCATTTACCCATACATCACCACCACCCAAAGTCAACCCCGCCCACCCCACACACCAATACGCAACCCCAACGCCGGGCCCCTGTGAGTCAATATCACGCCTTATTAAACCCACCCACGCTGGGTATTCTGTAAGGGGAGGGAGATGGGGAGATGGTGGGGGGAGGGGAGGATGGAGGGGGACGGATAGATAGAGGAGGGGAGGTTAGGGAGGAAGATGAAGCCGGAGGAAATTGAAGATGCCGAAGAATGAGGAGTGGTGGTGGGAGGCTGGATGGAAGAATGTATGATGAATACATAGGAAGGGAAAGCATAATGGATGAAAAGGAGAGAAAATGAATGAAAGGATAAGTACTGTGAGTAAAATTAAAGGAGAGAATACGTAATATGCGAGAGGGGAGAGGAAGAGAATCGGAGGAACATGAAACTAAGAGGAAAGTCTGAGAATACGTTGGATGGAAGATGAGAGATCAAAGGTATTGAATAACCTGGATTCCTGGATAAATGATTATATGAGAGAGGGAACGAGGATTTAGCCTCTTCAGTACGGTGAAAGAGTTTTTGTTTTATTCTTGTTATCTCCAGAGGATTCTGAGTTATCTGGCTATGAAGGATTTAACGAAGGCTGCATCTAACCCATCTAGTTCAGAACGCCTAGTTCAAGTGTAAAGGCTCTGGAGAATGTCGAAAGAGATGGTGAATAAAAATGTGTTAAAGCAAGGGAAGGAGAGAATAAGAGGTGTCTATGGAAGAAATTTGAGTGGAAGGTTTAGCACGATGAATAGGTAACAAAAGCGAAACTTGGAAGCAGAAGAAAGCCATGGTATGTGGTTAACTGGATGTATTTCCTGGTCTGACCTAACGACCATAATAGGCTAATGGTTAAGTTTTCTCAACGAGGGTGTCAGGTGCGGGGTTGTCTGTCGGCTGCAGCACTTGCAGAACCGGCCACAACCGCTGTACTGTACCAGATTGATGACGTCATCCGTGCATGGGGTCATGAAGTCGTCCGACTGCCACCAGCTCATCCTGAGCTCAACGCCATTGAGCAGGTCTGGGGTTCAATGAAAAAACATGTGCGTTCCTCACTGCAGCGGTTCACTCGGGCAGATCTGCAGGCCAGGATAGAGGAAGCCAAGCTTAGCGCAACAAGGCAGGTGTGGGAAGGTGCAGTGAGACGGTCCAGAGCCTTCGAGGATGAGTACTGGTGCACGGATAACATCCATAAGCGTGTAGATCCCGTAATTATCAACATCGAGAGTGATTCCGAGGATGATTTGTTCCTTGATAGTGACGAAGACTGTGAATAAACTTTCTGTAATATGCTCAGTTGTTTGCATCACTTTTCTACCTATTATGATATTTATTATGAGAGAGAGAGAGAGAGAGAGAGAGAGAGAGAGAGAGAGAGAGAGAGAGAGAGAGAGAGAGAGAGAGAATTTCATAAATCCATTACGGCCCTATTATGTTGTATTGATTATATACCGTACCGTACTGGTTTGTAAGTTAAACTGTGTAATTTAATTTTGGATACCTTATCTTACCTGCTCGTAGTAAACACGTCGATATGGGGGGTAAAGGAATTAAGAGATCGTGATAGTAGGCACATTATATTGGATGAATAAGGTGACGGTCATAGGCTCTTTAGTCAACTCCCGTTTATATAACTTCAGGACATACAATAACAATGATTAAATGAACACAGACTCTACAAACAACAACATACTGTATTTATTATACCCGATACTAATCATTATAACATGATAGAGTGGACAGAGGGGGGGGGGCACGGGAAGGCCAGCAGGAATGAGGATTGAGGGGGGAAGTAAGGAGGGGGAGGGGGGAAATGAGGAGGGGGAAGGGAGAGGGGGGAGAGGGAGGGAGGTAGGGAGGGAGAGGAAGGGGATGAGGGGTAGCGGACGTTCGATTGTGTTGATTAGTCTGGCGACTCACGCGACTTTGCCTTTAAACGTCAAGAGTAAACGCCTTCACTAACACCACTTGGCAATGCCGTATATTACCAAAAATTAGCGGGAGGTGTCATGTACACTGTGTCAAAGTATCATACCGATCAATTGATTACTTTGAAAGATATTTGAGAAAAACCATGATACACGGTCCATGAAATGGATAGTAGTCGCTTGAGAAGGAAACGAAGAAAAGAATGGAAGTGGATTATGGAAAAGGGGAGAGAGAGGGCGCGATAATAAGCCGGGATATATTTTAATGTGTAAAGGCAAAGAGTTCGAGCATAATAAAGCATTGGAAAGGAGAAAAAATGGAACCTGGATAGACTGGACAGAGAGAGAGAGAGAGAGAGAGAGAGAGAGAGAGAAGCAATGGTCAAGAGTGAAAACAAGGAAAAATTATTAAGTGGGAAGCCAGCCAAGCGAAAGGGAGGAAATAAAGAAAACCTACAAAGGACAGAAAACAAAAGCGAGGGAACCGAATATTATGAAGGAGATACAAAGGAAGGGAGACAGGGTAGAGAGAGAGTGAGACAATCCTGAGAAAAGAATAGGTATATATGGAGAGAGAGAGAGAGAGAGAGAGAGAGAGAGAGAGAGAGAGAGAGAGAGAGAGAGAGAGAGAGAGAGAGACGTACAGCCAGCCCGGAGTACCAGCACAAGCACCACAAGATAGTAACACAGACACCACCATCTCCACCACCACCACCACACAAAGCTCTACAACGATACAGGGAAATATTTAAGCCCAACACAGCCAAACATCCTGTAAACGATTATCAACACAATTTATTAATAACATATCATATAACTGGCCAGTACTGGCGCTTGATTAATACCGGTATAACAACATTGTGTACTTGGCCAACTTAGGTTTTATAACTACAGTATGCAATGGATATTAATGAACTTTTCTTGAACAGGAATTACGTGTTGTTATAATCATCATCATCATCATCATCATCATCATCATCATCATCATCATCACCCGGACCTCCTTTCCCACCCAAAGGCAGGGTGAGGAGTAGCAAAGTCCAGACAGTCCCAAATTGCCCAGTTCAATGGGCCACGCTTCCATTCACTCATCATTCAAGCCCCCGGAATCTGGGCTCTATCGGATATGCCAAAAACATTCACCACGTTCTGTAGCTTCACATAATCGTATCCGACAGAGTCAATCCAGACGCTGCCACGTTAAAAAGGGGTGCCAAAAATCCCTGATCATGCACTTCTCACAAAATTCATCCAGCCAGCTCGATCTCCTGTCAGTTCCCTAGCCTCACCGACTTCCAAACCTCTCTCCCTCACACATTCATCCACCATATCTCTCCACCTTCTCCTTGGCCTACCTCGCCTCCTCCCTCCTTCGAATTCGCTCAGATATACCTTCTTCACCACTCTATTGTTACCCATTCTCTCCACATGACCATACCATCTCAGGACACTCTCTTCAATTCTGGTGTCCACCGACTTCCACACTCCGCATCTTTCACGATTCACATTATTTCGTATCCTATCCACCCTCTGTACTCCATAAACATTCCTCAGCAGTCCCATCTCCACTGCTCTTACTCTTGACTTTTCATTTTCATGCCACACCATAGTCTCATATCCATATGTTAAAGCTGGCACTAACACTCCTTCAGGTAAGCCTCGTGCAGCTGCAACACTCAAGCCTCTGTCTCTTATCAAGGCCTTCATTGCACCAGCTACTTTTCTTCCTTGTGTCACTCTACTTTCAACTTCTTTTGCACATTTTCCTCTCTTTTCTGTCACTGTACCCAGGTATTTGAACTCTCTCATCAATTCCAGTCTCCCTCCATTCACTGTTACATTGCACTTGGAGTCACCTTCTCTCTCAATAACCATCATTTTACTCTTTTCTACATTTACTCCCAAGGAACGACGGTTACAGACATCAGCAAAACTCTGCACTAGCCTACCAAGTTCTTGTCCTGTACTTGCAAGCAGTACTGCATCATCAGCATACAACAAATTTGAGATATTCTATCCATCACAATTCATTACCAATGCCATCCCTCTCTCCATTACTCGTGTTTTCACTTCTCTCATCACCCCATCCATATATACATTGAACAACCATGGGGACATCACACAACCTTGTCGCACGCCCACACTGATCGTGAACCATTCACTTAGATGCCCATTAACCCCGACACATGCTTCACTACCATCATATAAACTCTTGACGGCACCTAGCAGCTTACCCTCTACACCGTACATGCGCAAAACTTTCCACAATCATTCTCTGTCCACGTTGTCATATGCCTTTTCCAGATCCATGTATGCCATAAACACCTTATGGTCCTTCTCACAAGCCTTCTCTACTATCTGTCTCACTGCAAATATTTGGTCCACACATCCTCTGCCACTCCTAAAGCCACCCTGTTCATTACTCACTAGGACTTCTGATATCTCTCTTACTTCCTTTATAATAATTCTTCATTATACCTTCCCTAAAACACTCAGTAAGCTTATGCCACGATAATTCTTGCACTCACTTCTTTCACCTTTATTTTTGTACAGGGGTACAATCACAGCCTTTTTCCACTCTGCAGGCACAGTTTCACTCATCCATGCCTTCTTACATATCTCCAACAAGCACTTCATTCCATTCTCTCTACTACATTGAAGCATCTCTGCATACACCTCATCAACCGCAGCTGCTTTCCCATTTTTCAGCCGCTTCACAGCACTCTTCACCTGTGCGAGTGTCACGTCTCCTGGCACTGCATTCCTTCTCTGCACACCCCCAAAACCAATCATTTTTACAGCTGCTCTGCTCTCTCTATCCCCATTCATCAGGCTTTCAAAATATTCTTTCCATCTGGTCCTTACTTCATCTCCATGGGTTAATAATCTACCACCTGCATCCTTCACACCATCCCATTTCTTTCTGCTTTCACTTCTACATTTCCGCACCTCTTTCCAGAATAGCTTTCTATTTTCGGAGTAGTTCGCATTCACTTTTCTTCCTAGATCCTCATTTACCTCCTTCTTTTTCCTCTTCACTAGTCTCTTTACGTGCTTCTTTCTCTCAACATATTCATTAATAATAATAATAATAATAATAATAATAATAATAATAAAATAATGATTACGACGACGACCACGACGACGATGATGATGATACAAGAACTTATGTTTATTGCAGTAACAGTAACAATTATACAGAATGAAATAACATATATTCATTCATTTTTCCGTGCTACTTCTTTCACTAATTTTCACCAAACATTTTTTTCCCCATCATCGTTTTCAGTCATTCCTATCCTCAGTTTTTTTACGTCTCCTTTTTGCCTGCGGCGAAGCCGACAAGTCTGTATATGGTAAACCTGGAAATTTTTTCTCCTTTATGGAAAGTTCGAATATCTGCTTTTAAAGAGCTCTGGGCGATTTTTTTTTTTTTTTTTTATGAAATACAAAGTTTCTCAGCATGAAATTTTGAGCTGGTTTAACATGCCAGCTGTTGCTGGCCCCACCTGTCAGTCAATAGCAGCAATGGCTCCTTACCTGCAGCTGTCAGCTCTACCGTGTTCGCCTACCTTGTCTCTCCTGACGCCTCATCATAACCACACCTGCCCTCACCCTCACCGCCATCAGCTATATTACAACCACAGAGAAAATTTGGCTACACAATCGTTTTAACTGACTGCCCTCTTGTTAACAACAATGAGTGAGCCTGTTTAGTTCTTTCTACTTGCGTGCGCGCGTGCATGCTTGTATGTGTGTGTGTGTGTGTGTGTGTGTGTGTGTGTGTGTGTGTGTGTGTGATTGAGAGAGAGAGAGAGAGAGAGAGAGAGAGAGAGAGAGAGAGAGAGTTAATCTATTTCACCAGCATCTCACTACTCGACATTGCTAACATATAATGCAAAATTTTTCAGTGATGTATTGCATCTAGCTTCAAAGAATAAATTGCTACTCTCATTCTAGTTCTTTTCAGTGGCTTGCATGCTGGCAATACTCTATTAAAAAAAAAAAAAAAAAAAGGAGGTAATCATCTTCCTCTTTGACATGAGTCTGCGGTTGATTAAAGAAGATAATATTTAGGCTCAGCTTTGGAAATATGTCAAGGAAATGGAAGATGTTAATACTCTTAACTGGAGGGCACAATGCTTATGTTTTTCTTGCAACAACCAGACGTTTGTATTTGGCTCAGAGGAGACTTTTCTAACCAAAGGTGTCAGCTACAGCCTTCACTAACCCCTTCACTACACTGCATCTTCCTTGACATGAATAAAATCGTCTGGTTAGGTCCGATAACAATGAAAAAGACGCCACTGAAAATAAGCGGATAAAAGGAGCATATGGAATGAAGTACCGTACTGTAGACTGATAAGTACACTACATGAGGACTCTTGTCTTTAGTACAGGATGGAATATTAATTTTGTAGAGTGGTGGCACTTAGGTAATTGGAGGGTGCAGGAGAGAGGCGAAAGTTTGAAGGAGTAAAGTTAAGTGGTGAAAGAAAGGCGAGAAGTGAGTGATGGTGTCCGCCGCCAGTGACCAGCCAGGTGAGGCAGGGAGAGGAAAATATTAACTTCCACCACCTTCCTGGATGGGTGGGTATTATCCTGATGAAAATAATCTGTCTCTGTCTCTGTCTCTGTCTCTCTCTCAAATCAAATCAAACTGGGATGGGAGGAGACAGGGAGATGGAGGGAGAAGAGATAAATGGAGAATGGTTAAAATGGTGGCGGAAAAACAGGAACAAGGAAGAGGAAATAGGGCACGGAAAGTAGGAGCTGGAATGAGATTGGTGTGGAACAAGAAGAGGAGGGGAGGAGGAAGAAAAAGTGAGGAGGGGGAGGAGGAGAAGGAGGAGGAGGAGGAGGAGGAGGAGAGATAAAGAAGAAAAAGAAAAGGAGACAAGAAAGAAAAGAAAAAGAAGAAAGAAGAAGAGGAGGAAGAGGGGGAGGAGGAGGACGTGGAGGCGAGTGATAAAAAGTTTGAAAGTAATTTTTTCATATCAAATGCCATCTTCCGCCTCCAGGAAAATATCACTGCGTCATATCTTCCTCGGCAAATTCACGATACATTCCCTGCACCAAGGAACTCTGCCACTGATAATGCAGAAATTTACCTTCGTTGACAATATTTTCCCTCCAGTATCTCCCAAAATTCCCCTGACCAACCAGTACAATCCCGACCACTCATTAGCCTCTTCAGACCAAAGACGTCATTTCTATTTTTGCACTTGGTGCTTCATTGTCACTCTATTCATCTGAGGAAGGGTCTGGCCTCTCCTTAGTTGAATAAAATGGTCTGGCGATAGCTGAGGTGAACAGGAAAAGACGTCCATATGTGTGTGTGTGTGTGTGTGTGTGTGTGTGTGTGTGTGTGTGTGTGTGTGTGTCAGTATGCGAGGGTTAACTTTCCAGTGTCACTGTGAAAGGAGTAACTTTTGTTAGTGTGTCAGTATAAGACGAACATCTATTTTCAGTGTACCAGTGTTCAAGGAGAAATTTATCATCCATTATGTCATTATGAAGAGATTAAACATACTCAGTGTGTCACTGTGGAGGGAACTGCTTTATTTTCAAGGTGTAAATGTAAGGAAACTGTCTTTTTTTTTTTTTTTATTCTTTTCACTCTGTGCTAGGGCAACAACATTCTTTATAGCGCCAGTGTGTGTGAGAGAGACGTGACTCATGACATGCATGAGGACCACACACCTCCTGCCTTGGGGAGTGAGTGTCGGGGAAGAGGAGGGGAGTGGGGTGAGGGAAGAGGGAGGGGGAGGCTGAGAGAGAGAGGGTGAGAGGTGAGGTGGGTGAAATAAGGAGAGTGGAGTGTGTGAAGAAGGGACAGAAATGAGGTAGTTGAAAAGGGGAAGACATGAGGGGATAAGAGGAGGGGAGAAGGGAGGTGGGGAAGGGGAGGAAAGAATTTAGATGAGTGGGCTAAAGGAGACGTTGAAGGAGAAATGGAAGAAAAGAGAAGGAGAGGGGGTGGAGGGTTTTGGGAAGTGGCGTGGAGGGGTTGAGTGGGAAAAGGAAAATTGAGCGAATGTGGGTGGAGTGGGGGCGGGGGGCAGATCTGAGGAGAGGCCACTTGTCTCGTGCTACCTGGGCCGGAAGTGATTCCATCTTCGGGTAACAGAGGCAGTTACGTGATGATAATGGAGAGGAGGGGGAGGGGAAGGCAAGAATAGTACGGAGAGAAGGATGAAGATTGATAAAGATATATGATGACAAAGGTGAAGATGCATGAAGTGAAGAAGAAAATGGATGAGGAAATGGAGGACTCTGTATAAAGACAAGGTAGAAGATGTATGGTGTGGAAAATGCAACATTATAACACAGACTCAATAATTACCAGATACTCCGAATATAATCCAAATCATAATACCCCTTGTGATACAAGGGGGCGTACACCATCCACTCATTTGTTGTAGTGCTTCCTTCACATGACTCTTTTGTAGGTGACAAAACTAAATGTTCTATCGTAATCCCGGAAACCATTTGGGTGTAATTATACATGCAACAACTATACTCATTTTTTTTTTTTTATCGAGACGAAGATGCACTTGTTGGTGATGACTGGCTGAATGCAACGCTACTTTATAATCTCTTTACTCGTTAGCATTATTAATTGATATCATATATCTGAGGGGGAAATTTGGGTTAGTAATTGTTATTCGGACATGTTGCATTCAGTCAATCATCACCAACCTGTCAAGTGCATCTTCGCATCAATTAAAAAAAAATGAGTATAGTCGTCCGGTGGTCTAGTGAGTTAGGTCGCTCTTATTGGAGGTGGATCATAAACGGTTTAAATGCGAAGGGCATGTGATTATTATTGCCCACATAATGATATTCAGGGATTGGTGACTCGTCATTCTTGCTTGAAGTGTTTGGAGTAAGTCAGCTTCAGATGTGTACGCTCCTGATGGGGCAAATATTCTCATACCAGTATATATCTTTGGGATACAAACACAAAATTACTGCCTACGTGTGTGTCTCGTCATTCCCAGTCACCCCAGTTCATGCATGTTGCCCAACTCTGCTGTCCAGCGACGGGTTGGCTTGGTTTATTCTGGCTTCATCCACACGATGTGATCAGCTTGGGAGAGACTCTTCTAATTACTGTAGAGCGAATAGGTAGGGCTTTCATTAACCCTTTCAATATTAGAAGCCCTTACTTATTTATAATCGTCTGGAATAAGGAAGACAGTACCAAGTAAAGACGTCACCGAATTAAAGAAGTTAGGAAAGTTAGTGTTTCGCCTCGGTTCACAAACTTGCAGGAAACACGTTAACCCAGTTACATTATGTGGCTGGTTTTCAAGTCTTCCTTTAGGGGCAAGACCAGTGTTGTCATGTACTATGGACTCTATCGTCTTTGTGCCATGTACAAAACTATGTTGGTAAGGAAGCGGTGTTAGAAAGATTACTAAACCCAGTTGGCTGACGTTCAAAGACTTTCCTCCTTAACCCAGTCGGTACCAAAGGGTTCACTTAATCACTTCAGTCCGATGACATATTTTCTGTTGTTCATGCGATCTCCACATGATTACACTCAACTTAGGAGACACAGCCAGATGTGAAGGACTTAACGAAGGTTGTACCAATCACCTCCAGTTCAGTAAGTGTTTTTAAAACTAAATACAGTCGTCTGGGTGAAGCAATAATACATTATAAAAAAAGTCACAGGAGTAAATTGGTTAAGCTGGAATATTAGTCAAGCGGCAGCAAGAATTTAAGATATGAGACGCCTTCCGGTGCAGGGGTACACGGGTACACGATCATTCTGAAACAATTACAACTTTACCACAATTACATGAAGTGGTTTAGACGTGGTACTGCAGTTTACAGCTTCTTAAACGTTTATGAGGAGTATTAATTATAAAAGTACCCTATTTTCTATACTGATGGGTATGGACGGAGAGTAAACAAAACACCTCTTTTAATATTTTCCACTAATCTCTCTCTCTCTCTCTCTCTCTCTCTCTCTCTCTCTCTCTCTCTCTCTCTCTCTCTCTCTCTAACATGAACATGTTTCAAACAAACGATAATGTTAATATTTTCAGCAGTCTCTTCATTTTCCAAAAATATCAGCAAACCGAAAAATATTCCACGAAAAAACAAAGCGAATAAATATACAGAGTATTGAATTATTACCTGTGAGTATTACAAAACAGCAACATGTTAACTGAATCACAACCACTGCCGGTCAAAATAATCAACTTTAATCCGTTTATGGATGAATGAATGACATATCGGTATCAGTCAGTGGGTACAATATTATTTCTAAAAACATAATGCACCTCCTAAAAAACATAACTGATCTCTTCTGATTGCCATTTGATCTGATGGACTAAAATTTACCTGGTTGTTGTTCAGTGTTTTAATGTTCAAAAATTGTAACTTTTACCACCCCTTAGATATTTGAACTGCAAGGCTGCTGACGGATTTATTCAGCCTTTAGTGACAACTGAGGTTTAGGATTAATATTTAAAAAAATCTAATCTCTCTCTCTCTCTCTCTCTCTCTCTCTCTCTCTCTCTCTCTCTCTCTCCAGTACATTCCGGCATACAACAGCATACGTATATCTTTTAGTATTTCAGCACCATCACCATCATACAGGTAATTGTTTCCCAGTAACATATGGGTTGGAAAGGATCAGGAAACATAAAAGGAAAAAAACAATTAGGTGAACTATCAACAGAGCACCTGAGGGATTGGGTCATACATCCTTTCATTCATCTCTCGTTCATTTAACTTGTTCTAACAAACCTGCCAAAATATGTGCTTTATAAAGCCTTTCCGTCATGCACCAAGCCAGATATTAGGATTAACCTTTGTCATATGCATTTCCATAAGTAAGTCGTATGTTTTTATCCTTCAGTAATTGCTTCATCAAATTTCCACTCATCTACGGTTTGTATTTTTCTCTAAATATGACTCCCAGTATTTTGCACATATGGAGTCTACACAGCTCAAACTGTATGAGTATAGATGATGACTTTTTTCTGTTCTGATTGTCTTGGAAAGATCTATTCATCGACTTCCTCCTTGGCTTTTCATGTCTCTTCTCCAATTCACACATATACACCATCATCAACAACCATTCTATTCATACCCATTCTTTACATCATCAGACTATAAACTCAACAGATCAATATACCTCATTACCGCATATCTAACGAGTATCTAAGTTTTTTGTCCCGTCCAACCTTCACGTCCCACACACATTACTTACCAGTCCCTTTAGCACTTAACCGCATTGGTGCCAGAGTGTCTTTTAACTTGTCAAAAACCGTCTGCGGATTTCAAGAATATATCAGAAATGTTATTATAGCAGAGTCTAATGAAGATCTTATTACCTGCCTCACTACCACAGATCCTTGCTAAACATTCAGCAGTCGTAGTGAAGGATACTGATTCCTGCCCACAACACACTGGCACAGTAATGTATGCTGAAGGTTGTAACGAGTCCAATTTATACACACGATTCACATTTTTAGTTAAATGATTCTCTCTCTCTCTCTCTCTCTCTCTCTCTCTCTCTCTCTCTCTCTCTCTCTTAGCGCGGAGAATACAATAATTTCTCTATCAGCGTTATATTCCATCCCTGGTGGCGGAAAGAAACTCATAAATAAGAAGCTTCCTCAATATAACGCCATGAAGGTGTCAGAAGCAACCTGCATTTTCTGATGTACACGAAATTTAATATTGAAACCACGAAGCACATTTCAGTATAAATTATGGAGTTAAAAAATGCCAACCCAGTAATATAACCCCAATAAGTCAAAGGGAACAACTAATGGCACTTCATTACTACAGTAACCAACATTATTCTAATTAACACACGACCCAGTTGGCCATTACCCCAGGCGTCTGATTACCTGGCCTCATTTACAGTAGTTAATTACCAAACAAATCACTTGCAAAACTAAGGCTAACAAAAATAAATATACAGCAATAATCCACAGCCAAACACGGGCGCCATTATTCCCATTACATTCTTCAGCTTCAAGGCGGCTGGGTCAGCACAGCATTTGTAATTTTCCTTTTTTAACTCAATGTTTATATACCTTTTTTACCTTTACTTGGCCCAGATTTTCGTCCTCTTACTTCCTCACCAGCCAGATTAGTTCTATTTTTAATAATGTCAGTATTTATCACGTATTATTATCTTAACGCGTGACATCTTATCCGTACTCCATTTGCATGAAAGAGTAGCTTTTCTCCCTATCGATATCTGTCCTGTGCTTCAATAGTCTTTTAATTTCCATCACAAACTAATTCTTTTTGCATGTGATATATTACAACTTTCATCACAGTCCCACTTCCCCATATCTGTCTTTCTCATGGTTGGCAGCAGAATTGTTATCTATGTGTTGGGTGGTAAACAGTGGTGGCAGGGGACCGTCGGTGTGTTTCTGGTCTTCCTCGTACTTCAGTCAGCAGTGAGTCGAAGAGACAAGAGAATTACCCCACATATTTAACAGCAGACTGTTACCAAATTAGGATGATTAAAAAAAAAATAACTATAACGGAAACGAACTCGAACTGTCAGTAACCAGTCACATACAAGTTAGCCTTTCTTGCAGACTCTCAGTCTTTGATTCCTGATTTAAACACAATACGGTCTCTCCCCCCTTTTCTCTCTCTCTCTCTCTCTCTCTCTCTCTCTCTCTCTCTCTCTCTCTCTCTCTCTCTCTCTCAAATAAAACTTTAACTCCATCAACAAAATAACATGATCAGTCCCATCATACTGAGGGGGCTCGTGTAAGCTGAACACAGTTGTTTGGCTGCAGCAACAAAAAACTATAAAAATACCGTTAACGACGTAAAAGAGTTACCATTACAGTGGTTATGGTTGTTAGTTTCCTTGACAAGCAAGAAACGTGCCCAATAATTCTTTGAACGGTTGTCAAGTGATGCAGTCAAGAATTTGATTTTGGCTCTGGTTATCGCCATTCAGGAGAGGGAATCCCTAACAACAAAATAACATAAAAACATCCAGTACTCCTTAGGTTGGATAATGGCAAAAAGCATCCAGTACTGGTTGGGCTGGATAATGGCAAAACACAGGCAGTACTGGTCAGGCTGGATAATGGCAAAACACAGGCATTATTGGTTAGGCTGGATAGTGGCAAAACACAGGCATTACTGGTTAGGCTGGATAGTGGCAAAACACAGGCATTACTGGTTAGGCTGGATAGTGGCAAAACACAGGCATTACTGGTTAGGCTGGATAGTGGCAAAACACAGGCAGTACTGGTCAGGCTGGATAATGGCAAAACACAGGCATTACTGGTTAGGCTGGATAATGGCAAAACACAGGCATTACAAAAGCAGATGTGGGCTCACAGGTGGCTAAACACCAGCCAGCAACGGGTTCCAAAGACGAGAATAACAATCACTTGGGCACCATGTGGCTCTGTGTCTCTGACACCGCGGAAATGACACATGTGAAAAACAACGCATTAATTAACAAGCATCTGCTGCTAACTGCCAAATGTTTACAGCCGTGAGAACAGCGTCACACGTGTCGGGGTAAAACTGCCGCGTGGTGTGGGTGACGTCGTTCACGGGGAAGCTGCTGTTACACTCGTTAGCACATCCACCTCACTTCTGAAAGAACTTGACTTCGTTTCTCTGGCTGGTCAGACTGGTGGATTCAGTCTACTTCCACACTATCCCTATTCACCCAGAGATAAAATCGAAAATCTGGCTGTAAATCATCTAATGTGGGACGCAGTCTAGAGAAAGGCTGGGACTTAACAAATGATCTAAATGACCCTCGTGTAGTTGACAAACATAAATGCCTTCTTTGACGTCACTGGTGACGTCACACCTGCACCACCCGACACCCACCCCACCTAACAACCACCCTAACAGCTGACAACCACCTTACCCGACACCCACCCCACCCGACACTCACCCCACCTGACACTACCCCACCCGACACTCACCCCACCTGACAACCACGCCACCCGGCATCCGACACCCAACACAGGCAAAGCCACGGTGGCTGCCCCCATCCATTGGCGTTGCTCTGGCCTGTATGTTGTTGTTGTGGATTGGTCAGTCAAGCCTGATATGCAGTTAGTGGGGCTGTATTATATTTACACAAAAGGTGGGCTGTTCCCAGCTCGGCAGGGGTCGGAATGTCTACGTTTTAATATTGCTACTTGAGGCGATTTTATTCACCTTAGTTATACCTGTGGAACTGGTGGGGTTACGCACGGCCTTTATTAACCCTTTAACACCTAAAGCAACCCCTCCCCAACATGTTGAATAAAATCGCCCGGCAGAAGCAAAGGACAAACAACAACAACACGACATCCTGTTGAAATACCTCCAAACTCCATCACCCAGTCCATTCTGCCCCATCACAAGCGTAGGGGTCTGAGGCTAGGTTATTCACTCCTGAAATTGAAGGCGAGGGTGGCCAGCCTCACTCATCCCTGGGTGGCATTATGTGAACAATAAGCCCCAACAACCACTCATACGCAAACCCTTGCAGGTCCTATCCGGTGGGGACGCCTTAACTAGACCACAAGGCGTCATTTGGGTGTATGGTTACTACTCAGCGTAGTTATTGGTTTCCTGGGTTAAAGTAAACCATTTGGTTTGTCATTCAGTGTAGAGTTACCGGAAGGCAGCATTACATATCGAGTGAACTGATGGTGGAGGTCCCCGCTTATCACAAAGGTGTTTAAATTTAAGACAAAGAATTGTATATGGTATGCAGGTCATGTTTTCACGTCACTAAAACAGCACAGACATGATTACAGTTGGAAATCCTTTAGCTTGGGCAATAATTTTAACAAAATAAAAAATGTGTTGGGTAATCTGTGTTTGGCATGTTTCACGTCACTGCAACAGCACATGATATAAATAAAGCCTGAAGTCATTTGGTTTTGCTTTTTTAAAATCCTTGTTAATTCCTCAATCCTGCTATCTTTTTCCGTATTACACAGGAGTAACCCTGGCAAATCACACAACCATTCCCTTGTGCGTCTAATCAAATCGTGATAACAACGAGAAGACTACAGAATTTGGTCAACGTACTGAAGTGGTTAAATATATATATATATATATATATATATATATATATATATATATATATATATATATATATATATATATATATATATATATATATATAATACTTCGTCTGGCCTGCTTCCATCTTACTGAAACACAACAGACAAATACAGGTGGAAATAGTTTGGTTGTACATATTTTTTGCGTAAGAAAAACAACTCTGTATACTATGTTCGTCATGTCATTTTTAAATCGTTTATGTTTTATTACGCAGGCACATAATGTTATTGGCAATACAGGGCAGCATCGGCAGCACAACACACTATTATATCATTGTGGATTTTGCGTCGGTAATCCCAACAATGGCTTGGCATGTGTCAGTGTTCACACGCCTCTCCCTTCCTCCCATCCCCTGCCTGCCCTGCCCTGCCCTGTCCGATCAACCTGTCCTTGTGCTGACTTTTTAATTTGTGATGAAGGACATATGATATGCAGTTTATTCACCCTACATCCTCCTCGCTGCTTCTTTTCTTCTTCCTTCTCCCTGTCTCATCGCTTTTCTTCCCACCTCATACCCAGGGAAAAGTTGCTAAAGATATTAGTGCGCGTCACACTGCGGGATGTGAGGGGGAGGTGGTGTGAGAACTCGTCTGGTGTTCAAACAGATGCGATTTCAATCTCACGATTGCGCAGGGAACAGCTTAATTACGTGAATATCTTTAAAACAGTCTTTACTGGCATTGCATTGGACCCACTCCCGCTAATGCCACCATACCAGTCTCAGTGAGGCAACTTCTGCATGTATTCAGTATGGACTGTGGGTAGTAGTGTCTATGTAGTGACGTGAAGGTGTGGGGCACGTAGGAGGACTGCAGGGCTTTAGAAAACTGACTGTCTAGTCTATACTTAGAGTCAGACACACAAAACAAGTACCAAACATGAGTACTATATGCCGGAGCTTCAGGGCCATCGGTTAATGAGGTGTGGCGTGGTGTGGTGTGGTTTGGTGTGAAGTGGCTTCACTAAAGTTCCTATAATCAACACGAATGAAGCACCTGCCATCTGATTATTGCTAGTGAGAGACAGACAGACAGTGCCATTCCTAGAGATGCTGCAGCATCTAACAGTACTCCATAAAGCATTAACATTCACCGACGCTGCTCAGCCAGCAAGTTGGATATTGTGCTAGGGAAGACTTCATCTTTCGCCCTGTTTCTCTCTCTCTCTCTCCGTCTCTCTCTCTCTCTCTCTCTCTCTCTCTCTCTCTCTCTCTCTCTCTATTTTGTTGACTGGGAAAACTTTCTTAATTTCAATTTACCTTATCACATAATTTTCTATTTACCTGTACAACATACGGTACATAATTTAAAGATGAAACCGAAAACATCAATAAGCTAAGCAGCTCCACCGAATTACATAATCATATCCACTCAGTTATATAATCTCATCTGGAAGGTGGGACACAGGATATTAGCAGCAACTACGGGTATTTTGTCGTAAATACTCAAATTTTTTTGTATAGTACCTTTTTCTTTTAACCACCTTCCATGTCATGGTTTTGTTTTCATATGAGCCTGAGAGTGTTAATAATGACATAAATAACCTGTCATGATTGGGAAAACTCTGGCATCGTATTGTAGTCAACACCAGACGATTTTATTGCTATGAGTGAGTCACAGGAGAAAGATGATTAAAGAGGCAGACGCTGATGTTTATGTTGCCTTACCGTCCGTAGTATGGTCTGTGGCAGTGTGACGTTGGTGTTAATATTGCCTGATCGTCCGTAGTATGGACTGTGGCAGTGTTACGTTGGTGTTATTGTTGCCTTACCGCCCGTAGTATGGACTGTGGCAGTATCATAAGTGTTGAGGGCATAATGCCATCCGTTGATCACCGCCTGACGCTCTGGCCAGTTTGGTGACGCAACCTTCATCAGTCACACCTGCCTCAATAAATGTCTGTTCGAGTGGTGACCGCTGCACAATGAACACCTGGACCCTGGGTGAATTGTCCACGGTAAAGCTTCAGTTCGTCCACCTTAACTCTGCTGAAATTGTCGCCATTTTGCTGCTTCTTTCACGTAGCCAAGTTGCATAATAATACGATACAGTACTTCTACATACTGTACACTTCTTTGTGACTAGCAGCGTATTCTAGCATTTTTCCCTTGTTATAACTCAGCATTTAGCAGGAAAAGATGGCAGTTTTAGGCCCAGTTATAATGCACAAAGTACGGTAAAATGATAGTCGTACTTGTCGCCTAATTAAAACAGCCAAGCCGCCGGACCTTTGGTGGCTCTTGGCCTAAGAAGGAACAAAAAGGGCCAAAGATGATCCGTAAGAGGTCATTATGTGAGTTCATATTCATTAAGAATTTTAAGATATTTACAAAAATTCTCAGCTTTTGAATATTTGTGAATATTATTCCAATCCCCGGAAAACATCTCCTAGCAAGCAGTTAAATGCAGGGAAGATTGCTGGAGCCTCCTGGGGGTTCCAGTCTGACCCAGTTCTCGCCTGGTTACAACGACTCTCCTGGTTACATAGAAACTCGCCTGGTAACAACGAGTGATTCTCCTGGTTACATAGTAACTCTCCTGGTTACAAAGAGTGATTCAGAGACTAACGCGTTAGTCGGTCAACCTCTGCTGATAGCAGCGTCAGCAATCATGTCAGATGTATCCAGATTAAGCTGCAGCTTGTGTTTGTGACATACAACGCGCATAATATTGATTACTGTTATTACAAGGTAATTACAACAACTGCCCTGTATTATACAGTAAATAACACTGATGAGGTAAATTAACATTTATTATTCCCTCATTACACCTCAACCTGAGTGGCAGGCCTGGCTTTGTACACCGGCACAAATAGATAATGGTATTCATATCGTATTATAATACAGGAAGAACCAGGACTTTCAGAGAAAAATGCTAAATTATAACAACTTTATGTTGAAAGTTCAATTTACATTTTTCCCTCCAGTACTTTGGACTTCCGGAAGGGAACAATGAGCTTAAAATATTACCAAAAAGGACATAAAAATGATCCCAGCCCTGACACAACACTTGACAAATTACTGATGACTTTTCTTCTAAATTAAAGATGCAAGATATCCATACAAAATCTACAGAAAAAAAAAGAAAGACAAAAATAAGGCGACTGACAGACGGTAACTTTAGGTACTCCAGGCGTCCACTTCCCTGGCCTTCCTGCGCCTGTCCCATTGATTATCTTCTCACATTCCTTGGCCTTCCTGATCCCTTCCCATTGTTTTGCTTCTCACATTCCTTGGCCTTCCTGCTCCCGGCCCATTGTTTTGCTTCTCACATTCCTTGGCCTTCCTACTCCCTTCCCATTGTTTTTCTTCTCACATTCCTCTCTCTCTCTCTCTCTCTCTGCCAATTCTTCTTAACTTTAACATTCTTCCTCCTCTTTCCGTTCAATTTTTCTCCTTCCATATTCTCTTATTCGCCATCCATTTTCCCTTATCATCATTGAATATTTTCCTATTCTTCCATTTCTTCAGTTAGTTCTTCAACTTCTCACCGTTTTCCTTTCATGTTGCCTAATTCTCCTTTTTTCTTTTCAGTGCCCCCTTTCATTCCCTGTTCTCCTCTTATCTTGTGGACTTACTCTGGCCTCCTTTCTTCCTTTCTATTCCTTACACTCTGTCCATTCCTTATTCTCCTCTCTATCTCTTGGACCCACTCTTCTTTTTCCTTTGACCTGCTTCTTTCACCAGCTTTCCGTCTGACCCGCTTGCCCTGAGCTTTTCTCCTTTCTACCAGCTCCCTCTTAACTCTCTTTCAGTCTCTCCTTTCATATTTTTCCTCTACAACTTCTCCTCCAGTATTTTATTATTTCTTATCAAGCCATCATTGTCGTCGTCATTGCCTGTTTTCTTCATTAAAGGTTTCATTTTTCATCATTTGCCGTGGACTTTCTCATTCAGACCTGCTACTTACAACCCCAATATTCCCATCACTGCACCTCTTCCTTATCTCTTCTGTCTCCTTCCATTCTCCAGTTTACTTATCAAACTCTCTCGTCTTTTGCTTAATGATGCTGTTCTATCTATCTATCTATCTATTGCCAGACGCCTCAATCCCGTTTGGGGTGGCCACAAACAAATCGCCTCCAAGTCGCCCTGTCCCCCGCCATTTCACTGCCCTGCTCCCAACTCACACCCCGCTCTCTCATATACCTCTCCACCCCATCCCTCCATCTCATCCTCGGCCTCCCCCTCCCTCTCCCCCTCCACCTCACTCACATACACTCTCTTCGTCAGTCTTTCACTCTCTCGTCCTTTGCTTCATGATGCTGTTACTTCACTATTCTTTATCTTCCTCCTTTTATACCCATCACTTAAAACCCTCATTCTGGTTATCAATACATCTCTGCTCCATCTCACCCGCACTACACCACACGCCTCCAACCAAGTATTCTCTCCAGAGAGAACCTCTCCTACCACTATACATTCCAATCGTCTTCACCACACCTAACCCTTCCAGCCAACACCCTTGCCTCCACTACTACTCGTATTTTGACATCCCTACTATACCTCAATCTTCCAACCTGCACTTTATCTCCAGTCAACACTCCTCCATCTTCCATACCCCTTCTATCTCACCACTAATACAATCCTTCACCTACACCACAAACTGAACCCACCCTTAGTTCCCACCACACTTTCATTTACCCATACATCACCACCACCCAAAGTCAACCCCGCCCACCCCACACACCAATACGCAACCCCAACGCCGGGCCCCTGTGAGTCAATATCACGCCTTATTAAACCCACCCACGCTGGGTATTCTGTAAGGGGGAGGGAGATGGGGAGATGGTGGGGGGGAGGGGAGGATGGAGGGGGGACGGATAGATAGAGGAGGGGAGGTTAGGGAGGAAGATGAAGCCGGAGGAAATTGAAGATGCCGAAGAATGAGGAGTGGTGGTGGGAGGCTGGATGGAAGAATGTATGATGAATACATAGGAAGGGAAAGCATAATGGATGAAAAGGAGAGAAAATGAATGAAAGGATAAGTACTGTGAGTAAAATTAAAGGAGAGAATACGTAATATGCGAGAGGGGAGAGGAAGAGAATCGGAGGAACATGAAACTAAGAGGAAAGTCTGAGAATACGTTGGATGGAAGATGAGAGATCAAAGGTATTGAATAACCTGGAATCCTGGATAAATGATTATATGAGAGAGGGAACGAGGATTTAGCCTCTTCAGTACGGTGAAAGAGTTTTTGTTTTATTCTTGTTATCTCCAGAGGATTCTGAGTTATCTGGCTATGAAGGATTTAACGAAGGCTGCATCTAACCCATCTAGTTCAGAACGCCTAGTTCAAGTGTAAAGGCTCTGGAGAATGTCGAAAGAGATGGTGAATAAAAATGTGTTAAAGCAAGGGAAGGAGAGAATAAGAGGTGTCTATGGAAGAAATTTGAGTGGAAGGTTTAGCACGATGAATAGGTAACAAAAGTGAAACTTGGAAGCAGAAGAAAGCCATGGTATGTGGTTAACTGGATGTATTTAATGGTCTGACCTAACGACCATAATAGGCTAATGGTTAAGTTTTCTCAACGAGGGTGTCAGGTGCGGGGTTGTCTGTCGGCTGCAGCACTTGCAGAACCGGCCACAACCGCTGTACTGTACCAGATTGATGACGTCATCCGTGCATGGGGTCATGAAGTCGTCCGACTGCCACCAGCTCATCCTGAGCTCAACGCCATTGAGCAGGTCTGGGGTTCAATGAAAAAACATGTGCGTTCCTCACTGCAGCGGTTCACTCGGGCAGATCTGCAGGCCAGGATAGAGGAAGCCAAGCTTAGCGCAACAAGGCAGGTGTGGGAAGGTGCAGTGAGACGGTCCAGAGCCTTCGAGGATGAGTACTGGTGCACGGATAACATCCATAAGCGTGTAGATCCCGTAATTATCAACATCGAGAGTGATTCCGAGGATGATTTGTTCCTTGATAGTGACGAAGACTGTGAATAAACTTTCTGTAATATGCTCAGTTGTTTGCATCACTTTTCTACCTATTATGATATTTATTATGAGAGAGAGAGAGAGAGAGAGAGAGAGAGAGAGAGAGAGAGAGAGAGAGAGAGAGAGAGAGAGAATTTCATAAATCCATTACGGCCCTATTATGTTGTATTGATTATATACCGTACCGTACTGGTTTGTAAGTTAAACTGTGTAATTTAATTTTGGATACCTTATCTTACCTGCTCGTAGTAAACACGTCGATATGGGGGGTAAAGGAATTAAGAGATCGTGATAGTAGGCACATTATATTGGATGAATAAGGTGACGGTCATAGGCTCTTTAGTCAACTCCCGTTTATATAACTTCAGGACATACAATAACAATGATTAAATGAACACAGACTCTACAAACAACAACATACTGTATTTATGATACCCGATACTAATCATTATAACATGATAGAGTGGACAGAGGGGGGGGGGCACGGGAAGGCCAGCAGGAATGAGGGTTGAGGGGGGAAGTAAGGAGGGGGAGGGGGGAAATGAGGAGGGGGAAGGGAGAGGGGGGAGAGGGAGGGAGGTAGGGAGGGAGAGGAAGGGGATGAGGGGTAGCGGACGTTCGATTGTGTTGATTAGTCTGGCGACTCACGCGACTTTGCCTTTAAACGTCAAGAGTAAACGCCTTCACTAACACCACTTGGCAATGCCGTATATTACCAAAAATTAGCGGGAGGTGTCATGTACACTGTGTCAAAGTATCATACCGATCAATTGATTACTTTGAAAGATATTTGAGAAAAACCATGATACACGGTCCATGAAATGGATAGTAGTCGCTTGAGAAGGAAATGAAGAAAAGAATGGAAGTGGATTATGGAAAAGGGGAGACAGAGGGCGCGATAATAAGCCGGGATATATTTTAATGTGTAAAGGCAAAGAGTTCGAGCATAATAAAGCATTGGAAAGGAGAAAAAATGGAACCTGGATAGACTGGACAGAGAGAGAGAGAGAGAGAGAGAGAGAGAGAGAGAGAGAGAAGCAATGGTCAAGAGTGAAAACAAGGAAAAATTATTAAGTGGGAAGCCAGCCAAGCGAAAGGGAGGAAATAAAGAAAACCTACAAAGGACAGAAAACAAAAGCGAGGGAACCGAATATTATGAAGGAGATACAAAGGAAGGGAGACAGGGTAGAGAGAGAGTGAGACAATCCTGAGAAAAGAATAGGTATATATGGAGAGAGAGAGAGAGAGAGAGAGAGAGAGAGAGAGAGAGAGAGAGAGAGAGAGAGAGAGAGAGAGAGAGAGAGAGACGTACAGCCAGCCCGGAGTACCAGCACAAGCACCACAAGATAGTAACACAGACACCACCATCTCCACCACCACCACCACACAAAGCTCTACAACGATACAGGGAAATATTTAAGCCCAACACAGCCAAACATCCTGTAAACGATTATCAACACAATTTATTAATAACATATCATATAACTGGCCAGTACTGGCGCTTGATTAATACCGGTATAACAACATTGTGTACTTGGCCAACTTAGGTTTTATAACTACAGTATGCAATGGATATTAATGAACTTTTCTTGAACAGGAATTACGTGTTGTTATAATCATCATCATCATCATCATCATCATCATCATCATCATCATCATCATCATCATCACCCGGACCTCCTTTCCCACCCAAAGGCAGGGTGAGGAGTAGCAAAGTCCAGACAGTCCCAAATTGCCCAGTTCAATGGGCCACGCTTCCATTCACTCATCATTCAAGCCCCCGGAATCTGGGCTCTATCGGATATGCCAAAAACATTCACCACGTTCTGTAGCTTCACATAATCGTATCCGACAGAGTCAATCCAGACGCTGCCACGTTAAAAAGGGGTGCCAAAAATCCCTGATCATGCACTTCTCACAAAATTCATCCAGCCAGCTCGATCTCCTGTCAGTTCCCTAGCCTCACCGACTTCCAAACCTCTCTCCCTCACACATTCATCCACCATATCTCTCCACCTTCTCCTTGGCCTACCTCGCCTCCTCCCTCCTTCGAATTCGCTCAGATATACCTTCTTCACCACTCTATTGTTACCCATTCTCTCCACATGACCATACCATCTCAGGACACTCTCTTCAATTCTGGTGTCCACCGACTTCCACACTCCGCATCTTTCACGATTCACATTATTTCGTATCCTATCCACCCTCTGTACTCCATAAACATTCCTCAGCAGTCCCATCTCCACTGCTCTTACTCTTGACTTTTCATTTTCATGCCACACCATAGTCTCATATCCATATGTTAAAGCTGGCACTAACACTCCTTCAGGTAAGCCTCGTGCAGCTGCAACACTCAAGCCTCTGTCTCTTATCAAGGCCTTCATTGCACCAGCTACTTTTCTTCCTTGTGTCACTCTACTTTCAACTTCTTTTGCACATTTTCCTCTCTTTTCTGTCACTGTACCCAGGTATTTGAACTCTCTCATCAATTCCAGTCTCCCTCCATTCACTGTTACATTGCACTTGGAGTCACCTTCTCTCTCAATAACCATCATTTTACTCTTTTCTACATTTACTCCCAAGGAACGACGGTTACAGACATCAGCAAAACTCTGCACTAGCCTACCAAGTTCTTGTCCTGTACTTGCAAGCAGTACTGCATCATCAGCATACAACAAATTTGAGATATTCTATCCATCACAATTCATTACCAATGCCATCCCTCTCTCCATTACTCGTGTTTTCACTTCTCTCATCACCCCATCCATATATACATTGAACAACCATGGGGACATCACACAACCTTGTCGCACGCCCACACTGATCGTGAACCATTCACTTAGATGCCCATTAACCCCGACACATGCTTCACTACCATCATATAAACTCTTGACGGCACCTAGCAGCTTACCCTCTACACCGTACATGCGCAAAACTTTCCACAATCATTCTCTGTCCACGTTGTCATATGCCTTTTCCAGATCCATGTATGCCATAAACACCTTATGGTCCTTCTCACAAGCCTTCTCTACTATCTGTCTCACTGCAAATATTTGGTCCACACATCCTCTGCCACTCCTAAAGCCACCCTGTTCATTACTCACTAGGACTTCTGATATCTCTCTTACTTCCTTTATAATAATTCTTCATTATACCTTCCCTAAAACACTCAGTAAGCTTATGCCACGATAATTCTTGCACTCACTTCTTTCACCTTTATTTTTGTACAGGGGTACAATCACAGCCTTTTTCCACTCTGCAGGCACAGTTTCACTCATCCATGCCTTCTTACATATCTCCAACAAGCACTTCATTCCATTCTCTCTACTACATTGAAGCATCTCTGCATACACCTCATCAACCGCAGCTGCTTTCCCATTTTTCAGCCGCTTCACAGCACTCTTCACCTGTGCGAGTGTCACGTCTCCTGGCACTGCATTCCTTCTCTGCACACCCCCAAAACCAATCATTTTTACAGCTGCTCTGCTCTCTCTATCCCCATTCATCAGGCTTTCAAAATATTCTTTCCATCTGGTCCTTACTTCATCTCCATGGGTTAATAATCTACCACCTGCATCCTTCACACCATCCCATTTCTTTCTGCTTTCACTTCTACATTTCCGCACCTCTTTCCAGAATAGCTTTCTATTTTCGGAGTAGTTCGCATTCACTTTTCTTCCTAGATCCTCATTTACCTCCTTCTTTTTCCTCTTCACTAGTCTCTTTACGTGCTTCTTTCTCTCAACATATTCATTAATAATAATAATAATAATAATAATAATAATAATAAAATAATGATTACGACGACGACCACGACGACGATGATGATGATACAAGAACTTATGTTTATTGCAGTAACAGTAACAATTATACAGAATGAAATAACATATATTCATTCATTTTTCCGTGCTACTTCTTTCACTAATTTTCACCAAACATTTTTTTCCCCATCATCGTTTTCAGTCATTCCTATCCTCAGTTTTTTTACGTCTCCTTTTTGCCTGCGGCGAAGCCGACAAGTCTGTATATGGTAAACCTGGAAATTTTTTCTCCTTTATGGAAAGTTCGAATATCTGCTTTTAAAGAGCTCTGGGCGATTTTTTTTTTTTTTTTTATGAAATACAAAGTTTCTCAGCATGAAATTTTGAGCTGGTTTAACATGCCAGCTGTTGCTGGCCCCACCTGTCAGTCAATAGCAGCAATGGCTCCTTACCTGCAGCTGTCAGCTCTACCGTGTTCGCCTACCTTGTCTCTCCTGACGCCTCATCATAACCACACCTGCCCTCACCCTCACCGCCATCAGCTATATTA
The DNA here is from genome assembly GCF_032717465.1 of Coenobita brevimanus. Classification (NCBI taxonomy): domain Eukaryota; kingdom Metazoa; phylum Arthropoda; class Malacostraca; order Decapoda; family Coenobitidae; genus Coenobita; species Coenobita brevimanus. The sequence goes on along the minus strand of NC_137016.1, from coordinate 21,434,666 downwards.
CAACCACAGAGAAAATTTGGCTACACAATCGTTTTAACTGACTGCCCTCTTGTTAACAACAATGAGTGAGCCTGTTTAGTTCTTTCTACTTGCGTGCGCGCGTGCATGCTTGTATGTGTGTGTGTGTGTGTGTGTGTGTGTGTGTGTGTGTGTGTGTGTGTGTGTGTGTGTGAGAGAGAGAGAGAGAGAGAGAGAGAGAGAGAGAGAGAGAGAGAGAGAGAGAGAGAGAGAGAGAGAGAGAGAGAGTTAATCTATTTCACCAGCATCTCACTACTCGACATTGCTAACATATAATGCAAAATTTTTCAGTGATGTATTGCATCTAGCTTCAAAGAATAAATTGCTACTCTCATTCTAGTTCTTTTCAGTGGCTTGCATGCTGGCAATACTCTATTAAAAAAAAAAAAAAAAAAAGGAGGTAATCATCTTCCTCTTTGACATGAGTCTGCGGTTGATTAAAGAAGATAATATTTAGGCTCAGCTTTGGAAATATGTCAAGGAAATGGAAGATGTTAATACTCTTAACTGGAGGGCACAATGCTTATGTTTTTCTTGCAACAACCAGACGTTTGTATTTGGCTCAGAGGAGACTTTTCTAACCAAAGGTGTCAGCTACAGCCTTCACTAACCCCTTCACTACACTGCATCTTCCTTGACATGAATAAAATCGTCTGGTTAGGTCCGATAACAATGAAAAAGACGCCACTGAAAATAAGCGGATAAAAGGAGCATATGGAATGAAGTACCGTACTGTAGACTGATAAGTACACTACATGAGGACTCTTGTCTTTAGTACAGGATGGAATATTAATTTTGTAGAGTGGTGGCACTTAGGTAATTGGAGGGTGCAGGAGAGAGGCGAAAGTTTGAAGGAGTAAAGTTAAGTGGTGAAGGAAAGGCGAGAAGTGAGTGATGGTGTCCGCCGCCAGTGACCAGCCAGGTGAGGCAGGGAGAGGAAAATATTAACTTCCACCACCTTCCTGGATGGGTGGGTATTATCCTGATGAAAATAATCTGTCTCTGTCTCTGTCTCTGTCTCTCTCTCAAATCAAATCAAACTGGGATGGGAGGAGACAGGGAGATGGAGGGAGAAGAGATAAATGGAGAATGGTTAAAATGGTGGCGGAAAAACAGGAACAAGGAAGAGGAAATAGGGCACGGAAAGTAGGAGCTGGAATGAGATTGGTGTGGAACAAGAAGAGGAGGGGAGGAGGAAGAAAAAGTGAGGAGGGGGAGGAGGAGAAGGAGGAGGAGGAGGAGGAGGAGAGATAAAGAAGAAAAAGAAAAGGAGACAAGAAAGAAAAGAAAAAGAAGAAAGAAGAAGAGGAGGAAGAGGGGGAGGAGGAGGACGTGGAGGCGAGTGATAAAAAGTTTGAAAGTAATTTTTTCATATCAAATGCCATCTTCCGCCTCCAGGAAAATATCACTGCGTCATATCTTCCTCGGCAAATTCACGATACATTCCCTGCACCAAGGAACTCTGCCACTGATAATGCAGAAATTTACCTTCGTTGACAATATTTTCCCTCCAGTATCTCCCAAAATTCCCCTGACCAACCAGTACAATCCCGACCACTCATTAGCCTCTTCAGACCAAAGACGTCATTTCTATTTTTGCACTTGGTGCTTCATTGTCACTCTATTCATCTGAGGAAGGGTCTGGCCTCTCCTTAGTTGAATAAAATGGTCTGGCGATAGCTGAGGTGAACAGGAAAAGACGTCCATATGTGTGTGTGTGTGTGTGTGTGTGTGTGTGTGTGTGTGTGTGTGTGTGTGTCAGTATGCGAGGGTTAACTTTCCAGTGTCACTGTGAAAGGAGTAACTTTTGTTAGTGTGTCAGTATAAGACGAACATCTATTTTCAGTGTACCAGTGTTCAAGGAGAAATTTATCATCCATTATGTCATTATGAAGAGATTAAACATACTCAGTGTGTCACTGTGGAGGGAACTGCTTTATTTTCAAGGTGTAAATGTAAGGGAACTGTTTTTTTTTTTTTTTTTTTTTTCACTCTGTGCTAGGGCAACAACATTCTTTTTAGCGCCCGTGTGTGTGTGAGAGACGTGACTCATGACATGCATGAGGCCCACACACCTCCTGCCTTGAGGGGGGGTGGGGAGTGAGTGGCGTGGAAGAGGAGGGGAGTGGGGTGAGGGAAGAGGGAGGGGGAGGCTGAGAGAGAGAGGGTGAGAGGTGAGGTGGGTGAAATAAGGAGAGTGGAGTGTGTGAAGAAGGGACAGAAATGAGGTAGTTGAAAAGGGGAAGACATGAGGGGATAAGAGGAGGGGAGAAGGGAGGTGGGGAAGGGGAGGAAAGAATTTAGATGAGTGGGCTAAAGGAGACGTTGAAGGAGAAATGGAAGAAAAGAGAAGGAGAGGGGGTGGAGGGTTTTGGGAAGTGGCGTGGAGGGGTTGAGTGGGAAAAGGAAAATTGAGCGAATGTGGGTGGGGAGGGGGGGGGGACAGATCTGAGGAGAGGCCACTTGTCTCGTGCTACCTGGGCCGGAAGTGATTCCATCTTCGGGTAACAGAGGCAGTTACGTGATGAAAATGGAGAGGAGGGGGAGGGGAAGGCAAGAATAGTACGGAGAGAAGGATGAAGATTGATAAAGATATATGATGACAAAGGTGAAGATGCATGAAGTGAAGAAGAAAATGGATGAGGAAATGGAGGACTCTGTATAAAGACAAGGTAGAAGATGTATGGTGTGGAAAATGCAACATTATAACACAGACTCAATAATTACCAGATACTCCGAATATAATCCAAATCATAATACCCCTTGTGATACAAGGGGGCGTACACCATCCACTCATTTGTTGTAGTGCTTCCTTCACATGACTCTTTTGTAGGTGACAAAACTAAATGTTCTATCGTAATCCCGGAAACCATTTGGGTGTAATTATACATGCAACAACTATACTCATTTTTTTTTTTTTATCGAGACGAAGATGCACTTGTTGGTGATGACTGGCTGAATGCAACGCTACTTTATAATCTCTTTACTCGTTAGCATTATTAATTGATATCATATATCTGAGGGGGAAATTTGGGTTAGTAATTGTTATTCGGACATGTTGCATTCAGTCAATCATCACCAACCTGTCAAGTGCATCTTCGCATCAATTAAAAAAAAAAAATGAGTATAGTCGTCCGGTGGTCTAGTGAGTTAGGTCGCTCTTATTGGAGGTGGATCATAAACGGTTTAAATGCGAAGGGCATGTGATTATTATTGCCCACATAATGATATTCAGGGATTGGTGACTCGTCATTCTTGCTTGAAGTGTTTGGAGTAAGTCAGCTTCAGATGTGTACGCTCCTGATGGGGCAAATATTCTCATACCAGTATATATCTTTGGGATACAAACACAAAATTACTGCCTACGTGTGTGTCTCGTCATTCCCAGTCACCCCAGTTCATGCATGTTGCCCCACTCTGCTGTCCAGTGACGGGCTGGCTTGGTTTATTCTGGCTTCATCCACACGATGTGATCAGCTTGGGAGAGACTCTTCTAATTACTGTTGAGCGAGTAGGTAGGGCTTTCATTAACCCTTTCAATATTAGAAGCCCTTACTTATTTATAATCGTCTGGAATAAGGAAGACAGTACCAAGTAAAGACGTCACCGAATTAAAGAAGTTAGGAAAGTTAGTGTTTCGCCTCGGTTCACAAACTTGCAGGAAACACGTTAACCCAGTTACATTATGTGGCTGGTTTTCAAGTCTTCCTTTAGGGGCAAGACCAGTGTTGTCATGTACTATGGACTCTATCGTCTTTGTGCCATGTACAAAACTATGTTGGTAAGGAAGCGGTGTTAGAAAGATTACTAAACCCAGTTGGCTGACGTTCAAAGACTTTCCTCCTTAACCCAGTCGGTACCAAAGGGTTCACTTAATCACTTCAGTCCGATGACATATTTTCTGTTGTTCATGCGATCTCCACATGATTACACTCAACTTAGGAGACACAGCCAGATGTGAAGGACTTAACGAAGGTTGTACCAATCACCTCCAGTTCAGTAAGTGTTTTTAAAACTAAATACAGTCGTCTGGGTGAAGCAATAATACATTATAAAAAAAGTCACAGGAGTAAATTGGTTAAGCTGGAATATTAGTCAAGCGGCAGCAAGAATTTAAGATATGAGACGCCTTCCGGTGCAGGGGTACACGGGTACACGATCATTCTGAAACAATTACAACTTTACCACAATTACATGAAGTGGTTTAGACGTGGTACTGCAGTTTACAGCTTCTTAAACGTTTATGAGGAGTATTAATTATAAAAGTACCCTATTTTCTATACTGATGGGTATGGACGGAGAGTAAACAAAACACCTCTTTTAATATTTTCCACTAATCTCTCTCTCTCTCTCTCTCTCTCTCTCTCTCTCTCTCTCTCTCTCTCTAACATGAACATGTTTCAAACAAACGATAATGTTAATATTTTCAGCAGTCTCTTCATTTTCCAAAAATATCAGCAAACCGAAAAATATTCCACGAAAAAACAAAGCGAATAAATATACAGAGTATTGAATTATTACCTGTGTGTATTACAAAACAGCAACATGTTAACTGAATCACAACCACTGCCGGTCAAAATAATCAACTTTAATCCGTTTATGGATGAATGAATGACATATCGGTATCAGTCAGTGGGTACAATATTATTTCTAAAAACATAATGCACCTCCTAAAAAACATAACTGATCTCTTCTGATTGCCATTTGATCTGATGGACTAAAATTTACCTGGTTGTTGTTCAGTGTTTTAATGTTCAAAAATTGTAACTTTTACCACCCCTTAGATATTTGAACTGCAAGGCTGCTGACGGATTTATTCAGCCTTTAGTGACAACTGAGGTTTAGGATTAATATTTAAAAAAATCTAATCTCTCTCTCTCTCTCTCTCTCTCTCTCTCTCTCTCTCTCTCTCTCTCTCCAGTACATTCCGGCATACAACAGCATACGTATATCTTTTAGTATTTCAGCACCATCACCATCATACAGGTAATTGTTTCCCAGTAACATATGGGTTGGAAAGGATCAGGAAACATAAAAGGAAAAAAAAAACAATTAGGTGAACTATCAACAGAGCACCTGAGGGATTGGGTCATACATCCTTTCATTCATCTCTCGTTCATTTAACTTGTTCTAACAAACCTGCCAAAATATGTGCTTTATAAAGCCTTTCCGTCATGCACCAAGCCAGATATTAGGATTAACCTTTGTCATATGCATTTCCATAAGTAAGTCGTATGTTTTTATCCTTCAGTAATTGCTTCATCAAATTTCCACTCATCTACGGTTTGTATTTTTCTCTAAATATGACTCCCAGTATTTTGCACATATGGAGTCTACACAGCTCAAACTGTATGAGTATAGATGATGACTTTTTTCTGTTCTGATTGTCTTGGAAAGATCTATTCATCGACTTCCTCCTTGGCTTTTCATGTCTCTTCTCCAATTCACACATATACACCATCATCAACAACCATTCTATTCATACCCATTCTTTACATCATCAGACTATAAACTCAACAGATCAATATACCTCATTACCGCATATCTAACGAGTATCTAAGTTTTTTGTCCCGTCCAACCTTCACGTCCCACACACATTACTTACCAGTCCCTTTAGCACTTAACCGCATTGGTGCCAGAGTGTCTTTTAACTTGTCAAAAACCGTCTGTGGATTTCAAGAATATATCAGAAATGTTATTATAGCAGAGTCTAATGAAGATCTTATTACCTGCCTCACTACCACAGATCCTTGCTAAACATTCAGCAGTCGTAGTGAAGGATACTGATTCCTGCCCACAACACACTGGCACAGTAATGTATGCTGAAGGTTGTAACGAGTCCAATTTATACACACGATTCACATTTTTAGTTAAATGATTCTCTCTCTCTCTCTCTCTCTCTCTCTCTCTCTCTTAGCGCGGAGAATACAATAATTTCTCTATCAGCGTTATATTCCATCCCTGGTGGCGGAAAGAAACTCATAAATAAGAAGCTTCCTCAATATAACGCCATGAAGGTGTCAGAAGCAACCTGCATTTTCTGATGTACACGAAATTTAATATTGAAACCACGAAGCACATTTCAGTATAAATTATGGAGTTAAAAAATGCCAACCCAGTAATATAACCCCAATAAGTCAAAGGGAACAACTAATGGCACTTCATTACTACAGTAACCAACATTATTCTAATTAACACACGACCCAGTTGGCCATTACCCCAGGCGTCTGATTACCTGGCCTCATTTACAGTAGTTAATTACCAAACAAATCACTTGCAAAACTAAGGCTAACAAAAATAAATATACAGCAATAATCCACAGCCAAACACGGGCGCCATTATTCCCATTACATTCTTCAGCTTCAAGGCGGCTGGGTCAGCACAGCATTTGTAATTTTCCTTTTTTAACTCAATGTTTATATACCTTTTTTACCTTTACTTGGCCCAGATTTTCGTCCTCTTACTTCCTCACCAGCCAGATTAGTTCTATTTTTAATAATGTCAGTATTTATCACGTATTATTATCTTAACGCGTGACATCTTATCCGTACTCCATTTGCATGAAAGAGTAGCTTTTCTCCCTATCGATATCTGTCCTGTGCTTCAATAGTCTTTTAATTTCCATCACAAACTAATTCTTTTTGCATGTGATATATTACAACTTTCATCACAGTCCCACTTCCCCATATCTGTCTTTCTCATGGTTGGCAGCAGAATTGTTATCTATGTGTTGGGTGGTAAACAGTGGTGGCAGGGGACCGTCGGTGTGTTTCTGGTCTTCCTCGTACTTCAGTCAGCAGTGAGTCGAAGAGACAAGAGAATTACCCCACATATTTAACAGCAGACTGTTACCAAATTAGGATGATTAAAAAAAAAATAACTATAACGGAAACGAACTCGAACTGTCAGTAACCAGTCACATACAAGTTAGCCTTTCTTGCAGACTCTCAGTCTTTGATTCCTGATTTAAACACAATACGGTCTCTCCCCCCTTTTCTCTCTCTCTCTCTCTCTCTCTCTCTCTCTCTCTCTCTCTCTCTCTCTCTCTCTCTCTCTCTCAAATAAAACTTTAACTCCATCAACAAAATAACATGATCAGTCCCATCATACTGAGGGGGCTCGTGTAAGCTGAACACAGTTGTTTGGCTGCAGCAACAAAAAACTATAAAAATACCGTTAACGACGTAAAAGAGTTACCATTACAGTGGTTATGGTTGTTAGTTTCCTTGACAAGCAAGAAACGTGCCCAATAATTCTTTGAACGGTTGTCAAGTGATGCAGTCAAGAATTTGATTTTGGCTCTGGTTATCGCCATTCAGGAGAGGGAATCCCTAACAACAAAATAACATAAAAACATCCAGTACTCCTTAGGTTGGATAATGGCAAAAAGCATCCAGTACTGGTTGGGCTGGATAATGGCAAAACACAGGCAGTACTGGTCAGGCTGGATAATGGCAAAACACAGGCATTATTGGTTAGGCTGGATAGTGGCAAAACACAGGCATTACTGGTTAGGCTGGATAGTGGCAAAACACAGGCATTACTGGTTAGGCTGGATAGTGGCAAAACACAGGCATTACTGGTTAGGCTGGATAGTGGCAAAACACAGGCAGTACTGGTCAGGCTGGATAATGGCAAAACACAGGCATTACTGGTTAGGCTGGATAATGGCAAAACACAGGCATTACAAAAGCAGATGTGGGCTCACAGGTGGCTAAACACCAGCCAGCAACGGGTTCCAAAGACGAGAATAACAATCACTTGGGCACCATGTGGCTCTGTGTCTCTGACACCGCGGAAATGACACATGTGAAAAACAACGCATTAATTAACAAGCATCTGCTGCTAACTGCCAAATGTTTACAGCCGTGAGAACAGCGTCACACGTGTCGGGGTAAAACTGCCGCGTGGTGTGGGTGACGTCGTTCACGGGGAAGCTGCTGTTACACTCGTTAGCACATCCACCTCACTTCTGAAAGAACTTGACTTCGTTTCTCTGGCTGGTCAGACTGGTGGATTCAGTCTACTTCCACACTATCCCTATTCCCCCAGAGATAAAATCGAAAATCTGGCTGTAAATCATCTAATGTGGGACGCAGTCTAGGGAAAGGCTGGGACTTAACAAATGATCTAAATGACCCTCGTGTAGTTGACAAACATAAATGCCTTCTTTGACGTCACTGGTGACGTCACACCTGCACCACCCGACACCCACCCCACCTAACAACCACCCTAACAGCTGACAACCACCTTACCCGACACCCACCCCACCCGACACTCACCCCACCTGACACTACCCCACCCGACACTCACCCCACCTGACAACCACGCCACCCGGCATCCGACACCCAACACAGGCAAAGCCACGGTGGCTGCCCCCATCCATTGGCGTTGCTCTGGCCTGTATGTTGTTGTTGTGGATTGGTCAGTCAAGCCTGATATGCAGTTAGTGGGGCTGTATTATATTTACACAAAAGGTGGGCTGTTCCCAGCTCGGCAGGGGTCGGAATGTCTACGTTTTAATATTGCTACTTGAGGCGATTTTATTCACCTTAGTTATACCTGTGGAACTGGTGGGGTTACGCACGGCCTTTATTAACCCTTTAACACCTAAAGCAACCCCTCCCCAACATGTTGAATAAAATCGCCCGGCAGAAGCAAAGGACAAACAACAACAACACGACATCCTGTTGAAATACCTCCAAACTCCATCACCCAGTCCATTCTGCCCCATCACAAGCGTAGGGGTCTGAGGCTAGGTTATTCACTCCTGAAATTGAAGGCGAGGGTGGCCAGCCTCACTCATCCCTGGGTGGCATTATGTGAACAATAAGCCCCAACAACCACTCATACGCAAACCCTTGCAGGTCCTATCCGGTGGGGACGCCTTAACTAGACCACAAGGCGTCATTTGGGTGTATGGTTACTACTCAGCGTAGTTATTGGTTTCCTGGGTTAAAGTAAACCATTTGGTTTGTCATTCAGTGTAGAGTTACCGGAAGGCAGCATTACATATCGAGTGAACTGATGGTGGAGGTCCCCGCTTATCACAAAGGTGTTTAAATTTAAGACAAAGAATTGTATATGGTATGCAGGTCATGTTTTCACGTCACTAAAACAGCACAGACATGATTACAGTTGGAAATCCTTTAGCTTGGGCAATAATTTTAACAAAATAAAAAATGTGTTGGGTAATCTGTGTTTGGCATGTTTCACGTCACTGCAACAGCACATGATATAAATAAAGCCTGAAGTCATTTGGTTTTGCTTTTTAAAATCCTTGTTAATTCCTCAATCCTGCTATCTTTTTCCGTATTACACAGGAGTAACCCTGGCAAATCACACAACCATTCCCTTGTGCGTCTAATCAAATCGTGATAACAACGAGAAGACTACAGAATTTGGTCAACGTACTGAAGTGGTTAAATATATATATATATATATATATATATATATATATATATATATATATATATATATATATATATATATATATATATATATATATATATATATATATATAATACTTCGTCTGGCCTGCTTCCATCTTACTGAAACACAGACAAATACAGGTGGAAATAGTTTGGTTGTACATATTTTTTGCGTAAGAAAAACAACTCTGTATACTATGTTCGTCATGTCATTTTTAAATCGTTTATGTTTTATTACGCAGGCACATAATGTTATTGGCAATACAGGGCAGCATCGGCAGCACAACACACTATTATATCATTGTGGATTTTGCGTCGGTAATCCCAACAATGGCTTGGCATGTGTCAGTGTTCACACGCCTCTCCCTTCCTCCCATCCCCTGCCTGCCCTGCCCTGCCCTGTCCGATCAACCTGCCCTTGTGCTGACTTTTTAATTTGTGATGAAGGACATATGATATGCAGTTTATTCACCCTACATCCTCCTCGCTGCTTCTTTTCTTCTTCCTTCTCCCTGTCTCATCGCTTTTCTTCCCACCTCATACCCAGGGAAAAGTTGCTAAAGATATTAGTGCGCGTCACACTGCGGGATGTGAGGGGGAGGTGGTGTGAGAACTCGTCTGGTGTTCAAACAGATGCGATTTCAATCTCACGATTGCGCAGGGAACAGCTTAATTACGTGAATATCTTTAAAACAGTCTTTACTGGCATTGCATTGGACCCACTCCCGCTAATGCCACCATACCAGTCTCAGTGAGGCAACTTCTGCATGTATTCAGTATGGACTGTGGGTAGTAGTGTCTATGTAGTGACGTGAAGGTGTGGGGCACGTAGGAGGACTGCAGGGCTTTAGAAAACTGACTGTCTAGTCTATACTTAGAGTCAGACACACAAAACAAGTACCAAACATGAGTACTATATGCCGGAGCTTCAGGGCCATCGGTTAATGAGGTGTGGCGTGGTGTGGTGTGGTTTGGTGTGAAGTGGCTTCACTAAAGTTCCTATAATCAACACGAATGAAGCACCTGCCATCTGATTATTGCTAGTGAGAGACAGACAGACAGTGCCATTCCTAGAGATGCTGCAGCATCTAACAGTACTCCATAAAGCATTAACATTCACCGACGCTGCTCAGCCAGCAAGTTGGATATTGTGCTAGGGAAGACTTCATCTTTCGCCCTGTTTCTCTCTCTCTCTCCGTCTCTCTCTCTCTCTCTCTCTCTCTCTCTCTCTCTCTCTATTTTGTTGACTGGGAAAACTTTCTTAATTTCAATTTACCTTATCACATAATTTTCTATTTACCTGTACAACATACGGTACATAATTTAAAGATGAAACCGAAAACATCAATAAGCTAAGCAGCTCCACCGAATTACATAATCATATCCACTCAGTTATATAATCTCATCTGGAAGGTGGGACACAGGATATTAGCAGCAACTACGGGTATTTTGACGTAAATACTCAAATTTTTTTGTATAGTACCTTTTTCTTTTAACCACCTTCCATGTCATGGTTTTGTTTTCATATGAGCCTGAGAGTGTTAATAATGTCATAAATAACCTGTCATGATTGGGAAAACTCTGGCATCGTATTGTAGTCAACACCAGACGATTTTATTGCTATGAGTGAGTCACAGGAGAAAGATGATTAAAGAGGCAGACGCTGATGTTTATGTTGCCTTACCGTCCGTAGTATGGTCTGTGGCAGTGTGACGTTGGTGTTAATATTGCCTGATCGTCCGTAGTATGGACTGTGGCAGTGTTACGTTGGTGTTATTGTTGCCTTACCGCCCGTAGTATGGACTGTGGCAGTATCATAAGTGTTGAGGGCATAATGCCATCCGTTGATCACCGCCTGACGCTCTGGCCAGTTTGGTGACGCAACCTTCATCAGTCACACCTGCCTCAATAAATGTCTGTTCGAGTGGTGACCGCTGCACAATGAACACCTGGACCCTGGGTGAATTGTCCACGGTAAAGCTTCAGTTCGTCCACCTTAACTCTGCTGAAATTGTCGCCATTTTGCTGCTTCTTTCACGTAGCCAAGTTGCATAATAATACGATACAGTACTTCTACATACTGTACACTTCTTTGTGACTAGCAGCGTATTCTAGCATTTTTCCCTTGTTATAACTCAGCATTTAGCAGGAAAAGATGGCAGTTTTAGGCCCAGTTATAATGCACAAAGTACGGTAAAATGATAGTCGTACTTGTCGCCTAATTAAAACAGCCAAGCCGCCGGACCTTTGGTGGCTCTTGGCCTAAGAAGGAACAAAAAAGGGCCAAAGATGATCCGTAAGAGGTCATTATGTGAGTTCATATTCATTAAGAATTTTAAGATATTTACAAAAATTCTCAGCTTTTGAATATTTGTGAATATTATTCCAATCCCCGGAAAACATCTCCTAGCAAGCAGTTAAATGCAGGGAAGATTGCTGGAGCCTCCTGGGGGTTCCAGTCTGACCCAGTTCTCGCCTGGTTACAACGACTCTCCTGGTTACATAGAAACTCGCCTGGTAACAACGAGTGATTCTCCTGGTTACATAGTAACTCTCCTGGTTACAAAGAGTGATTCAGAGACTAACGCGTTAGTCGGTCAACCTCTGCTGATAGCAGCGTCAGCAATCATGTCAGATGTATCCAGATTAAGCTGCAGCTTGTGTTTGTGACATACAACGCGCATAATATTGATTACTGTTATTACAAGGTAATTACAACAACTGCCCTGTATTATACAGTAAATAACACTGATGAGGTAAATTAACATTTATTATTCCCTCATTACACCTCAACCTGAGTGGCAGGCCTGGCTTTGTACACCGGCACAAATAGATAATGGTATTCATATCGTATTATAATACAGGAAGAACCAGGACTTTCAGAGAAAAATGCTAAATTATAACAACTTTATGTTGAAAGTTCAATTTACATTTTTCCCTCCAGTACTTTGGACTTCCGGAAGGGAACAATGAGCTTAAAATATTACCAAAAAGGACATAAAAATGATCCCAGCCCTGACACAACACTTGACAAATTACTGATGACTTTTCTTCTAAATTAAAGATGCAAGATATCCATACAAAATCTACAGAAAAAAAAAGAAAGACAAAAATAAGGCGACTGGCAGACGGTAACTTTAGGTACTCCAGGCGTCCACTTCCCTGGCCTTCCTGCGCCTGTCCCATTGATTATCTTCTCACATTCCTTGGCCTTCCTGATCCCTTCCCATTGTTTTGCTTCTCACATTCCTTGGCCTTCCTGCTCCCGGCCCATTGTTTTGCTTCTCACATTCCTTGGCCTTCCTACTCCCTTCCCATTGTTTTTCTTCTCACATTCCTCTCTCTCTCTCTCTCTCTCTGCCAATTCTTCTTAACTTTAACATTCTTCCTCCTCTTTCCGTTCAATTTTTCTCCTTCCATATTCTCTTATTCGCCATCCATTTTCCCTTATCATCATTGAATATTTTCCTATTCTTCCATTTCTTCAGTTAGTTCTTCAACTTCTCACCGTTTTCCTTTCATGTTGCCTAATTCTCCTTTTTTCTTTTCAGTGCCCCCTTTCATTCCCTGTTCTCCTCTTATCTTGTGGACTTACTCTGGCCTCCTTTCTTCCTTTCTATTCCTTACACTCTGTCCATTCCTTATTCTCCTCTCTATCTCTTGGACCCACTCTTCTTTTTCCTTTGACCTGCTTCTTTCACCAGCTTTCCGTCTGACCCGCTTGCCCTGAGCTTTTCTCCTTTCTACCAGCTCCCTCTTAACTCTCTTTCAGTCTCTCCTTTCATATTTTTCCTCTACAACTTCTCCTCCAGTATTTTATTATTTCTTATCAAGCCATCATTGTCGTCGTCATTGCCTGTTTTCTTCATTAAAGGTTTCATTTTTCATCATTTGCCGTGGACTTTCTCATTCAGACCTGCTACTTACAACCCCAATATTCCCATCACTGCACCTCTTCCTTATCTCTTCTGTCTCCTTCCATTCTCCAGTTTACTTATCAAACTCTCTCGTCTTTTGCTTAATGATGCTGTTCTATCTATCTATCTATCTATTGCCAGACGCCTCAATCCCGTTTGGGGTGGCCACAAACAAATCGCCTCCAAGTCGCCCTGTCCCCCGCCATTTCACTGCCCTGCTCCCAACTCACACCCCGCTCTCTCATATACCTCTCCACCCCATCCCTCCATCTCATCCTCGGCCTCCCCCTCCCTCTTCCCCCTCCACCTCACTCACATACACTCTCTTCGTCAGTCTTTCACTCTCTCGTCCTTTGCTTCATGATGCTGTTACTTCACTATTCTTTATCTTCCTCCTTTTATACCCATCACTTAAAACCCTCATTCTGGTTATCAATACATCTCTGCTCCATCTCACCCGCACTACACCACACGCCTCCAACCAAGTATTCTCTCCAGAGAGAACCTCTCCTACCACTATACATTCCAATCGTCTTCACCACACCTAACCCTTCCAGCCAACACCCTTGCCTCCACTACTACTCGTATTTTGACATCCCTACTATACCTCAATCTTCCAACCTGCACTTTATCTCCAGTCAACACTCCTCCATCTTCCATACCCCTTCTATCTCACCACTAATACAATCCTTCACCTACACCACAAACTGAACCCACCCTTAGTTCCCACCACACTTTCATTTACCCATACATCACCACCACCCAAAGTCAACCCCGCCCACCCCACACACCAATACGCAACCCCAACGCCGGGCCCCTGTGAGTCAATATCACGCCTTATTAAACCCACCCACGCTGGGTATTCTGTAACGGGGAGGGAGATGGGGAGATGGTGGGGGGGAGGGGAGGATGGAGGGGGGACGGATAGATAGAGGAGGGGAGGTTAGGGAGGAAGATGAAGCCGGAGGAAATTGAAGATGCCGAAGAATGAGGAGTGGTGGTGGGAGGCTGGATGGAAGAATGTATGATGAATACATAGGAAGGGAAAGCATAATGGATGAAAAGGAGAGAAAATGAATGAAAGGATAAGTACTGTGAGTAAAATTAAAGGAGAGAATACGTAATATGCGAGAGGGGAGAGGAAGAGAATCGGAGGAACATGAAACTAAGAGGAAAGTCTGAGAATACGTTGGATGGAAGATGAGAGATCAAAGGTATTGAATAACCTGGAATCCTGGATAAATGATTATATGAGAGAGGGAACGAGGATTTAGCCTCTTCAGTACGGTGAAAGAGTTTTTGTTTTATTCTTGTTATCTCCAGAGGATTCTGAGTTATCTGGCTATGAAGGATTTAACGAAGGCTGCATCTAACCCATCTAGTTCAGAACGCCTAGTTCAAGTGTAAAGGCTCTGGAGAATGTCGAAAGAGATGGTGAATAAAAATGTGTTAAAGCAAGGGAAGGAGAGAATAAGAGGTGTCTATGGAAGAAATTTGAGTGGAAGGTTTAGCACGATGAATAGGTAACAAAAGCGAAACTTGGAAGCAGAAGAAAGCCATGGTATGTGGTTAACTGGATGTATTTCCTGGAATGCAGGAGAAAAGTGAAAGTAAATGATATTAGGAAGTACAAAATCATCACTTTCATTCTTCCCTGTGCATGGGCTGAGGTCCAGATACAAGGAAAGAAAGCGTACGAACAAGGGAGAACTGTCACTAACATGCCCAATTAAATGACATACACAATTATCTGGCTCCAAATCACTTGATATCACAGACACCAATTGCTCATATGGAAGAATTACACACACACATACACACACACACACACACACACACACACACACACACACACACACACACACACATTATGTAAATGCTGTTAATATCAACAAACAATGTACATGCATCTATATGTGAGCATATTTCTTCCAATATTAGCAACTGACGAAATGCATAAAAACACTGGTCACAAGCAAGGTGTCCCGAAAGTAGTTAAAGCCAGAGGAAAATGAGAAGATCCAGATTCCAAATTAGCCTTTCCTTGTTGCTGCCACAGTCAATTAGGACAGATCGGAGGCAGTTGTTAGTATTATCAACCCTTTCATTAGATAACGCATTGTTTTACTGTCTTGCCGCCGCCAGATGATTTATCATTCGTGAGACCCTCAGAACACAGTGGTTAATGTAGGCCGTCTGAAACCCACTCCAATTTTAATTATTCTCCTTAGGTTAATGGAACTGTCTGGTGGTATGAAGAATAAACTACAGAAAGGTGTCATCGTAGTGAAATGTTAAAGGAATAGGTAACCAGAAGAATGTACAACTCAAAATTAACAAGAAGCACTCAGAGAGTATCGCACCCGTGAAGAACAGTCAGTCTACGCAGTCAATAGGCAGCTATGGTTCTGGAGTACAGTAATGAAAACAGTTTCGCAAATAATGGTATGGGAGTGATGAACTGAAGCACCTTACCCAATTCCGATCTACTGTTTACAGCGTGATTCGTCACCATGCTTCGGAACTGACGGCCAGCGAGCTCGGGCACGACAGGAGCCCCCTAATAGTGTCGAAAGGACACAAGGCAGATAATCTGACCCCTCTCTGTATCCTTGACCTTTGACCGACTTATCTCAAAATCGAACTACATTATTCTTACCTGACCCTTAACCTCTCCACCAAGTTTGATACACACTGGATCAAGAGTGTTTAAGTCAGCCTTATCCTATGACCTTGACCTTTGACCCAGGTGAGTGAGAGGAGAGTTGGATGAGGAAATGGTGATGAGAGGAAGAGAAGAGGAGCGGGTGAAGGAGAAGTAGGTTGGAAAATGAGTAGATGGAAGGGCTGATGCAGGATAGACAAGAGCGAGGTGGGTGGATGAGACGCTGAAAGTGGAAGAAAATGTGGAGGGAAGAGAAGCGGATGGAGGAGGCTGTGAAAAGTGGCAGAAGAGTAAGTGGAAGAAGAGATGGAGATAAATGTGGAAATGTGTGAGAGACGATCGGACTGAGTGGAAATGTAGACGGAGGTAAGTGGAGAGGGAGATGAAAAAGAACAGAAGGGTCAATGGAAGTATATAGCAGGCGATGTCTGGGGGGAACATGAGGACTGGAAGAAGTTTATGAATAATGGGTATGGGATGGCGGATGGAAGGAGATGGATGACCAGTGTTATTAGGTGGAGAGAAACATGAAAGGGAATGAAGGGAAAGTGGAAGCAAGTGGAAGTGTAGAGAAGCTTAGATGGAAGGGAAATAAAAAGAGAATGTATGGAAAGTATAAGGTAGCAAGATAACGCAATTAAGTGGATAGCATGACGGAAGAAGGTGGATAGGAAACCTAGAAGGTGATCCATCTTCGTAAAGAGGAAGATGGAAGGCGAGTGGAAGGGAAAGATGAAGTAGGTGTAAGGGACAGTACAACTGAGTGGAAAAGAAGAAGGAAGACGAGGTTCAAGTGACAGAAAAGGGATGGTAAAGCCGTAAGAAGGGATGGATGTGTGGTGGTGGGAAAGGACATGATTTACGGCATAAGGGAAGAGATGGATGCTATACTCTTACCGTACTGGGTGATGATGATGATGACGATGATGATGATGATGATGGTGATGATGATGACGATGCTGAGGGGGAGGAGGAGAGGTGGGAGAGCCGTAAGAAGAGATGTATAAAACGTACAGTTTGTTGTGGGAAATGACATGATTTACGGCATAAGGGAGGAACTGAGGTGCAACAGGCCTACCGTACTGGACGAGAAGGAGGAGAGAAGGTGAGGAAAGAAGGCCACAAGAGAAAAACTAAAGTAAAAGAGGGATTTTTTTCAATCTAAAAATGGACATGCATTCTTCATCATCGAGGAACAAAAGAGAATTATTGTAAGTTCAGATGTCAATGAATACAAAAGAATGGAAGAGGCAGAATACAGAATAATTTCAAGCTGAGAAAATAAGAAAATCATTATCACCATCATCATCATCATCAGCAGCAGCAGCAGCAGCAGCAGCGGCAGCAACATTATCGTCACCATCAAAATCATCATCATCAGTTATCATCATCATCAACAAGATCAACATCATCATCATTATCATCATAATCATCATCATCATCATCATCATCATCATCATCATTTACAAGCACGCTGCATGGCGATAACCTCACACTTCCTTTTCCACTCTCACCAATTGATTGTTAAATTCGTCCAGCTCAGACTGCCTGAATTACGTACTTCATCTCGTCATTTGCTTCTCTGCTTACTTCCTCTTCATCTCTGGGTTGCTTCTCTGGTACCTTACTTGTCTATCTGTTATCTCTTGTACGAAAAAGTAACCGAATTATATCACTAATTACGATAGGAAATAGTATGGAACAAAGAAGGACACTATGACGAAAGAGAGAGAGAGAGAGAGAGAGAGAGAGAGAGAGAGAGAGAGAGAGAGAGAGAGAGAGAGAGAGAGAGAGAGAGAGAGCATACACAAATGAGAATGTGGGAAGAAGTGGTTGAGAAGCAGGCAAATGTGATGGTAGTGGGAGGGAAGAAACCTGTGTGTGTGTGTGTGTGTGTGTGTGTGTGTGTGTGTGTGTGAAGGCAAGCGCTTGAGAGTGGCACAGAAGTGGAAGAGGAGGGAGAGTGAAAAGGAAGTGCAGACATTGGAGGAGCAACAGGTGTGTAGGAGAATTGATGAGAATGAAGGGAAGGAGGCAAGAGTGGTGACTGTCGTAGGAGGAACGTTGGTGGAAGGAGAACACGTCAGGAGGAAGAACGGGAGGAAAAGACTGTTGAAAATGGTGATGGGAAAATCGGAGAAGAATGGAGGGACGGTGGCAGTAAGAATAGGGACACTGTGGAGGAGGCGCTGGAGGAAAGGGAGAAAAGCTTCTTACGAGACTAAATGCAAAGTTAATGGCAGACCGTAGGAGAATGGATGGAAGGAAGAACACAGTGGGAGAAGCCATGGAGGACGGAGTGAAAGTCAGGATCAGTAAAACGCAGGAAATTGCCAATGGGGAAAAATATATATATATGTAAACAATGGTATGCCTGAGGGAAATGTAGGAACAGAAGAAAACTGATGAGAGAAAAAGAACACGCTGGGATTGACGTCGTTTGAAGGAGTGAAATTCAGGACAGATAAAGAAAGGCAAAGTGTAATGACGAAGACAGGGGAAGAACGTAAGGAAACTGTAACAGGAGTAAGAATATTGGGAGAAACACTGAAAGAAAACGGGTGAGGGGGATAGAGGAAGGGAGAACAAGGATAAGAGGATAACTACATTACCGGTGAGGAAGGGAATGAAGCCGGTACGAGAAGAGGAATAGTCGTATCTTGGGTGGAGTCGGAAGAAAGGAAAGGCAAAAAAAAAAAAAAAAAAAAAAAAAAGAGGGGGAGGATAAGGAAAATAGGATCATGGAAAAGAATAAATGGAAATTGCAAAGATACGAAAAATACTATGAGAACTGCTTTGGTGAAAGAGATCGCATTCAGGGCAAAGGAAGACAGATACAAGACATTGGAAAAGGATGACGTCAAATCAACAGAACAATAAAATCGGTCTGGGACGAGAGGAGACATACTGGGAGGCGTATTGGAGGAAGAGAGGAAGAGATGGCAACACACACACACACACACACACACACACACACACACACACACACAAAGATGGAGAATAGCAGGATAATAACAAGTGATATAGGCAAGGAAGGTAGGATGTAGGAGTGAGGGGGTTAGGGAAGGAGAGAGGAAAAAGGAGAAAAGGATAATAAGAAAATGGTAAAGTGAGGAAGAATGGAATGGCGGTGGTACAAGAGGACTATTACTGGGCGAGGAGTTGGGGGAAGGGGTGGAAGTGAGAACAGATGAGGGGGAAGTAAAAAGGATTACTGGATAATAAGCGACGAACACAGGACTGAAGGTGAGATGAGATGAAGTATACCGGGAGTAGGGGAGGACTGAGGAAAAGAGGAGAGGGATGATACGACACTACCACTACTGATGAGGAATGGCATGAAGGTGGGTCGAGGTAAGAATATCACTACAGGAGAGTTGTAGGAAGACGAGGACAGACAAAGAGAAAAATATTTAAAAAGTAAAGAGAAAAAGCAGAAGGAAAAGAAATTGCTATGACAGGAAAAACACCATGGGAGGTGTTTGGGAGGAGGAGCTGGAAAAATGAGGGAAGGAGGAAAAAGTATAAGATAATGGAGAAACCTGTGAAAACTGAAATGAATTTGTGACCAGAAAATAACAATGTCAGGTGAAGCGTTTCCGGAGGGAATGAAAGCCAGAAGGGGTGAAAGAAAAGGAGGAGAAAAAAGATAAAAGCTATACCTGAGAAGAATTACATGATGCTGAGACGAAAGGAGAAGAAGATGAAGGAGATGTAGAATTAATAACGGAAAATCTGTGCTGGAAAAAGGCAAGGTTAGAAGAAATCTAGAGAAAACTGAGACACGCGGGGGAAAAAGTTTTGATGGTAAGGCGAGAGGGACTGGTGGTGGTGGTGGTGGTGGCATAAAGACCAAAGACGAACGTGGAGTGGGAAGGAAACTTGTGTGGAAGAGTAGAATGACAGAAAGGTGGACTACAGTGGATGATGTGGGAGGGAGGTGGGAAGGAAATGAAAGATTTATGAAATCGATGAAGAGGGAAAAAATAAAACATGAAAGTAACAAGGGAGTATGTAGAGGCGAAAAAGGAGAAAGAAATTAAATGTGAAATATGTAAAACATATAAAAAAAAAAATGGTAACGAAAGAAAGGGAGCAAGCAGAAAAAGACGATAATCCCGGGGTACGGAGGCAGGAAAAAAAAAGGGAATATTCGAAAAAAGGCACAAAGAAAATGTGAGCAAAAAACACGAAAGAAGATTGGGAGTTTATCTAGTGGCAAGGGAGTGGGAGAAAAGTGAAATGGATGCAAGAGAAATGTAGTAGAATAATAAGAGAGAGAAAAGGAACACATGGGAGAGAATGGGAGGTGAGGAACAAGAAAATCTGAAGGCATGGAAGCTCAATTGAAAGAGTATAGGGAAAAACGTATGGAAATAAGGAAAGAAAGAAACGTGAAAGAAAGTGAGGCTAAAGAAGAATGAGATGAATAAGCGAAGGGAGGATAATGATGAATGAGAAATGAAATAACGAAGGAAGGATAAAGAAGAAAGAAATATGAATAGGCAAAGGGAGGATAAAGAAGAATGGGATATGAATAAACAAAGGGAGAATAAAGAAGAATGAGATATGAATAGGCAAAGGGAGGATAAAGAGGAATGAGATATGAATAAACGAAGGGAGAATAAAGAAGAATGAAATATGAATAACCATAAAGAGGATAAAGAAGAATGGGATATGAATAAAAGAAGGGAGGATAAATTAGAATGGGATGTGAATAAGCAAAGAGAGAATAAAGAAGAATGGGATGTGAATAAACGAAATGAAATGAAGATAAACGAAAAGGATAAAAAAATAGAGAAAGAAATAAGAATGGAATGAAGGCACTAGAGTAGGAAAATAAAAGTAAGGAAGTGGGAGAGAAATGTAAGGTATGAAAGACGGGGGGGGGGGAGAAAGAAAAAAGGAAGTGAGTGACGTGGAGCCGAAAAAAGAGTGAATGAAAAATGATACTGAGAAAAGAAAAACAAGGACGCCTACGGATATAAGATGCATGTGGCAGCAAAATAGGGAGATATGGAAAAGTAAGATTAAGAGAGGGTGGAGATAAGAAAATGGGAGAGTAAGAGAGAAGGTGGAGATAAGAAAAAGTAAGATTATGAGAGAAGGTGGAGATACTGTAATTACAGTAGTTATCTGAAAAGATTTAAGATAATTGCTAAAGAAATTATTTACTCTTTCACAGCGAGAGAGGCGTATGATATCGCTTTTAATCATTCTTTCAGTATGAGGGACGCTTAATTAACTGAATATAATTGTATGCCATTAGCAAGAATAGAATGAAAAAAGACGTCCTCGGTTTGAAGAGGTTAGTATTAGTAGAAACATTTGTTTTGTTATTACATGATGAAGGAAATGTAGGGTGGAAATATACAGGTGGGTATGATAACGATGGGGGTGGAAATGATAGACGTGTATGAGGATGATATATGACCACTTCACTCAGATATATATTTTTTTAGATTATTCTTGTTGCCTTTGCTTTAGACGATTTTAAAGAACTTAGGTAAGATATTATCAGACCAGAGGGGCTTGATACTGCCTTCATTAATTCTTTAACCTTTCCTCGTTTCAGTACAGACGTCGTCAGAATGAAGTGATTAAAATTAATAGAAACACTGACAGATTGAGTCTGATAAGTGGATGAGAAAAATTATAAGGGCAGGGATGAGGATGGTGGATAAGGAAGACATGGCGACAGAGTGTGGGAGCGGCTGATTGGCAGGGAGGTGGGTGAAATGTGAAAGGGAGGACTGAGAGGCCCAGGGGAGGGAACATGGAGTGGTGCTGGGTGGGGAGAGGCAGGGGCGGCGGGGTTAGGCTGGAGAGGGGAAATGAGGGGAATAATAGAGAATGGTGGTTGATTATGAGGAAGGAACTGAGAAATAATAATGATGAAGGGAATATAAATTACATAGGTGTGGAAAAATATGTTAGTGATTGACAAAGAAAATGTAAATGAAGGAATACTGTGGACAAGGAAAATGAGAAAAACACACACACACACACACAAATGGCAATACACCTGTCGTGTAGGAGCAAAAGGTAATTGTCACTAAAAATACAAAGAAAATAGGTAAAGACAACATAGAGGGTTGGAGGTGGTATACTATGTGTTTGATGTAGAGGAGCGTTACATGTGAAAAAAAAAAAATAGACAGTAATAAGAAGCGGTGCCAAGGTAAAGCAAACTCGTCCCCGGCATTCATCTTAGTGCTGACGTATAAACACATAAACACACCGAGATATCTAGTCAAAGATGTCACGTACCGAATTTGGAGTAAATCGGGTGAAAATTTACGATTTTACGCCCATTTGAAATTTTAGGCCCGACCCACCTGCCATTGACCCCCCTACCGCTAACTGGGGGGTGATCCCCTGACGTAATGAAGCATGTTATAGGATGCAGGTTTGAATGATGCACCTTTAGGTTTTGGTTCCATGTCGACATGAATTTGAAAGGAGTTATGGCGATAAAACGATTTTTTTTTTTTTTTACATTTGTGGGGGCCTACAGCCGAAGCCTTGACCCAATTTGGCCTGAAATTTAATCAGACGATCAGAAGGCCATAGCCCATCCACCCTGTAATTTTAATCAAAATCGCACTAGTAGTTTTCGGGTTAAGTTGTTAACAGACAGACAGACAGACAGACAAACAAACAAACAAACAAACCGAGTGAAAACAACACCAATCCTCCAGGGCGGGGACGGGTAATGAATAGAGATGACTTTAGGAACAATAACATTAAGACAGCTAAGTAACTGGAAGAGATGGAGTGTTATGAATAATATAAGAAGGATAAACACGAGGATTACACGCAAGAAAAACTATGAAAAAAATGAAGATTATAGATGGAAAATACATAAAAAAAAAGGGCATTCACATTATAAGAAGAGCATAAAACAAGTATTTGCAAGTTGATGTGAAGGTTAGCAGCGGGGGTGAGGCGTGCTATAGTTTGCTCTCCATCACATATACACACAGTTTTTTTTTTTTTTTCTCTCTCTCTCTCTCTCTCTAAGACACACACACACACACACACACACACACACTTGCTCAACTCCAGCACCCCCCAGTTGCCTCCTGCCCAATGACTATTTCGCAAGTGTGTCTGAATTAACCTGATATTTGAGGGAGAGAGAGAGAGAGAGAGAGAGATTCTCATTTCTATAACTGGTCTTCTTAACACTGGAAAAAGGTGAAACGAAAGCATTTATTTTTGCCATATCTCTTTCATGACGTATTGTACCTCTGTATCATATTTACTGCCCCCCCCTCTCTCTCTTTCTCTCTCTCGTCTCAGAAGAGAATCAGGAAGTCATTCGTAGTGTCAGACCTTCATGAACTGTAATATATGTAAGGCTTTATTCCTTCACTATGAGGTCATTTTCTATGATGATAATAACCATCGAACGACAACAGGATCACTGAAGGAATAACGTGCCAAGGCTCTGAAGGATTTAAAAGCGACGCTCTGAAGGATTTAAAAGCGACAGAGGGAGGTAGTCCATCACAGAAAAAAAAAAAAAAAAAGAGGTAAAAAATATTTTCCCTGCTCCTGATGCAGAGGGAACGGCGATAGAAAAGTACGTAATTCATCAGATCTAGAAAGGGTTCACACACAAATAAAATAATGAAATGAAACGCCGCCTCCAACCTTGACCGTGCAACTATGAAAAAAAAAAAAAAAAGAAGGCCCTGACAATCCATCCACGAAAAGATTTGGAACTCCCTCACATCTGTCTGAAAGTTGTGTTGTAGTTTTTCAACATCGGGGCGCAGGACGTAATGACAAAACGAGAGAGAGAGAGAGAGAGAGAGAAGTGGGTAAACAGCGCGAGTTAAAATGAAACTTTATGTGTGGTTGAAAAAGTGAATAGTTAGAGAATAAACTAATGATAGAAAAATAAAGCCAAAATGAGAAAATTAAAGAACGTATGAAAGAAGATACAAAAGAAAAAAAGAAAGATTGTGTGGAAGAAAAACAAGATGAGACAGTAACAGGAAATGAACAGCACTACTTGAAAAGTAATGAAAATCTGAAACTTGAACAATAAATATCACCACTGGAAGTAGTGAATTATGCAGAGGACGCAAATATCAACATGTGATGATATACAGGCGTGAAAGACGAATAATAAAGAAATGAATAATAAATGAACTGGAAGAAATGTATACAGATAAAGAATAAACAACATCTGAAACAAAAATATTTTGGAGATTTTAATTAAGCGTTAGTGAAGCAAGTGCTCGGGTAAAAGGTGTATTTTGTTGAAGAAAACACTGAACACTGGAAGAGGAAACACACAAAAATAGCCATTTGTGTAACGAAGGAAATGCAAAAATGGAAAGTGAACGACCGTGTGAAAAATAAAAATCATCTCAGTTCGAAAAC
Source organism: Coenobita brevimanus (assembly GCF_032717465.1). NCBI lineage: Eukaryota > Metazoa > Arthropoda > Malacostraca > Decapoda > Coenobitidae > Coenobita > Coenobita brevimanus. The sequence continues at coordinate 21,410,238 of NC_137016.1, read as the reverse complement.
TATAAAAGAGTCGCAGGAATAAAATGCACTAATGGAGAACTAACACCACTGTGGACAATGCAAAATGTTTAAATAAAAAGCAAACGACCCTATAAGTGATAAAACACAGCACAGTTGAAAAATATATAGCCTACAGAACAATCTATAACACACACACACACACACACACACACACACAAGCGCGCGCGCGCTTGGGGAGAAAGATGAAAAAAAAAAAAATGGTTGATGAAAGGAAACGTTGATAAACATGAACAAGGAATGGGTGGACAATCAAAGTGAACACGGGACTGAAAAAATAATGATGGACCAAAAATGTGAACGATGTGGAGTGTAAGGGCAACAGGTGGGCACTGGACAGGTGGACTCTGAAGGACGTATACAATGTGCCAAGGTGTGAGCAAGACTAATTTCGAGGTCTTGTATGGCACTCTGTACTTGCTAGGTATAATTAGCCTGCATCCCACCTAACAAAATGTAGGCGGCAACGATGCAGAAACGTCACACATATTCTACCATCTTCGCATGGTTCAGGAATTATCGTAAAAACGTGGGGTTTTGTCCAGACCATCAGGCTTTTAGTTGTAATAATATAATCAGGTGAAGTGGCGGTGGTGGGGGAACTATATGACAGACACTCATCCCTTTCCTTGTCTGTCTTACTTGTCATCCAGTCCTCATTCAGTCTTTACCTCATTCACCCACTAATGGTCCAACATCCAAGTTTTTTCGACATACATACCCGGTACATAATCCACATACGATTATTTTAGAATATCTCAAAATACAGATATTCTAAAAAATATTAAGTTAATAATTAATATTAATATTAATATTAATAATGATACTAATATTAATATTAATAATTAATACTTAGTTAATATATAATGAACAATGTACTCCATATAGTATAACAAATTTCATATGAAAAAGTAAGTACTGTATTCAACTCGCCTTTGCATAAAACAACGGTAGGCTCACTAGGCTGGCTAAAGCTGACATTATATACTAAGATCAGGTACTGAACACTCACCTGAAACAAGAGAAATCATATTACACGATCCTGCATTACTGGATTACACAGAAATAAAATGAGTACATAATATATGTACAAATCTTTGGAGAAATTAGCTTACACGCTAATGCTGCTTCTATATATCGCAAGGCTACTCCATAAGACCTAACCCTTAGTTGCCAGAATACTGATGGCCGTCAATAAATGAGTTAGATTATAAGGCGGTGCTTATGAACCGTGGTGTAGAGCACAGCACAACGGTCATCACAGGTATATATCCTTGTACCCTGCATAGTTGCCTATAATTCTCTCTCTCTCTCTCTCTCTCTCTCTCTCTCTCTCTCTCTCCAGTCCTAAAGGCATGAAAGTTGCTGATTTCATGGTAAAGTGAATCAAAAGATGAGTTTCCAAGACCAGGGAGGGAGAAAAAGGGAAGAGAGAGAGAGAGAGAGAGAGAGAGAGAGAGAGAGAGAGAGAGAGAGAGAGAGAGAGAGATTTGGGCAGTGGGAGGAGAATGGAGACAACAGGGTACAATCATACAAGCTTGCTACCTTTACTGTGTACAGTACTCCAACCCCCAAAGAGGTTATTTTATTACATTATGAACCCACTCAGTACGATCACATTTTATTTTAGATTTCCTACATTCAGAATTATTTCCTAGCATAAGGGAGACGACTCAGTGTAAGGGTTATAAAAAGGCTTTCTTGCTGCGACTGCTAGGCCAGCTTTGGTTGTAATAAAAATAAAGGAAAGACAAATGGAAGACAGAGAAGGACGAACAATTTCAAGTAAATGACATGAAAGAACGAATAGAGAGGACAAGGAGGAGAGAGAAAGAGTGTGTAAGGCGAAGAGAAGGTGTGCCAGAAAACATGTAAGACAAGGAGAGGTTGAAAGGAATGAGGGAAGGAAGGAAGGAGACAGGAACGAGAAGAGGACAATGGATGAATGAGTGTATGAAAGTTGGGAGGAGGGATGGAGAGACGAGGAGAAAGGGGAGTACACACACACACACACACACACACACACACACACACACACAGGAAGGGGGTGATGAGGAGTTGGTCATCAAAGCGGGCTAAAGGCGTGGAAGCAGCTTAAGTGGGTGGAATACACTGCTGGGTGAATAGGCGTTATTACGGGGATGGAGAGGTGGATGGTGGGTGAATGGATGGATTGGGAGGTGGCGTGTGAAGTGGATGGAAAAATGGATGGTGGATGAAGAGCTGGAGGAGGGGATGAGATGGGTGGAGAGGTGGATGGTGCTTGAATAGGTGAGCAGGGGTGGATGGGGGAGGTGGGTGAAGAAATGGATAATGGAAGTGATTTTCCTATATTGCCCTTCATTATATCACAGCAGTCATTAGATATACGTTTACTTAATTATATAATATGAAGAGTGGTGTTCATAACTTGCTTCTGTGTTATATTTCTAGCACTTTTGTGCAGTGACTCCTGTAATTTATTTTACTTATATCCAGACGATTTTATGTTGCCTATGTAGCACCTTTCAAAAATGGGGGTTTATGAACGCTACATCTAACCCCTCAGTTCAAAAGTCTCTCCTAATCTCCCAAAATCATCTGGCATCCAAAATAATGAAATAGAAATGCATTACTGAGTTGTAGGGGTTCATTTTGTTTACCTATTTGCTTCAAAATAATAAACTCTTTCGATTAGGTATAAAATCTACCTCGTATTCTTGTCTGCTTCAACAAATACGGAAAGTATGAGGTAGATTATTCAAAAACATCCTTTAGTACGACTCTTTTTTTTTTTTTTTTAAATAGACGATAACATTCAGGTGGGTGAGATTTTTCGCACTGAAGACGTTAACAAAATGCTATATCTGCATCATCCAGTCCTTTATAGTTCCTTTATTACAGGAATTTGAAGAGGTGGAAAGTGTGTCAATTTAACAGTTACCAGTCACTCGCCCCTCAATGGAATTGTATGTGCAATAAACTCAATTATCCCTCATATGTAATTCCATTGGGACACAGCCGGTTGGACAGCCTTAACCCACTATATCACTAGGCGTCCATTTAGTTATATATGGATACCAGCCAACACAGTACATGGCTTCCTAAGGTACAACGAACCACTTGGGTTGCCACTCAGCGCAGAATCACCTGTACGTAAATCCACATAAAGTGAGTGGATGTTGGACTTCCTTACCTACCACCAAAATGCAAGTTATATAATACAACTACAGGAAATCCTCGTAGCAAGTCTCTCTCTCTCTCTCTCTCTCTCTCTCTCTCTCTCTCTCTCTCTCCATCCGTATTTGCTATTAAATTCAAATTAATTTACAGAAAAACTGAAGCGGAAAATTGCACTGCTGTCAGTATAATGGGTTTGTCAGCTTCCTCCAGTTTCCAGTAGAACTGATTGTAAACAGTATTTTGGAATAGTTGCCTTGAACATAATGTGGACAACCTGTACTAAAAAGAAAAGAAAAAGAAAAAAAAAAGCTTAATAACACTACGATGCACAGCTTATATTACGTAACAACGCAAAACTGTGAGAGGAATTTGACGAAACAAGAGTAAGGTGAACTGAAAGTAAATGTGAAAAGTGTGAGGAACTCATGAAGTTAGGGATGATTGCGTGATTGGACTGCATATTGGAAAACCGTGTACCTGAAGGGATCAGTTGGTTTTGTGTGTGTGTGTGTGTGTGTGTGTGTGTGTGTGTGTGTGTGTGTGTGTGTGTGTGTGTGAGAGAGAGAGAGAGAGAGAGAGAGAGAGAGAGAGACAGACAGACAGACAGACAGACAGAGACAGAGACAGACAGACAGACAGACAGACAGAGAGAGACAGAGAAAGAGAGGTATTAGCAAACCATCAACCAACAGCCATCCAACACACACAGTACACCTGAACGTGCCAGTACCCACGGCTCATTAGCAGGAGGATGGGAGCTGGGTTGTCATGTGGGTGCGTAAGGCGCTGGAGAGATCATATGAATGAGTGATGGATGGGGTGGAACAGGTGAGACAGGTAGGGTGGGGTGGGTCAGGTGAGACAAGTGGGGGTAGGGTGGGTCAGGTGAGACAAGTGGGGGTGGGGTGGGTCAGGTGAGACAAGTGGGGGTGGGGTGGGTCAGGTGAGACAAGTGGGGGTGGGGTGGATCAGGTAAGGCATGTGTCATTACCAGCTATCAGTACAGTGCCTTTGTTACTGCCCCATATTAACCACCACATCCATTCACAACATAGCAGGCACTGTTTATATCATTGCCAGAGGTAGCCCAGCTGAATAATACAGTCTGGCGGCAGCAACAATGTACCAAGGATTCTTAAAAGCGTCAGTGCACTGATAAAAATAATGAAAGCTATTTCTATCACCCTTACTGTCAGCATTCTCCCAAAGCTCAGTAAAAAGAAATCGTTATGGTATAGCCTAATTAAAATGCAGCTCCTGAAAAACTGTCTCTGGCACAAACCTGTGTTATATAGATACATAAACAGACACACAGATAGATAGATAGATAAATCGATTGATATACATAGATATCCTCTAACACAAGGTATGGATGAGTGGAAGTGTTGTTGTGGAAGTGTGGCAGCAAAGGCTAATACCAGGTAACACTGTTTGAGATATGTCCCGTCAGTTAAAGAGAAGACGTCCTAACCTGACATGTCACTCTTCGACACCCTAATATTACAACAATGACACTCTGCTTCTAAAATTCTCTCCTCCCCGTTCCCCTCATTTTCTTTCCATTCGCCTTTCCACGGTCCCCTACGTTAAGGATAGGCAACACAGGATTGGATGATAGATGAAGGGACGAATTAACAAAACAAACAGCTTAATATTTAACACAGACTCAGCTAAATAAAACCTTTTCACCCTTAACTTCTTCTAAGACCTTTTTTCCTTGTTAGTCTTCAGTATGATGGCGTCGTTACTTTAGGCTATTCTTGCTGTCTCCGCACAGTTTAATTAGGGGAAAACCTGTCGTACTGAAGGAGTTGGTGAAAGCTAAATTTATTTCCTTATAGCTCGAAAAAGCTATTCCCAAATGAAGTACACCTATCGCCGGCAACAAGAATAACGCGAAAAACGTCATGAGAGTAAGTAGATTATCACAGTTACCAAGTAAATCCACCTCACTCTTTTCCTTTGTACTCAGACCGTATAAACAGAACTCAAAAATCCGTACAAATTTTCAATAGATATTAGTGAGGTAATTGAAAAATATAACTTCCCTTTAGTCTCTCTTGCACGTTCCTTAATTCAGTTATATTTCCCCCTTATCTTGGAAAACTCAATCGTCCGTCCCTCCTTCAAAATACCTCTGCTTTCTCTTCCCACTCGCTTAATTACCCTGACCCTTCTCTCAGTAATGCCTCCTTCCCTCCTCCTCTTCTTCGTTATTTCGCTTCCACTTAACTCTCCCTTTGATTTCCCTTCCATATACTAAATTGCCCCAGATGTTTCCATCCACATTTCCAATATACCTTTATTTTGTCTTGACATATCTCTTTCTGGTTTTCTTCCTTCCTCTTTTTTGTTCCTCCTCTTCCTCCTGACAACCCCTCTGATTTTCTTTCCATATACCTATCGAAGACTAATTCTTAAACAACTTCACGTGCATTTGGTCTCCTCGTTATAACCTGACTTTTTTGACGTTTTTATGCCATTTAATCCTCAGTAATCTGTAGAAATATTGCCTGTCAGTTCTGCTCAGGCAATTATGCCAACTTCAAGCACCAACTTATAGAAAAAAAAAAAAAAATGCTGTATATTGGAACATCCCCAAAATACAATAAGGAATAAATGGCAAGGAATGTTTATATCCTTGTTACTGACACCGTTACTAAAACTAAAGGTTTGTTTATTATAATTTTCTTTATCCTGTTTCTCTTCATTCTGACTCTCTTGATCTTTCATGTTCTTTTCGTTATATTACCACGGCAAGTTAATATAACTTCTCTTATTCTTCCTGATAAGGTTTTTGACTTTGCCCAAATTGCTTTTTTGAAAGAATGGTTTCTCATTTTTCAATTTTCTTGCATATGTTTGTTGCATTCCTCTTCATGTATCTCTTCTCACGTTTTGCCCTTTTTTCCATTCTATTGTAATCTTTATATTTCACTTCATTACTTTTGTTTTGCGCTTACTTTAATACGGTACATTCTTTATCAAATACTCTTTTTCTTCCTTGCTTTTTTTACATTTAGACTCTTTCTTTCTCAAACCTTCAATATTTGTCATTCACTTCCCTTCACCGTTTTTTTTTTTTTCCTCATCATTATTCACGCTTTCTTTCTAAGCCCAACTTTCTCTCCATTGCTAAAGTTCAATCTTTCATCTATTAATGACCATGGTTTTCATATTTCTGGTTCTCACACCAGTTCTAATATCTATTTATGTAGTTACAGATTTCCAAATTCTTCTCTCTAACTGTACTGAGGATAAGAAATTTATTTATTTTCAAAAGCTCATCCTTGATTATCTTCCGGCCATAATGTTCATGGATGTTTCTCTGTTTATTTCTGTAATTGTGGTTAAGAAAATTTAACTCTATAACTGAAGTGTGTGTGTGTGTGTGTGTGTGTGTGTGTGTGTGTGTGTGTGTGTGTGTGTGTGTGTGTGTGTGTGTGAAAATATAGTTGGAAGTACTAAGGTGTGGTGTTATGAAGGCTTCAATAAAGGAAGAAAAGACAGTGTGGGGGCTGCGTAGGGCCAACGTAAAGGTTCTCTAGTACACCATTTGGAACTGGACGGGTTAGATATTCCCTTATTGAAACTTCTCCATACACGGGGTTTCTCCTAGTTTACATATAATCGTTCGGTGACAGCAAGCTTATAATATATTCGTACACCACGTCATCATACTGAAAGGGCTTATGAATAGTGTCACCAACGTGATCTTAGTTTTAAGAGTTATAGCAGTGGAATGAAATTGTTAAGAAATGTGTATGGGAGGCGTCGAGAGGTTAGAGATAGGGAAAAATGAAATATTTGAAAGATTTGAAAATAAGCCTGTTTATCAAAAGGAAGAGAAGAGTCTGCTTAAATGGTAAAGTCATATAGAAGAAATGGATAAAACTACATGGTGAAAAAAAGTATATGTGACAGAAGGTACGCGGACCTGTGAAAAGCCTCAGAGGTGGTTTAATATTGTAAGTGAATGCGTGAGAATGTGAAGGTCGGATGATGTGGGAGCAAAGGAAGTGATGAATGACATAAGTGGATGGATGAAGTAGGTATGGAGTGGAACATGACCAGAACTTATGACTTGGCATTTAATGGTTTCACTAAAAAACACAGTTGTTATAAACATGATGGTAAAATGAAGTATGTTTGGTGTGGAAGGCTTCACTTATGCAGTAGAATTTCAAAGTAACGAATGGTGAGCGCTTGACGGGGGAAAGATTTCAATAGCTACTTAATCTACTTTCTCGATTCTCTTACTCTGTGTGTTTTTACGTATTGCTGGATCTTAAACATCTCATTTCAGATTGGGCTTGGTGGTGATGATGAGGATGACGGTGATGTGTCTGACATACGTCTCTCTCTCTCTCTCTCTCTCTCTCTCTCTCTCTCTCTCTACAGTATATATATATATATATATATATATATATATATATATATATATATATATATATATATATATATATATATATATATATATATATATATAATAAAGATAAACACCAACGTAATCAGGAACATCTTTAATAAATTGGTGACGTTTCGACAACTCGTTTGTCATTTTCAAACCTATAGAAAATACAATAAAATCAAAGTAAACACTATGTCTATGATAAAAATACGAAAACTAAAGTAAAAAACCAAAGTAAAACACCATGTCTAATAAAATACAAGTGAAGAATTATTATGATAAGATGAGGAAATGAATTATACATAGCTAACGTTGGTGGGATGCTACTAAGTACAAGGAAAATTTAAACAGAAATACATGTAATAAGACAATACATAAGTCAAACCTTAAAAACAGAGAAGGGGCGTGGAGCAGTCATGTGTGCCCAGTGTGGGCTGTAGGTGGTGAGTGAGGAGTGATTCAGCCAGGAGGCGTGTTACCTCGTCACGACAAGCGTGGACAACAGAAAAATCTGATTCGCTTATGGGATGGCCTAAGGCTTCACAGCAATTTCGGATGGCAGAGAAAGGTGGCCTAGCCATAGGTAGACCGGTTCTATATGACCGTCCCCGATGTTCTGCAATTCTTACTCGTAATTGCCTCTTTGTCTGTCCAATATAAGACGCATTACAGCGACTACAATTATAATTATAGACAACAGAGGATTGCAGAGCGTCAGGGATTCGGTCTTTATGTTTGAACCATTGTCCAATGGTGTTGCTGGGTTTGAAAATTGTTCTAAGACATACTTGAGGGTAAAATTCCCTAACTAAACTCGATATATTATTACGTATGGAAAAACTTTTTGGACCTAAAAATGGCAAGATACAATATACAGGTGATTTGTTTGCTGTGAGTTTAGGAGTAGGTGGGTTACGGATCTTATTTAGTTGTCTTCCCATATGGGTTTGTGTGAAAGACATTGGGAAACCATTAGAGAACAATGTTTTCGTAAGAAAACTCAATTCCGAGTGTAAAGCAGAATAAGATGAACAAATATTATAAGCTCTGGACAGCAGGGTCGACACCAAATTGCGTTTAAACTGAATTGGGATTGCTGAGTTGAATTTCATGGTTAATCCTGTGAAAGTGGGTTTGCGGTATACTGAAGTGATGAAGGAATTAGTAGTTTTTTGGACTAGTATATCAAGAAAGGGAAGTTTGTTATTTTCTTCAATATCAGAAGTGAAATGAATGTTAGCATGCCTCGAGTTTAAATAGTTTAGAAAAAGAGGGATGTGGTCTGGAGACCTAAACAATAAAAATGTATCGTCGATATATCTACGGTAGAGGAGAGGTTTGAAATGGGAGGGGCATTGCTGTAGCCAGTTTGTCTCATGGTAACACAAAAATGCGTTTGCTAAGCAGGGACCTAGGGGATTCCCCATCGTCACTCCATCAATTTGCTTATAAGATTTTTCGTTAAAAAGGAAAAGACAATCTTTAGAAGCGAGAGACAGTAATTTACGGAACTGGTTCATATCAAATCCATCTATTATTTTCTCGTGTTTAAATACTTGTTTGGTGCAAATGTCTATAGTTTCATAAAGAGGAATATTAGTGAACAGGGACTTTATATCGAAAGAAGCCATAGTACAGTGGTCAACATCGTAGTTACAAATCTCCTTAGCGAAAGTAAATGAATCTTTAACCGTATAGCAGTTTGTAGTGATGGGGGTAATCATAGGTACAAGAAATTTAGATATGTTATAGCTAACAGTCCCAATGGCAGAGAGAATGGGTCTGACTGGACAGTTCTGTTTATGTACTTTAGGGAGCCCATACATGACTCCTGGTGTAGCGCCAGATACGTATAATTTTGAGTACACTTCATTACTAATTACTCCATCAGACTTCAGCCTCCTTAGGAAATTGTTCACTTGATCTTCACGTTTCAGGGTCAAAGAAAATTCATCATCATTTACGATTTTGAACTTTGAACCATCATTAAGAATTTCAGACATTTTACACAGATAATCAGTCCTGTCCAGAATTACGACACCATTTCCTTTGTCAGGTTTAGTTATGATTATAGAATCATCATCTTTTAAACTTTTCAACACATTAATTTGCTCTCGTGTGACATTACTGCAAGAATAATTTGAAGAATAAAAACTAGTAAAAGCAATGTGCTTCAAGCTATTCTTTAAAAAATCATAAGTTCTACCACTACCTTGATAAAAAGAATGAGCAGACAAGTTCTTAAAAAATCGTTCAAATCCAAGAAAATGCGAGAGGAACCTGGGCTTTGGGGTGTGAATGGCATACTTTAAACCCTTACACAAAATGGATTTTTCTACACTAGTCAGCTGTCTACTAGAATAATTAAAAATCACTTTATCATGGGGTACACTATCGGGGTTAACAAATCCTAATGTCCGTAATTTACGTTGCTGAGTGAATTTAACACGAGATATAGAGTTCCCATTAGTTCTCTCTATAATATTAGTCAAATGGGTAAAGTCAAAAAATGATACAGATTTTTTCAGTGAAGATAATGAACATGTTAATTTGTTTTTAAGAACCCTAAGTAGACGTTGTTTACTCTTTATCTCGTATATAAGAATACGTCTTTGGCAACTTCTGTAGAGTCTTGACGACCTTATGTGGGCATTGGGAACTTTAAAATTAAGAAAAGTAGGGGTGAGGTCATGTTGTTCACAGGTAGTGAGGAAATCTAAGTCCAGCTGGACTTTCTTGACCTTGAAGTCGAGCCGTTCAGCTGCTCGGTAGGCCTGTAGCGTTGGAGGTCCATAACGTCTTGTTAATACAGATGCAATAGATTCACCATGGGGGAAGCGTAGTCTCAATATGAAGATAAACACCAACGTAATCAGGAACATCTTTAATAAATTGGTGACGTTTCGACAACTCGTTTGTCATTTTCAAACCTATAGAAAATACAATAAAATCAAAGTAAACACTATGTCTATGATAAAAATACGAAAACTAAAGTAAAAAACCAAAGTAAAACACCATGTCTAATAAAATACAAGTGAAGAATTATTATGATAAGATGAGGAAATGAATTATACATAGCTAACGTTGGTGGGATGCTACTAAGTACAAGGAAAATTTAAACAGAAATACATGTAATAAGACAATACATAAGTCAAACCTTAAAAACAGAGAAGGGGCTCCCTAAAGTACATAAACAGAACTGTCCAGTCAGACCCATTCTCTCTGCCATTGGGACTGTTAGCTATAACATATCTAAATTTCTTGTACCTATGATTACCCCCATCACTACAAACTGCTATACGGTTAAAGATTCATTTACTTTCGCTAAGGAGATTTGTAACTACGATGTTGACCACTGTACTATGGCTTCTTTCGATATAAAGTCCCTGTTCACTAATATTCCTCTTTATGAAACTATAGACATTTGCACCAAACAAGTATTTAAACACGAGAAAATAATAGATGGATTTGATATGAACCAGTTCCGTAAATTACTGTCTCTCGCTTCTAAAGATTGTCTTTTCCTTTTTAACGAAAAATCTTATAAGCAAATTGATGGAGTGGCGATGGGGAATCCCCTAGGTCCCTGCTTAGCAAACGCATTTTTGTGTTACCATGAGACAAACTGGCTACAGCAATGCCCCTCCCATTTCAAACCTCTCCTCTACCGTAGATATATCGACGATACATTTTTATTATTTAGGTCTCCAGACCACATCCCTCTTTTTCTAAACTATTTAAACTCGAGGCATGCTAACATTCATTTCACTTCTGATATTGAAGAAAATAACAAACTTCCCTTTCTTGATATACTAGTCCAAAAAACTACTAATTCCTTCATCGCTTCAGTATACCGCAAACCCACTTTCACAGGATTAACCATGAAATTCAACTCAGCAATCCCAATTCAGTTTAAACGCAATTTGGTGTCGACCCTGCTGACCAGAGCTTATAATAATTGTTCATCTTATTCTGCATTACACTCGGAATTGAGTTTTCTTACGAAAACATTGTTCTCTAATGGTTTCCCAATGTCTTTCACACAAACCCATATGGGAAGACAACTAAATAAGATCCGTGACCCACCTACTCCTAAACTCACAGCAAACAAATCACCTGTATATTGTATCTTGCCATTTTTAGGTCCAAAAAGTTTTTCCATACGTAATAATATATCGAGTTTAGTTAGGGAATTTTACCCTCAAGTATGTCTTAGAACAATTTTCAAACCCAGCAACACCATTGGACAATGGTTCAAACATAAAGACCGAATCCCTGACGCTCTGCAATCCTCTGTTGTCTATAATTATAACTGTAGTCGCTGTAATGCGTCTTATATTGGACAGACAAAGAGGCAATTACGAGTAAGAATTGCAGAACATCGGGGACGGTCATATAGAACCGGTCTACCTATGGCTAGGCCACCTTTCTCTGCCATCCGAAATTGCTGTGAAGCCTTAGGCCATCCCATAAGCGAATCAGATTTTTCTGTTGTCCACGCTTGTCGTGACGAGGTAACACGCCTCCTGGCTGAATCACTCCTCACTCACCACCTACAGCTCACACTGGGCACACATGACTGCTCCACGCCCCTTCTCTGTTTTTAAGATTTGACTTATGTATTGTCTTATTACATGTATTTCTGTTTAAATTTTCCTTGTACTTAGTAGCATCCCACCAACGTTAGCTATGTATAATTCATTTCCTCATCTTATCATAATAATTCTTCACTTGTATTTTATTAGACATGGTGTTTTACTTTGGTTTTTTACTTTAGTTTTCGTATTTTTATCATAGACATAGTGTTTACTTTGATTTTATTGTATTTTCTATAGGTTTGAAAATGACAAACGAGTTGTCGAAACGTCACCAATTTATTAAAGATGTTCCTGATTACGTTGGTGTTTATCTTCATATTGAGACTACGCTTCCCCCATGGTGAATCTATTGCATCTGTATATATATATATATATATATATATATATATATATATATATATATATATATATATATATATATATATATATATATTGTTACATAGCCTATGATTTCATCATCCTTTGTGTAATTCTAACGTACAGTATGCCGCATGTTTGATCACGAGCGTGTTCTACCTCACTCCCCCCCTCCTCCCTTATAGTAGAGTAAGTCGTTCTTTCTGTTGTTCAGAGCAGGAGTGTCAACTCTTTGTCCCCTCTGGCTTCATTTGCGCGTCCTTCTTACAAATTGTATCAAGCTCTGCCGGCCCCTATATAATGAGCTCAGTCTCTGCATTATTGCCACTTAGATCTACTCCTCATTTTGTTCACATCTCTGTCCTCCCCTGTACAGTTGTTATTATTGTGAGTGCTCAGGAAGTCTCCAACCATCTAGCAGCTGTGTAATTTCAGTATAACTGTTATTGCATTTTTTCTTATACTGTGTAGCGTAAGGTGTTAATTCTTAGGCCTAGTAAGGTTTTTGTGATTCATGTGTTTTGGGTGTCAGCCCTTATTAATAATAGTTTGTATCTGTAATAATATATCTTGCATTCACTGAGTATTATCTGGTATTTCATTTTATCAGGGCTGACTTAGATAAATTTACTCATGCTAATTTCGTGTTAATAGAGGCTATTGCAGTTAACCATATATTTAACCTGTTTTTTGCCATTACATTATCCTTATGAGTCCTGAATGTTTTGTTGTTAGTTTGAGCATTAAACTTTAACTTGTAATTTTACCTAACTCTTTTGTTTTGAACCTGGAACTTTATGGGACAGTAGTGATTTTTAGTATTCTCACTCAAAGTGTACATTATCTTTCTTTGTTCCGTAACATAAATTTGGCGACCTCTTATCAGGATATTCAGGATATTATCATAAGGATACTGCTTGATATTTTGTGACTGTGATTTATTCATGATGTCTACTATTACTACACTTGATGAAGCCAAAGATTTTTTGTCAAATGTGCAAACAGTGTGTGATGTAGAAAACAGAACAAAGAATGAACTTAAGCTTGTTGCTCAACAATTGGGAATTGCAGTTCACTCTCATCATTCTAAAGATCAAATTGTTGGCATGATTAATAAAAGCTTGTTTAATGTAACTCCTCCAAATAAGCAAACGCAGATTGAATTAGCTAAGTTACAGCTAGCTCTGCAGGAGGCTCGTGTTAAGGAAGCTGAGTTTCAGGCTCGTGCTAAGGAGGCAGAGTCTCAGGCTCGTATTCAGGAGGTTGAGTTTCAGGCACAAGTTGAACTTGCTAGGATTCAGGCAGACCATGAGTATCGCATGAAACAAGGTGGAACTGGGTCATCTAGCTCTGATGATTTTGATGTGGCTAAAAATGTTAAACTTGTCCCTCCTTTTAATGAATCTGATTTAACAAAGTATTTTCAGTTGTTTGAGAGGGTAGCTACAGGTTTTAATTGGCCCAAAAAGAATTGGCCAGTACTCCTTCAAACTGTTCTCACTGGTAAAGCTCAAGTAACTTATGCATCTTTGCCTCAGGATCAATCTGATAATTATGATGTAGTCAAGAGCTTGATTCTTAAGACCTATGAGCTTGTTCCTGAAGCCTATAGAGTAAAATTTAGGACAACTTATAAGCAAGATAAGCAATCCCATGTTGAGTATGCAAAAATAAAAAATCTGTTAGAGCAGTGGTTAAATTCTAAGAATGTGGATTCTGATTTTGACAAATTTAAGCAGATGATTTTGCTGGAGGATTTCAAGAGGTGTATTAACCCACGGTGTCCCGTCGACGTACTTTCACGTCCTCACGTTATGTCACTGCCAATCCTGTTGACGTACTTCAACGTCCTGCAATTGCAAGGTTCATAATTTCCACAATTTTCAAAATTCGCGCGAGATTTTCGATTCGCCCACGTACCCAAGCCTCCCCTACCTGCCCCCAGGTGGGCAGCGTCCCAGACCCCGTGTGACCTGCGCTCGCCCTTGTCTCGGTCACTCACCTGTTAGCAGTGACCCAGGTCAGACATGGCGCGTAAAGGTCTCTCAGACAACGAAATACAATCCGCCCTGGATGCCTTCACTATAGATAGTGATTCTCCACTTGATGATGATGTGGTGAATCGAGATTATGTGCAGCCTGAGGAGGAAATAACAGGCAGTGATGAGGAGGTCCCTTCGCCCCGGAAAAAGTGGTATGTCACGTATCGTAAGGCAAGGGAAGGCCAGCCTGCACCCAAAACACCTGCATGGACCCCTCTCCATCCCCTAGAGAGAGATTCTGATGAGGACGAGGATGAGGACGATGACGATGACGGCGGCTTAGGACATGATGTTGCCTCGTGGTTGGGGAAGGAAAAAATCTCACCCTGAGGATCAGAAGGTGGGGCGAGAAGGCAAATAAAGTATGGCCTAGTGTTTTGTCTAGGGAAGGCGAAAGTGGTGTGGTGGGAGTGCGGGGTGAAAGGGAAGTGGTGTGAGGGAGGCAGCACGAGCACGTGGTGCACGTAGGCCTAGGGGAGAGGAGGTGGAGCCACTCCCCAGCACGTCTTTCGCCATACAATATTCCCAAACTTCCTCCACACAGCCCCAGGATGTGGGGAAAGGAAGGAAAGGGAAGGGAAAGGGTAAAGGAAAAGGGAGAGGGAAGAGAAGTGCGAGTGATGAAAGGCGCCGCTCTCCACCTCCCCCACCACCACCAATGTTGCGTTGTGCCTTCAGCCATGTTTCAGAGAGTACCATAACTTCCTACACTACTGAAACTGTGTGAGATGGCGATATGACGCTCAGTATAATGGTAAGGCCAGTCAGTATGTGCAAAGTCTTATATAAACTTGAAACGGGTGTAATGTTTGCAGGAAAGTAATGTATAAGTTAAGAAATAGTGTAAGTTGAACGAAGTGATATGAAAACTACACCCACTGTATAAATCTGCGAAAATATGATGCTCAGTATAACACTCTTGTCAGTAAATATGTCATAGCAAGAATATAAAGTGGAAACGGGTGTAATGTTAGCATGAATAAAACGTATAAGTTGAAAAATAGTGTAAGTTGTAATAATTGATGTCACGAGTACACCCACTGTGTAAATCTGCGAAAATATTACGCTCAGTAGAACATTCTGGTCAGTAAGTATGTGATAGGAATAATATAAAGTGGAATTTGTTGTAATGTTAGTAGTAAGGTAATTTATAAGTTGAATACTAGTGTAAGATGAAACAAATGATATCGTGATAACACTCACTGTGTAAGTACGCGCTAATATGACGCTCAGTTGAATCGTAAGGTCTGAAATTATGTGATATCAATTATATCATATGTAAACATGTGCAATGTTAGTGGAGAATTATTATATAAGTACAAAAATAGGTTGTAAGTTGAAATAGCAGTCATAGCGACTTCACCGTGTGTGTTACTATGCGCTATTATTACGCTAAATATTTACGTCAGGCCTGAAATTATCTCAAAACAGTTCTATAAAGTTGAAAAGTGTATAAAGTTATTAGGAAATTATTATGTAAGTAGAAAAAACACAATACGAGTTGAAACAACAGTCACAGCAAGTTCAATCACTACGTAAATAAGCACTAACTTTACGCTAAATGTTATCGAAAGGCCTGTGAATACGTAAAAACAGTTCAATAAAATGTAAAATGGTATAATGTTATTGTAGAAGTATTATGTAAGTAAAAAAAATGATATATCATGATTTTCGAATGTTAGCGTTCATCGTGACCAGTCTGCCCGATTTTGCTCATTTCGCAAGATGGTACAATGCTTATTTCAGCTCTATTTTTGTATAAAATCCAATTTACTCTTTTATCACATGTTTTCATGTTTGTAATAAATACATATCTACTTACTTTCATTGGTTTCCCAGACTTATAATACCATAGAAAACATTAGAGGCTCAGACCACCTACAGAGAACACGGTGCCAGGTGTGACCATGGCATACCTGTTTAAGGCAATTATGGACCCCGGGGAACAATTTCTTTGTGACTGACCATTGTTTCTGACCAAAAGCAAAAGTTGTAGCAAAAAAAATTTGGGTCCAAAAATGGTCGGGATTGGGGGGTACCATTAGTGAGAAAGTGGTCGGGACGGGGCGGGTTAATAAAGATGTAAGCCTATATCTTGATGAGAAAAGAATAGATAATTTGTCTGATGCTGCAGTTTTAGATGATGAATATGTTCTCACTCAAAAGAGATATTCTAAAGAAAAAGGGAAAGCTGAGAGTAAGTACGTTGCCTCTACTCAGAGTACAGGTAACAGGAAAGAGAATAAAGATGATGTTTCTCAGGAAGTAAATACCAGCTTCACCTCTAGATTTCAGAAAAGTAAATGTACTTATTGTAGTAAGCTTGGTCACACTACGGAGAAATGTTTCAGGAGACAGCGTGATGTGAACAAAAAGGAGTCTTTAAATATTCAGTCAATTGGTCTAGTGTCCACCCTTGAGAGTTCCCAGAATTCTTTAACTGAGTTAACTGAACCTGCTTTGAGGGGTAGATTAAATTCTCATGATGAAGCTCCTCTTTTGAGCAGTAACGTGGGTGACACTCTCAAGAGTTCATGTGCTAATTTCCTGTCTGATGGTTTTGTCAGTCCTCTGGACAGTAATGACAGGAAATCAGTTAAAATATATCGTGATACAGGTGCTTGCCAATCCCTTATGCTGACCAGTGTTCTAGGCTCTAATGTTAATTCCTCTGATGAAACTGTAATCTTACAAGGTGTAGGGAATAATTACTTCTCTGTCCCTCTGTGCAGAGTGAATTTAGAGTCTGGTTTTGTTAATGGTTCCGTTATGGTTGGGTTGGTTGAGACACTCCCAATGTCAGGTGTAACTTTCTTACTTGGAAATGATATTGGTGGAAGTCAAGTGTGTCCAGCTCCTCAGTTGTCTACTGAGCCAGTGGCTGCGGCCCAGGATTGTGATGTCCCTGATGTGTTCCCTGCATGTGCTGTCACTAGGGCTAAGTCTAAAGTTACTGGTGACTTAGAGGATAATGATGATGATGATGTTATCCTAGCTGACACTTTTCTTGCTAATTTGGACCACTCACCAGATGAGGCAGTACCCCGTAGTGTTGATAATTTGTCTCGTCAAGAGTTGGTTGAGTTCCAGGTTGCTGACCCTGAGTTGAAAGGTCTAGCTAACTCTGTTTGCAGTGAGGAAGAGTCAGCTGGTGCTTCTACTTGATATTATATAAAGTCAGGAGTACTTATGAGGAAGTGGAGACCCCCAACAGCATCAGCCGACTGTGAATGGGAGGTTGTACATGAAGTTGTCATCCCTCGTGTTTGTAGGCAGGATATCATTAGAGTGGCTCATGATTCCAGTTTGGCAGGACACCTTGGAGTGAGGAAGACTGTGGCACGCATTTTGAAACACTTCTACTGGTCAGGTATCTTCAGGGATGTTTCCTGGTATTGTAAGTCTTGTCACACCTGTCAAGTTGTGGGGAAGTGTAATCAGACCAAAAAGGTTGCACCTCTAGTTCCCATTCCTCCTTTTGAGGCGCCATTCACCCGTGTGTTGGTGGATATTGTGGGTCCTGTTCCTAAGACTTCTTCAGGATTTTCTTATGTGTTGACCCTGATTGATATGGCCACTCGTTATCCTGAAGCCATTCCACTTAGAAATATCTCAGCAAAGAACGTGGTTAAGGAAATGCCAGGGTTCTTCACAAAGTTTGGTCTGCCCAAGGAGGTACAGTCAGACTGGGGAAGTAATTTCATGTCAAATGTTTTCAAGCAGTCTCTAAAAGAGTTGGGCATCACCCAGATCACGTCTTCAGCTTACCATCCCTAGACTCAAGGAGCGTTGGAGAGATATCATCAAACACTCAAATCGATGCTCAAGAAATACTGTTTGGAACATCAGAAAGACTGGGATAAAGGTGTTCCATTTGTTGTATTTGCCGCAAGAGAATCTCCAAATGAATCACTGGGCTTCTCACCTTTTGAACTACTGTTTGGCCATGAAGTAAGAGGACCCCTTAAGCTATTCAAGGAATGCTGGCTGTTGGAGGAAGATGACGTCAACCTGCTGGAGTATGTGATGAAGTTCAAAGAACGGCTGTCCACTGCTTTACAGCTGGCGAGAGAGAATTTAGGAGCTGCTCAGGAGAAGATGAAGACTTGGTATGATAAGAAGTCCAGGTTACGCCACTTTCAGCCAGGAGATCAGGTTTTGATTCTGCTACCGGTGTATGGGCAACCTCTTCAAGCCAAGTTTAGTGGTCCTTATTTCGTGGAGAAGAAACTCAGTGATGTCAACTATGTCATCGTCACACCAGATCGTAGAAAGAACAAGCAACTTTGTCACATCAACATGCTAAAGTTATATCACAGGCGGGAAGAAAATAACCCTGTCTGCACTGTAGCTGTTCCACCCGAGTCTGCAAGTGAAGTTCTCCCATGCAGCATGAGCCTGAGTGATAGTTTGGGGAAGAATCCTGATATCATGAATGATCTCCAGACTAAGCTTTCTCATCTAGCTCCCGAGGAAAGGCAGGAGTTTTCGGCATTACTGCAGGAGTACCCGCAAGTGTTCCGTGCCACTCCAGGAAGAACCACTGTGTTGATGCATGATGTCGATGTTGGAGACGCAAAGCCAATTAAACTGCCTCCTTACCATGTGAACCCAGTGAAAGTTCCTCTCATCCAGAAGGAGCTTGGCTACCTGTTGGACCACAAGATGATTGAGCCCTGTCAGAGCGAGTGGAGTTCTCCTGTCACTCTAGTCCCTAAGCCAGGTGGGTCACAGCAGCTTTGCATCGACTACAGACGTGTTAATCAGATAACCAAAACAGACACTTACCCTCTCCCTCGCGTGGAAGATTGCATAGACAAGATCGGAAAGGCTAGGTACATAAGTAAGTTTGATTTGTTAAAGGGATACTGGCAAGTACCTGTGACTGAACGTGCTAGGGAGATCTCATGTTTTGTAACACTAGGAAAGACTTTTGCATGTTGTGTAATGCCATATGGTATGAAGAATGCACCAGCCACATTTCAGAAGCTCATGAATGTTGTAACAGAGGGTTTGGCAGGGTGTGTTGTTTATATTGATGATGTATTAATCTTGAGTGACAACTGGAAAGATCACCTATGCCATGTCAGTAAATTTCTTGAGCGTTTGGTTCAGGCTAATCTTGTAGCTAATTTATCAAAGTGTGAGTTTGGTCAAGCTAAAGTTCAGTACCTTGGGTACGTAATTGGTGATGGACATGTTGCACCACCAGGAGCTAAGGTTCAGGTTATAAGTGATCTTCCCAGACCTAAAAGTAGGAAAGAGCTACAAAGATTTTTGGGAATGGTAGGTTATTACAGGAGATTTGTTCTTAACTTTTCAATTCTTGTATCACCACTTACAGACCTACTGAAAAAGGGAGTTAAATTTGTCTGGACCGATAACTGTGAATCCTCTTTCAGCAAACTTAAAGATATCCTATTAAGTCAGCCAGTGCTCGCTACTCCAAATTTTGCTAAGCCTTTTAAGATGGCTGTTGATGCAAGTGATACAGGAGCTGGGGCTGTTTTGCTGCAAGAGGATGATCAGGGTATTGAACATCCTGTATCTTATTACAGTAAGAAGTTCACTCCACCTCAAAAGAACTACTCAACTATTGAGAAAGAGCTTTTGGCCTTGATTTTGGGTTTACAGCATTTTTCATTTTATTTGTGTTCTGGTTCTGACCCCATAGTCATTTATACCGATCATAACCCACTGAAATTCCTTAGTAAGTTTAAAGATAAAAATCAGAGATTGACAAGATGGAGTCTACTTCTTCAGGAGTATTCATTAGACATACAACATGTCAAGGGGAAAGAAAATGTTATTGCAGATTGCTTATCTGGACTTTAGAAAGATTGTTTTAGAATAATAAAAATTTCCTTTGTAAATTTCTTTTTCTTTGTGGGTAGTTGTTACATAGCCTATGATTTCATCATCCTTTGTGTAATTCTAACGTACAGTATGCTGCATGTTTGATCACGAGCGTGTTCTACCTCACTCCCCCCCCCTCCTCCCTTATAGTAGAGTAAGTCGTTCTTTCTGTTGTTCAGAGCGGGAGTGTCAACTCTTTGTCCCCTCTGGCTTCATTTGTGCGTCCTTCACCATCTAGCTGCTGTGTAATTTCAGTATAACTGTTATTGCATTTGTTCTTGTACTGTGTAGCGTAAAGTGTTAATTCTTAGGCCTAGTAAGGTTTTTGTGATTCATGTGTTTTGGGTGTCAGCTTTTATTAATAATAGTTTGTATCTGTAATAATATATCTTGCATTCACTGAGTATTATCTGGTATTTCATTTTATCAGGGCTGACTTAGATAAATTTACTCTTGCCAATTTCGTGTTAATAGAGGCTATTGCAGTTAACCATATATTTAACCTGTTTTTTGCCATTACATTATCCTTATGAGTCCTGAATGTTTTGTTGTTAGTTTGAGCATTAAACTTTAACTTGTAATTTTACCTAACTTTTTTGTTTTGAACCTGGAACTTTACGGGACAGTAGTGATTTTTAGTATTCTCACTCAGTGTACATTATCTTTCTCTGTTCCGTAACAATATATATATATATATATATATATATATATATATATATATATATACATACATATATATATACATATATATTTCACTCCCATCGTTTTTTTTTTCTCTCTCTCGTCCGATAACTTTTTTTTTTTTTTTTTTTTTTGCAAAAAAGGGAAGATATTTTACCTTTATTTCGTTTGTTCAGCCTTCCTTCGGTGCGCCAGTCACCTGTCTGAATCAAACGCTTATAACGAGGTAGGCTGACAAAAATTTAGAAAAATCTTAGCAATACGATGACATTAAGTAATTTTATGAGCCAATGGTGCCATGAATTACCCCTCTACAACGATAAAGTTTTATGTATGGTGTTTTTGCTAGCGCAGGATGATTTATTAAAATTTGGCCTCAGACTTTCAGACACTGATGCACGTGTGTAAGTAATAATTGGTAAATAAGTTCAGATCGTTAAGCCGGTGATGCTAAGACAGGTTTTAGGTGGCTTAAGTGGTGAGCGAATACACTGGCCAAGCTGTTGATTGATCTTCTTTTATCCTGCTGTCTCTTTCTTTGTTTTCTAGACCCCATCTCACCCCAGAACATAGCTGGGAAAAGATTGGTCAGGATAATGATTATGGTGATGATGGTAAATGGACCACAACTCCTTGTGACGCTGTTAGAAGCAGTCTCCACCAGCTTCTTCACAGCAATGTTTTATTCATATGATTTTTGCCCCGCCGCACGATTATCAAACTTAAATGGGACGCCTCTTTGTGGAGGGATTGCATATTTCTCCGTTACCCCTTACTGAGGGATGAGGTATTTTTACCTCCGTTGTAAGTACCAGGGTATATGGAAGGAACGCGTGATTACTTTAGTGTTATTGCTCTTGTTCTTATTAATTTTTTTCCTATTGTGCCGCTACTTGCCGACCACTTACAAATTAACCACAATCATTATCATACCGTTAAACCTTTAATGTTCCGCAGTTGTATTACCCTCTCCCAGACCCACCACCAACCACTATCCCAGCCCAACTCTCTTCACCTAGCCCACCCCTTTTCCTACCGTCTCCCCGTATGAGACTTATAAATCTGTCCACACCACCAGCGCCACCCCACTTAGTGTCTACATTTACCGAGTCAGTTTGTCTCTCGTGCCCCACCACCTCCCACCAGCTAGTACCATCCCGCCCACTCCTGTCCCACCAGCCTATCGCTCTCCCTCATGGAAGTCATAACAGGAGTCTTGTCCCACTGCCAACCCCGCCACACATCGTCACAGGCTGTCGTTAGCCCACCTTACCCTTCCACCAACTATTTCCATCCCGTCCACTTCAACCACTCCGTTCCGTCCACCTAGCCCAGTTTTTGCTTCCTCTGAGGTGACATGTTTTAAAAATAATAACAATAATAATAATAGAAGTAGAAGTAGTAGTAGTAGTAGTAGTAGTGGTAAATAAAAAATTAAATTGCACCAAAATGTTGATATTTGGCACACGCCTTTTCGTTGCAATGATCATAATCTTTTTTTTTTTTTTTTCTATTCCTACTATCGGTATACATCATACTATTTAGCTTAAGGGAAGCGTGTCGAAATGTAGGAGATATTGTTACCATATGCCTCTTTTCTCCCGTCCTTGGGAGTAATTTTACTGGAGGAGGCATGTTTTTTTAAACATGAAAAAACTAATTTTAACGATATACGTATCAGCTGCATGTAGTTTTTTTTTTTTTTCTCATATTCTTTGGCCGAAGTTTTTCACTTCAACATTCTCTCGAGGATGGTTATGAAGTGTTTGGTGGCGATGAGTACACAAAAGACAATTAACCTTAAGAAAGTGTCTGAATCTGGCACCAGGGAAGTATTCAGTTAATGATCTTAAGCAGTTTTTACAACCAACAAGTTTTCATAAGTTAATTATTTTCATTTTTTTTTTTTTTTTAATTGGCCGCATTTATTTACATTAACATTCACTCCAGGTTTGCTATGAAGTGTTTAAGAACTTCATTAGTATAAGGTAGGGTAAATATTTTTTGAAGCTTATACACAGTTTAACTACTTCATTACGAAAACATGGTTAATTTATCATTGTTGCTTCGAGAAGATTTCATTCAACTCTGGAAAGGCCTCAGTAGTCGAAACAGTGAATGACGTCTGTATCTTACCCCTTCACTTCGAAATGAATCTTATAAGCTGAATAATGTCAACTAAATGTAGAAACTATACACAAAAGATTATAACTTCAGAGTGGAAGGGCAAAGTTCGAGCATGTCTGTAAATACTGAAGCTGGCCCTCAGGCTCCACTACAAGCGAAAATGGGGGGGGGGGAGGTTAGAGCGAGGTAGGGATTGGAACGGGGGGTTGGGGGAGGAGACACTCGTAATACTGTACCAGGGTTTTCTGTTCTGCGGATCAGGAGATAGATTCCCGATGGCCAAGGATTCTGCTCCCACTTACTGACTTGTTTTCTTGTATTCTTACTCTGTCTGATATTATTTTTCATTCTCTCTCTCTCTCTCTCTCTCTCTCTCTCTCTTATTTTCTTGTATTCTTACTCTGATAATATTCTTTATTTTCTCTCTCTCTCTCTCTCTCTCTCTCTCTCTCTCTCTCTCTCTCTCTCTCTCACACACACACACACACACACACACACACACACACACACACTTGCTACACAACCCAAATATTTTACGATGTATTTTCCTTTTTACACAAGGGTTTGTGTTGTGACTAATGGTGATGGTGGTGGTGGAGATGTGGTAGGACTGCAGGTGGGCAGGGATGGTGATATTGATAATGGTGGTGGAGATGGTGGTAGTGCTGCAGGTGGGCAGGGATGGTGATATTGATAATGGTGGTGGAGATGGTGGTAGTGCTGCAGGTGGGCAGGGATGGTGGTATGGATAGTGGTGATGGAGATGGTGGTGGTGCTGCAGGTTGACAGGGAAGGTGGTATGGATAATAGTGGTGGGGATGGTGGTGGGGATGGTGGTAGTGCTGCAGGTGGGCATGGGTGATTGCTTGGATAGTGGTGGTGGAGATGGTGGTGGTGCTGCAGGTGGGCGGGGATGGTGGAATGGATAGTGGTGGTGGTGTTAGGTCAAGCCCTACTATAAGAGATAGGTACACTTTCACTCCAAGGACGCCTTTTTTATTACACATTTGTTTAGCCCAGATGATCTAACTCAGGAAAGAGACGTGTGGTGTTGAAATGTTAATAAAGACTATACATAAACTCAGTCCAGCAAGCCTCTCCTAGGCTGAATATACTGTGTGTTGTAGTGACGGTAATAAGACGTCCCCACAGCGAATGGCATAAGATGTGATGTGTGGTGGTTGTGAATGATTGGACATTGGTTATCAAGTAACCTGTTAGGACTGTAACTGTTATGACCATTGCAGTACTTCTCGTAACTGTGCTGACAGTAACCTTAACTGCATGATAAAGACAGTAATAACCCTCTAATGACGACATAAACCTTAAATACGCTTTACTGCTGCCACGAAACGCATACTTTGCTTCTCGTCGTCAAAGGATTAGAAAACAATCCTCATTAAAAGGTGGACAAAAGTTCATAGAAGCTTTGTATGATATATGCTGTACCATTAGATAAAGAACTGAAGGGATGGAAGGTACTGATATATATATATATATATATATATATATATATATATATATATATATATATATATATATATATATATATAGAGAGAGAGAGAGAGAGAGAGAGAGAGAGAGAGAGAGATATGACATCATCTCCTTTCTTTCCCCCCACGACTCCTACTGCAGTGGTCAGATAATTGCCATGTAAATCACAACAAATGACAATCGCCTGCTATAGGCATACAGGGGTCGGTGTTCACTTTCCTTTTTGCTGTTATTACCTGAAATGGGAAGGAAGCAGGATGTGGTTATTATGTACAGGCATCATGCGAGAGTTTTCCTGTATTATTAAACAAGGTAATTAGGTAAGCATGAAGACTGATGTGAAGATTCGAACCCACAGTGTCCAACAAAGTCATCAGGTGAGCATGAAGGCGGAATTTAGTTGCATCGGATAAAGGGATCATCACCATCATCATCATCATCACCACCACCATCATCATCATCATCATCACCTCACTGACATTACATGAGAAATTCAGTTTGTGCTTACTTACAACATCTTGAGTGTGCTTTCAGGGAGTGAATGCAAAAGCAGCATGTCGTTTGCCAAGGACAGTGCGGTGGTGAACTGTGTTTAATTTTCACTTTCTTAACTCTGTACTTGAGAAATATCATCTTTGGACCTGGTTTAACTCAGACGATTTCATTAGATTGACGGGAAATATACGACACCAAAAATGTTAAAAACTATCACGACTCAGGTTCTGACCGAAAAAAAAAAAAAAAATCTATTTAATTCCAGTTTGGGACGGTCGATGTCGTTCAGAAGATGGAAACTCGCCACGACTTAAACGTGAAAGTGAGTATTGCAGAGTAACCGCCAAAAAATATAGAGAACTTTGAAGGCATAAATGGAACAATATTTATGCCAGATAAATTTCAAAAATCTCCTTAGTTTGTAATAGTGACCTGTTGCACAGACTGACACACACACACACACACACACACACACACACACACACACACACACACACACACACACACACACATGTCATAAAAGACTTTGTAGTTCCTTTGTGGTTACTTGTAGTTGAGTTATATATGTATTAGACTTGTGGACGAGCGGTTATTATACTGGAGTAGCTTCATGAGTAGCTAATCTTCTTTCCCATTTGTCATGTAGTGACAGGAGAGGTAAAGAATAGTATGGGACTATTTTTATTTGTCTTGGAAATATTAACAAGTCTCTCACTCACGAGTGGCTTGAGCAGAGTCCCTGTCTCCCTCTCTCGCTCTCTCTCTC
This sequence comes from Coenobita brevimanus, assembly GCF_032717465.1. Taxonomy (NCBI): domain Eukaryota; kingdom Metazoa; phylum Arthropoda; class Malacostraca; order Decapoda; family Coenobitidae; genus Coenobita; species Coenobita brevimanus. The sequence goes on along the minus strand of NC_137016.1, from coordinate 21,384,231 downwards.
TCTCTCTCTCAAGTTGCTAAGCCCTTCCTCCTTCTGACCTGCCTGTTCTAAGGCCTGTCTCCTTCTGAGCTCTCTTTCCTAAATTCTGGTGTAGCAGGGGTTGTATCACGTGTGTTCCTTGTGAGTGGAAAGTTCTAGAAGCCTGTGTGTGAGTATGTGTGTATGTGTGTGTATGGTCACTAGGGCTTTGTTCACGGGTGGATTGCTGACAACTAACTGCATCATCTCCTTACTGGCCACTGTCGTCAGCTTTCCTCAGTGTAATTTGCAAGCTCATTTCCCATTCCCAGGCTCGCATAGAGCTGTCTGTCTATCTATTTATCTATCTATCTATTATGATTTGTAATTATAATATGGAGTCCTGATATCTGCTCGGTCACGCGAAAATGGCGTACCATCGACAGTTAATAGTCCTAACATATTAATACATATTATATACACATTATAATGAACCTATAAGCTAATTAAGTGAAATATATAATATTGTAAAAGTAACATAATTGTATGAATATTGTATACATATAATATTTATAGTAAATAGTGATTATTCAGTAATACTACATTTTAAACAAGTTGTATACATATATGAATAAATGCATTAACGTAAATTATTTAACTGTAATACAGTATGTACTTGGGTTATTGTAGTGGCATTGTGGTAATACATAATTGTGTTGGCCTTATAATTGTAGTTACATTTTGTTAATGCAATTGTTACCTAAGTGTCTTGGCCTTATAATTGTAGTTAGTTACATAAAAGTTACATTTTGTTAATGCAACTGTTAACTGGCAAAGTGTAACATAATGCAATCGTTTGTCGTTACATAATTGTTACATATCGTTTGTGGTTACATAATTGTAGCAAGTGTAACATAATGCAATCGTTTGTCGTTACATAAATGTTACATATCGTTTGTAGTTACATAATTGTAGCAAGTGTAACATAATACAATCGTTTGTCGTTACATAATTGTTACATATCGTTTGTAGTTACATAATTGTTACATATCGTTTGTAGTTACATAATTGTAGTTAAAGTTACATAAAAGTTACATCTTGTTAATGCAACTGTTACATAAATGGTACATATTGTTTGTAGTATTGTTTGTAGTTACATAATTGTAGCAAGTGTAACATAATGCAATCGTTTGTCGTTACATAATTGTTACATATCGTTTGTAGTTACATAATTGTAATAAGTGTAACATAATGCAATCGTTTGTAGTTACATAATTATAATATGGAGTTACATAATTGTTACATATCGTTTGTAGTTACATAACTGTAGCAAGTGTAACATAATGCAATCGTTTGTAGTTACATAACTGTAATAATTGCAGTCCTAACATATGCTGCAGTCGATGATAGTGATGATGTGTCATGCCACTTGCTTGTGGAGATAACAATTTGCTTTTTTGTTTGTAGTTTATGTGGTATTTTGGCATATGTAGTAACACTTACACTTATTTTCATTTGTTTGTTATGTGATCTTACTCTATTTCTCTCTTTTTTCTTTCTTACTTTTTCTTTCTTTCTTTTTTTTGTTTTGTATGTATTGATTTTCTATAGTTTGTTTTTCTTCGCTTGTGTACGCTTTTTCTATGTTGTTCATGGTTGCATAATTACTGGCTAATTTCCTTGGGATACTTTTTAAAAGTTTAGTTTATATTGCACAGATATTATTGAAAATGATATTATATAGTCCCATATTTTGTTATTTTATATAAAAAATATATACACTATATACAGTATTAACTATATACACTGACTTGTTGTTCACTTGTACCTATCGTGGGTAAAATGTGTGTTAGTACTGTGTGGAAATCATTGTCTTCACGATTGTGTTGAAGATGTTCATTCTTGCTAACGTCATTTGTGTTGGCCATTTTTTTTTTTCTTTTCTAGTTTACCTTGTAACTTAATTTATATGTTTCCACTAGGTAGCTTTAATTAATAAATGTTAAATACAGTTCTCTTAATCGCTCACTGAGTAACTGTGATGGTATATTTTCTTTATTACTTTGTAGATGTAATAATGTATAGTTGTATGTATGAAACACGTATTTTATGTAGGTATAAATGGTAACACTCGTTGGTAGTAAGTAAATGTTATAATAAATGAATGAATATATACTGTGTAGAATATTTATTGTTGGTGATTATTTAGTGTTTGAGTTATGCAGATAACTGAAGTAAGTATGTGTATTTAAGTTGTAACTATACAGCACGTTTTATATGTTTGTGCAGAAGCTTATTGTCTATCACTGTGTATTGTATAAATGAAGTAACTATGTAACTCACTAATTTTTATCGTGGTGGGAATGGTGTGGGTGGTGTTGCACGTGGTGATAGCGTTGTTCTTCACAGGTTGATTGGCGTGTTGTGGGGTGTCAGACACACGGCTTGGCGTCGTCTCAGCACACGTATGGTGACGTCAACTTCCCACACTGGTAGCTGTGGTGAGTAAACGAGTAGCGATGAGTAACTTCAGTGAAGATGAGAAAGATGTGTTATAAATGTGGCTCTGGTGTTTTGCTGCGTGTCTTGACCTCTGCGTCAGCGATGGAGGTAGGCGGGAGAGAGTGGTGTGGGTTTGTGTGCTCGTTGCTTTGGTCTTTCCTCTTCTTTACTTGGTTTGTTTTATATTCTTCTTGCTGCTGCTTGAAGTTACGTGAAGATTATAGAGTTGTTTTGTAGACTTGTAGGCTATTTGCATTGTAGGCTGTATTTTGTAGAAATTCACTGTAGAACTGAAGCTAATCTTGTAGAGTCTCGCCTGCTTTTGTAGAAATTTGCTTTTGATTCGGAGACGATGTCCGTAGATTCGCTGCTACCAAATGTCATAAAAGACTTTGTAGTTCCTTTGTGGTTACTTGTAGTTGAGTTATATATGTATTAGACTTGTGGACGAGCGGTTACTATACTGGAGTAGCTTCGTGAGTAGCTAATCTTCTTTCCCATTTGTCATGTAGTGACAGGAGAGGTAAAGAATAGTATGGGACTATTTCTATTTGTCTTGGAAATATTAACAAGTCTCTCACTCACGAGTGGCTTGAGCAGAGTCCCTGTCTCCCTGTCTCGTTCTCTCTCTCTCTCTCTCTCTCTCTCTCTCTCTCTCTCTCAAGTTGCTAAGCCCTTCCTCCTTCTGACCTGCCTGTTCTAAGGCCTGTCTCCTTCTGAGCTCTCTTTCCTAAATTCTGGTGTAGCAGGGGTTGTATCACGTGTGTTCCTTGTGAGTGGAAAGTTCTAGAAGCCTGTGTGTGAGTATGTGTGTATGTGTGAGTATGTGTGTATGTGTGTGTATGGTAACTAGGGCTTTGTTCACGGGTGGATTGCTGACAACTAACTGCATCATCTCCTTACTGGCCACTGTCGTCAGCTTTCCTCAGTGTAATTTGCAAGCTCATTTCCCATTCCCAGGCTCGCATAGAGCTGTCTATCTATCTATTTATCTTTCTATCTATTATGATTTGTAATTATAATATGGAGTCCTGATACACACACACACACACACACACACACACACATGTACACACGCTCACAAGCGTGCACACTTTACAGGACACCCTGTACATAAATGATTCCATACATGAGACCATACACAGATACAGTACAAATTAGGCATAGCATCATATACTCAGCTCAGATTTACTGTGCTTCTATTATCTCTTAACCATAAATAAATAAACAGTTAATACAGCCTTGCCTTGTAAATAAATCCAAGTTACGTTCTCGTCCTTCTCGTTACCGCTTCACCTGCCATTTCAACGACTCCCAAGGGTCGATTAGGGATGAAAGGAATGACTGGTGATGTGTGGTGAGGATGATGCGTTGTGAAGATGAAATGTGATGATGGTATGGATGATTAGTGGTAAAGGTGATGTGTGATGACGGTAGGGATTGTGTGATGACGGTAGGGATGATGAGTGGTGAGGGTGATGTGTGATGATGGTATGGACGATGAGTGGTGAAGGTGATGTGTGATGATGGTAGGGATGATGAGTGGTGAAAGTGTTATGTGATGATGGTAGGGATGATGAGTGGTGAAAGTGTTGTGGGATGATGAATGGTGAGGGTGATGTGTGATGATGGTATGGATGAATGGTGAAATGAGGGACAATGAGAGAAGACTGGAGCAGTGATTGGTAATGGTGGTTAATAGTGAGAGTGGCGATAAATGAGTGTATGGATGAATGATAAACTGGGTGTGAATGAGAGATGACAAACGAAATGAGTGAATAAATATTGATGAGTGGGAAGTGATGACACATGGGAATAATCTACTGTAGGGGAGTGGTGAGCAGTGTGGTGAGTGAGATAAAGAAATTAAGTCTATGATACATTAGTGAGTTGTTACAGGTAAAACAATGGTGAGTGTTATTATTATAATGAAGCTACTGGGCTATTAGATAATCATTATACTTCGAAAATATAATCCGATGACGAAAAAATACAAAAGGCTGTGAGAACCCAGGGGTAAATTTGTACCGAATGAGATGACTGGAGATGAGGGAAGATGTAAGGGAATGAAGCGAATACAGTAATATGAGAGGAGGAGGAAGGGAGTGACTTACTGCTGAGGGGAAACATATATTAAAAAAAGAGAGGAAAAATAAAATACAGATGAATGGGCATTTTTTTTCCTTCCAGGCCAGGTATTTATTTTCGTTTATTTTTTAAATTCTTCATAGTTGTCTATTAATCTTGATCAGTCTCTCTAATTGTCTATCTGTGTATCTATCACTAAATTTTTCTACGGACATATCTATCGTGGGCGTGTCTCTACATTTCTATATACCTATTCATCCATACATTTATCTATTGATCTGTCTGTATCAAACAACTTATCATTATTAACCTTTACCACTGCCGCCTTCACCTGCCATATCGTTTACTCTCTCACCCACAACAAACCTTTGTTTTATCCTTGTTACCGTACGACTTTATTAGCTCGGGTTATAAGAACTTCTCTTTGCTCTCGCTGCCTTACAATAACATAGTCAGTTAGAAGCCAGTGTCTAGATCGTGGGTGCATCCATGTGACATTGTGTTTGTTCGTGAGTTGAAAAATGGTGTTGGTGATGACCAGACTGTGTTACGAGGATAAGGAAGGCAATCTAAGGCCATTGTTGTTCATGTTACCAACATTATGGCAGCGTATAATGCCTGGCCAGAGGTGATAATCTTTTCTTGCTCTCGTATTAAAATCTCCAAGCAGGATGAATGTTATTATGTGGTACTGTGAGAATGGTAACATCCAGAGAGTCATAAAGGGAATCTTTGACGGCGTCCTCAGAGTCAAGCGTTGGGGCATAAGCGCTGATGAGAGTTGCATATTGGCCTTTAGAGAGTGGTATGCGCCAGAACATCAGTCTGTCTGATATTCCCACAGGTGATTCTTGGAGCTTCTGTAGTAGGTTGCTTTGGGCGGCAAAGCCAATATCATGGCTTCTTTTTTACATCTTCTGGGTAGAAATTGGTATACTCTTCCCCTGCATCTCTTAGGTTGCCCTCTCCTGAGAGGCGAGTCTCAGACAAGGCAGCAATGTCACTATTATGTCTTTTCATTTCACACACACACACACACACACACACACACACACACACACACACACACACACACACACACACACACACACACACACACAAAACACACACACACACACACACACACACACACACTATTGCCTACTGTGCTCACTGCTTAGTCTCGTATGACCAAGAAGCTCAATTTATTTCTTACCTATAATTACCTGTTTCAGAATCTCTCTCTCTCTCTCTCTCTCTCTCTCTCTCTCTCTCTCTCTGTGTTAAAATGAATGAAAATCTTTTTGTTCAATAATCAGCCTACCAATCTATCTATTATCTATCCATCTGTTATCTATCTACCTATCTATTATCAATTTTTTATCTATGTGCCTGTCTCAATGTTAAAACAAATTAAAACAGTTTGTACAACACCTGTGCTTCCTCTGCAACACCAGTAATCCCTACCACCATCAACAGAACCAATGTACCCACACCCACATGGCAGTGGAGGATCCAGGTTTTATCTAGGCTTAAAGTGAGGGAAAAAGTCAAAACTTATTTTTCTTTTCCAGATATACGATGTTGTGTCATATCATTTCAGTATATGAAGCCTAGAGAACTATGAAAATTTAAAGTGAGATTATTACAAACTATTAACTATGTATGATATGTTTGCACGATTTATCTGCTTTAAGTCATTTTTCATGTATAAATATTGGTCAAATAACAATATTCCCTTGGCAAAAAAAAAAAAAAAAAATCATTAATTCAAAATCAGTACGTAGACTACAGATGCTAAACCAATCATGACAAATATTAAAGACATATGATTTTTATCTGCAAGTGTGTTCATGATTTTTTGGACGCGTAAAGTCTCTGGAAAAATCAAGAAAGAAAACAGACCAGTACTGTTATTCTTAGGCATTACTCCCATAAAGTATTTTATATTCTACTATTGTAAACACCAAAAAAAAAAAAGAAAACAATATTCAACTAGTCTATGGAGAGATTTTTCCGAAGTGGAGACACCAAAAATAGCCTTATAGCCCCAGGTAACCCCTCCACTAACAGATGTTTGGTTTAAGTTGAACAAAATCGTCTGGAGGCATAAAAGAAATAAAAGAGTAATTAGGCGGAAGGGGTAAAATTGACAAGGTTTTCCATTCCCGTACGAGAGGAGAAAAGGTCAGGCAAAAATTCTCCACCTAATTAGTGTCCTTTGGAGGTGTATTCAGAAGTGTGGAAACAGTGCAGGAAAAACTACTGTGAAAATGTTAGGACGGTGATGATAAGACGTGCTGGCTCTGTGATTGCATCCACACACACACACACACACACACACACACACACACACACACACACACACACACACACACGCTATCTATCTATCTGTCTATCTATAGCCCGATGCCCTAATCCCGCAAAGGGTGGCCGCAGACAAAACGCCTCCAAGTCGCTCTGTCAGCCATCATTTGACTACCCTCCCCCCAACTCACTCCCCCTTCCCTCATATACCTCTCAACTCCATCCCTTCTCCTCATCCTCGGTCTACTCCTCCCTCCACCTCACGTACGTACACCCTCTTAGTCAGTCAGTCTTTCTCCAGTCTCTCCACGTCTCCAAACCACCTCAATGTATTTCTCCTAATCTTCTCAACCACATCCACACACAAGCACGTCAACGAAAAAAGAATTCTTTGTTTTCAGGTGCATAAACAGTGAGTCTTATTTTGAATTCACATTCCAAGACACGAGAGACAAATGGTATGAGAGAGAGAGAGAGAGAGAGAGAGAGAGAGAGAGAGAGAGAGAGAGAGAGAGCAAAACATATAAGAAAGAAGCCTAGCCTGGTATGGCATTAATCTTGCATCAGACAACGCTAACCCGTTATGTGCAACTTGTTTGAATCTGTTTTATCTCCTTCAGAGGAATTGGTTCCAGTTAGGAGACGACGCTCGTACAGAAGGGATTATGCAGGAAAAACACTAAAACAGAAAAAGTACCTTGAATAATGAAAAATTTATGAAGTACTTGCAATAGATAAATAACTCGCTGGGTTTGTAAGAAGGGAGTGGATTGTTTTCATTAACACTGAACTGTGGCCTCCTTCCCAGGGTTCTCTATACCAGCAGAGAAGAACGGATAACTCTTAGGCTGCTAGGACTCACTCCAGACTGAATAATATTGTTTGGCGTTAGATGGATGGAGCTTATACTTGTGTCAATATCACAGCTCATGAAGTGTAAATATAAGTAAATAAATTTAAAAAAAACTTTGATTTTCACACGTCGGTATAATTTTCCAGAAGGATCTTTTATTTATTTCGCTAAATCTGTCTCGTGATGACTGAAGGAAGGGCCTGAATTTCCTCCATTATTTTAGCTTGTGACTTTTAAAGGAAAGAGATGAAGCCAGGTGATGCCAATTATTGCAATCAACAGTTTTATCTTGGCGTTGGGAATGTCTTGGACTGATACGCATCAATGCTCTTAACTCGTAATTTAACAATCCCGTCATATTCTCTCTCTCTCTCTCTCTCTCTCTCTCTCTCTCTCTCTCTCTCTTACCCTTAACCCCTCCTTCCAAACCATTGGCCTCACACTGTCCCCAAGGGGCACAAAGTAGGTAATTAAGGTCATTACACTCCTGATGGTCCGGTAATTACTTTATTTAAAGGAAAGAGAAATTGTCAAGATCAAGTGACTATTTAGGGCTATTATGGAACAAATGCAGAGAGAGAGAGAGAGTAGGACAAACAATAAACATTATTTGTAAATCATATCAACGTTTTTTTTTTAAAATTCCTCATAATCTTTTAATGGTAGATCTTTTTTGGCTGTTATTCAAAATTTATATATAAAAAAATTTGCCCCGGAGATGGGTTCACTAAGTTGTCCCTAACCCACTGCGTCTAAACATTCCCACCAAAATAGAATTCTGACTCCCAACCTCATCCCCTCCACACACACACAGCGTAGGCCAAAATGTAATATCCGCGCGCGCGCACACACACACACACACACACACACACACACACACACACACACACACACACACACACACACACACACACACGAAAAGATAGGATAAATATGCCATTTCCAGTGGAGTTCAGTTTGGTAGGAATAGTTTGCTGTCATGGTCGATTAAGTCGCACCAAGCTGAGTCTCAATTGGTAGGTGTAAATGATCGTTGTAACGGAGAGGAATAGTTTGTTGTTATTACGGTCGATTAAGTAACATCCAGTTGAGTCCAAATTGGTAGGTATAATTGGTTTTTGTTGTAGTCTGTCTTAATTTTCTACTGAGCCAGGGGGGAATCCTGTGAGCACTCTCTGCCCGTCGACGGCCCTGGGATACTGTTGTATCTGTAGCAGAATCATATATTTCTCTTGTAAGACTTTATTTCTCCTTTCAGGTGTTTTAATGAGTTATAGTGACGATGATACGTTTTCTTTAGTGTCTTACGTAATTCTGCTTTGAAAAATCCTTGATTGAGGAATTTTCTTGTGGTCTGGTGGATTCTTGTAGTAAAGTTTTCCAAAGTTGTACTTACCTTTGCGACCCGTAGCAAATGAGACATGTATACACCGTACGCTATAACTCTAGGTATGTTTGCCGACAAATTTGAGTATGATACTATTTCAAAATTATAATAATCTTATTTTTTAACATAGAGTTTTATTAATATAAGTTTGTTTTCTATTTTGATATTAATTTCCATAAAGGTTGCTTGGCAGTTGTCTGTGTTTTCTTTATTGAATACCAGTGCTTCCCGGATATATTTCTTTTATCTTTTTATTCATATCTCCATCATTGTTTAAGGATATTAGATCATCAATGAATTTTCTAGTTTTGTTGAATTTCTTCTCTACTTATAATGAACTTTTGACATTCATTCCATCCACCTGAATTCATAACTACATAAGTATAGATTTGCCATGAATGGGGATGGGTTTGTTCCCATGGATGTTCCTATGCGCTGTTTGAAAACCATATTTCCACAAGCAAAAAAAGACAGTTTTCTACCAGGTAATTTGTCATATTTATGATCTGATCCTCTGAGAACGTCAGGGTTTTACCATCTCTTATATTTACCCAGTATCCTTCGTGTTCATTTACTGCGGTCAAATTATTATTCAGTCCTTTAAAAGCAACTTGCACTGTCCATTCGAGTTTCTTTTTTATATCCTCGTGTTCGACCTTCGTGTATAACGTTGAAAAATCATATGCTGCCACGATTCTTGCATTTCTTTTGATTGATGGAATCATTACCTTTCCGCACATTTCTGACTTATCACATATCCACATACGATTGATTCCTGTATATAAATATAGTTTATAACAATATCTTTTGTGCTGCCTGTAAATCAATTTATAAATGTGTTATAGTTTTTTTTTTTCCTCCAGTGATTCTGTAGTTCATACTCTGGAGAAAACTATGACTCTGAATTTTACAGGGTCTTATGCATTTTTAGTATACTAAGTATGTGTGGTAATTTTATATCATCATCTACCTCGATTCCGTGAATAGATGAGTATGATGACTGCTTTTCAACTATCGTATTCTCATTACTGCTAACGGCTGTATATGTTTCGGAGACGATCTGTCATGCCTAATTCTTGTCAAAGTGTTTTTATGCACACACACACACACACACACACACACACACACACACACACACACACACACACACACACACACACACACAAGGCTACAAAATAAGGCTGCTCTCTCACCGGTACGTCGGCCGTACCTGTGAAGCGGCCACACGTGCCCTGGGTCATTACGTTACGGCGGCCCAACAACACTGTCCACCCTGGGTTAATGACCAATATACTCATCCTTGTCCACCCTGATTATTCCACACACCTAAACAACAACTTCCCCGACCCGTCTCACGTAATCAACCCCCTCCTCTTTCTCTGTCTGTCTGTCTGTCTGTCTGTCTGTCTGTCTGTCTGTCTCTCTCTACCTATCTATCTACCTACCTACCTACACATGTAAAGAATCCCCCTCGCCCCTTCTTACGTCCCCCACGCAGGTTAACATCCCTCTTCATTTCCCTTTCTGCCCCCGAGCTCATATACAGCAGCACAGTTCACCGTTTTGTCTCCTTATGCCCACCCCACTCAGAGAACACCCCGCCTCCTCCCTCTCTCACTTAAACAGCCCCGTCCCTGCCGCCCCCTCTCTTAAACTGCCCGCACACTCTACACCCGCTGTGTTTATCTCTGCATCATGTAAATAACAGACCTCTCCTCCTTTCTCTCTCCTCCCCGTACACTTAAATAACAGACCCTCTCAGCTCACGCTGCCTCTGGCCCCTTTCTCTCCCCCTCCCTTCCCTTGCCATAACTAAACCTGCCCCTCACTAACTGGGTACGAGTGGTCATCCTGCCTCGTTACCCCTGCACTGGTGATGGCACACTTTGCAGTTTTATTCTGGTTTACGCCTGGCGGTTCTACTGGCATGAAGGAGACCATTCCGGTTAAACGAGACAACAAAACTGGTTAACGAACTCTGTCTTAGTAACCCTTTCACAACGAGCACTTCTTGTTTAATACATACAAGTGCAGACGATATGACTCAGGTTAAGGTAGGCTTTTCTGTTTGGGACTGCCTAAGGCTGAAAGATAAATGATGGCAGAGTTTATTCACTTTAACTTGGCCCAGAGTTTCCTTCTTTTGAGGCTTACTTCTCGTAGCTCCGTGGCAGAAAAAGACAATGTAATGGCTCTACAGTACTTCCTTTCTGTAGCACTTCGTGAGTAGCATCATATTCTGGTGTTAATTTATTGCTATAATTCAGCATTCAGTATGGAGAGATGGATTTTTAGGCCAAGGTAAAGTGAACTGAGAATAGCAGTAGATTACATAAAAAATGCTTCACCATAATATGACAGTAGCTAGTAACTAAATTAACAGGTTCATAAATACCTGTTATTTAATTCCTCCTAACTGATTAATAGAATTATCATTTATTATTTCTAACCAAAGATATAATGAATTATCGAATGACTCATAACATGTATCAGTAAATCATATGCAGTTAACTCCAGTACAAAGGTTTCCGGATATATTTCATCTTTTCTACTTCTCACTTTATTCTGTTGGCTAATATCCTTTAGTTGTGGGATATGTTTGGTGTGTCTCTGGCCATAGACGATTATCTTTGAAAGGATGTGTCAGGGAGGAAAGGGACGGACAGACCCAGTGTGCAGTAGACGCACTGGAACAGTATGCCAACTTCTGTCCCGGATTACACCTAAGTTCTCTCTCCAGCCAGCAACTAACGCCACAGAACCATTTACGTCTAGGGAAAAATGTAAACAAAGAATAGCACAGGGTCCATCTTAAAAATGCAGAGCCGCGGACATAAACATTGATCCACTTCAAAGCGATAAATAAGGAAGCAGTGAACGATGGCTTTCCAAACCCAGCGAGGCAATATTCGGAGACCATCAGGCATTCCAGAATATTATGTAAAAGTGTCATCGCCGTAGGACTGGAAAACGATCTTCGGACACCATTAACCCTTCAACTCGAGGACGTACTTTTCTATTCTTGCTGCCGTCAGACGATTTATGCGACATATAAGAAACCATCGTTACACAGGTGATAACGAAGGCTGTGTTGGTCTACTCTTGGGAAAGTCTCTCTAAGCGGATGAGGTGTTTTGTAAATAACAAGATAAAAAAAATTTGATTGATGTAATTAACTCGTTTAGTCCGATGACGTCTTTTAAATGTATTATCTGCAGACAATTTTATTCAAGTAAAAAGATGAAAATGTAGATGTTAGATAAGGCCTTCATTAACACTTTCGTTAATAGAAGTCCTTCTTGAGTTCAACACAGTCGTCTGGCAGCTGCAAGAAGAAACATACAAAGCTCCCTGTGAAATGTCTAAGCTTTCCATAATAGTATGGAAGAGATTGACCAATGCTTTCCAGAAAAAAGACAAACAACATTATTGTCTGCAAATGTGCATGAAACACGTCTTCTTTTGCACAGAGTAGTTTTATAGCCGTTTCACTAAAAACTTTAGCTTACGATGCACTTAAGAGTTCCAAAATATTACTTAAGAGTTTCATTATGGTTGTTATTGTGTGCAAGTGTATTTGTAAAATACTAACCTTTATGGTAGTGGATATGAAGCAATGTGGAGAACTCGATCAATCCCTCACCCTCTTCTCCTTCTCCTCCCCTCCTTCCTCTCGAGTGGAGGTGGTCATCGGCACCACCTGGAATGTGGAAGGTGAGAATTAGAGCCAAGAGTTAGAGGTGAGAATTAGAGGCTAGAGTTACAGGTGAATATTGGCTGCACAGTTACGTGAGAATCTGAGGTGAAATTTAGAAGTGAAAACTGGAGATGTCAGAATTTTGGGAGTCACAATCAGAGGCGAGAATTTGAGTTGAAATAAGCTTAAAATCTGAGGCAAAATAAGAGATGGAAATTAAACGTGAGAAATAAACACAAGTGCAAGATAAAAATCTGAAATAAGAATTAAAATAGAAAATTAAAGACGTGTCGTAGGGTCAAAAAACAAATGAGAGTCAGAGACGAGGGTTGGAGGCATGAATTGGGTCAGAAGTTGAGGCAACCTCCTGAGGCGGAAATTAGAAATGGGAATTGGAAGTGAATATCAGAGGTAAGGACTGAGATTGAAGTCAACATCATCATCATCATCTTCACCTTATTTCCTGTTAATATATGGGGAAGGTAGGATCTAGTGGGAAAGAAATACAAGAGACAGAAGTACTGTACAGGAAGGTATGAATGTGGAGAACAGAATGGTAAAATGCAGCTATATTACTTTCAGAAAAAAAAAAAAGAAGTAAACGAAAAACGGAGTAAACAGAAATTAACACATTTCAAAATAAAAAAAGGAAGAAAAAGGCGAATGACAAATGAGGAAGACGAATACTAATCCTGGCAGAGGTGGGTGAGCAGGAGGGGATTATCTTGTTAATGTCACGGAATGTGAAAAAATTACAGCATTGTGTGTGTGTGTGTGTGTGTGTGTGTGTGTGTGTGTGTGTGTGTGTGTGTGTGTGTGTGTGTGTGTGTGTGTGTGTATACCTTCGCCACAACTGATATCACCTACACTGTTGGTAACTGTTTGAGGCACCTCACCTCCACAGCAAAACTTGTCCCTCTCTCCCTACCTGTCTTATTTTCTACCTTTACGAAGATGTTTTTATTCTCCTCACCACACCGTTCATGCCAATTCCATACCGTTAAAATCCAACTCTCTAATTCAAGAGTCAATCAGTTCTCTAACTCATACATGTGTGTAACTGGTCAGCTCTGAACCTGTCACTGCCTATGGCACGCTGTCTTTTAGCCGTAACGTTTCCATGCATCCCTAAATAAAAGGATATTTAGTTTGCCTTTCTCTTTATTTACCTTTCTTTGGCATACATGTTTCTAGCTCAGCCTCTGTTTTTTTCTTCGCTTAATAAAAAAACAGGCGTTAGTGGGTTTCTTAAGTCGGCTGGAAATCAGATACAGGATCCATCCTGCCAGAAGGTCTAAAGTAGGAGCAGTACTGGGACTGTGTCCGTGGGATGACTCTTCCTCTCGTCATGATGGCGAGGGAACTGACAAGGGATCGAGCTGGCTTGATGAACTGTAGAGAGGAGTGTATGGCAAATATTTGGGATCCTCCCCCCTCCCCCCTCTTTTTTTTCACTTAACAATCGCCATACTGACTCTGATAGGTAATTAAGTTACGTGTGGACGGGTGTACCTGCCAGGTAGAGGCAGGATTCCGGGGGCTTGAACGGTAAATGAATGGGTGTGTGGTCCACTTAATTAGGCATGCTGGCGAAAAGTTCTCCTACTACTATACTGTTTCCGATTCCTGTTTTTTATTCTCTAACTCTACCCACAAGTGAGAAAATAAGGCGAGGAGATGATGATGATGATGATGATGATTCTCAGGCCCAATGACAACTCTTCCTGGCTTGTAATTGCTGGCAGGGGCTTACGACGTGGTGGAAGACGAGGCTGTAAGCACGTCTAACTGCATTTTTTTTTTTTTTTAACGTGATCGACTCTGCGCATAGGCTTCACAGCCCGTTACCCAGGCCCAGTAGTCCTCTTACATACCATACACCACTACATGTCATCACTTCGGCGCTAACACCCACCGTCCATATTGAATACATTCTAGGGCTGTCTCATACAGGACTGGTGTATTGGTATTAGCGGGAGTATTTTTACATGTCGGAGGGTTGTCTGGTAGATCAGTAAATCTGCTGTGATGAAATTCATAGTTGCTTATAAATGCTCGTTAGCTGATTTGCTGCTGCCGCTTATTGGGAACTGGGCATAAGTGGCCCTACAGAACGACTGTGTCCGTAACTAGAGTTAAAAAAAAAAAAAAATAGAAGAAGAAGCGGAGGAGGAGGAGGAGGAGGAGGAGGAGAGAGAGGGGGGAGGTGCGAGAGGTGTAATAGGAGGGGTGTGAGGAGGTTGTGAGGTGTGAGAGGAATACAAGAGGTAACAGAGAGAAACTACAAGTGTTAATTAAGAAGGTGCAAGAATGATACCAACTCTTTATGGTCAGGAATTTGTTGGAAGGTCACAGGTCGAGTGAGAGCAGTGGAGATGAGTCATTTGAGAGGGTCATGTAGAGTTACGTAGAGTGACATACAGACAGACATGTGTGGAAGTGAAGGAGAGTTGTAGTGTTGAAATGGATGTGCTGGAATGTATGCGAAGTACACTGGGATGGTTTGGTCGTGTGGAGAGGATCAAGAATAACAGACCGAATAGGAGAAAATATGTGTGTGAGGTGAAGGGAGGGAGCGAGAGGGAGTGACCGACGATAAGATGAAGGGATGGGGAAGAGAGGTATGGTATATGTGGGAGGGTTGTGTGAATTGGAAGAAGGACAGTTTGGTGGCAGGGGACAGGACGACATGGAGGCAATTCGACTGTGGTCATCCCTGCCACGATCAGGACGCTTTTGTTACTAAATGCCAGTTCATGCCAGATGCTTTTATTCAGCTGAGAGTGGGTATAAAAGCCTGAGTGTTAACCCTTACAAGGTCGGAACAACTCTAGCATTTTATTCTTGATTACCAAATTGTTGAATTCATCTGAGAATATGAGTCAAAGAATGTTAATACTGTCACCAATAATTGTTTCATTATCAAGACCTTCAATCTTTTATTCTAGATAAAGTTAGACGCTCGTGTTCTGGTGGAGTGATATCATAACAGGATGAAAGTGATAGAGTAAAGTGAGAGGGATGAGAGATGTGAAAGGTAAGAGGTGGTGTTGAGAGGTGTGAGGCATGCGTGAGGAATGTGTGCGAGGCAGTTATAAGCGGCCGGGGTGCATTATTGTCAGGTGAAATATGTGAGAATAATGAAGTGAAGGAGAGATGAGGGAGGGGGGGGGAAGGGGCGGAGAAGGACATATCAGGGAAGTGTTGTTGTTGTTGTTGTTGTTGTTGTTGTTGTGCAGGTAAAATGTGTACCTGTGTAAACTCAGGGTTTGTATTAGGCTTCACAGTGAATCCTGGTACTCAGCAGGCCAGAACAAACTGAACCACATCTCCCCAGCTGAGTGTCAGGGGACGTGGTGGAAAAGAGGCGGCGTATGTCCACCCAGAAATTTTGCCATAAAATGGTGCAATATAATGCATTCCCGTGCAACTTTGAATGATAAAATGGAGATCTCCAACATACCGTTCTCTTGGTTGTCTACTGAGTAAAATCTTTATTAAAGTAAGTAAAGTTAAATAAATCTAACATTTGCCCATGTTTTGAAGTTATTTCAACAGTTTCTTGTTCAAGTTACTTTTTGTTTGGGTCAGGTTTCTGGTGCATCCACAACTAATGAGTCCAAGGTGCATTGCAGGACCCCTAACAAGGATTGAGCGAGACAGTGATCATCACATTATAAACTGGTTTGCACATCAATACATCTTGCAATTTTTTGAGTCAAAGAAGGCATAGATTCGTCTACAGATGCCAGGCAATATATATAATATCACTAAATCATATATTTGGCGTACGAGACACGCAGTGAATTATGAAACCTGTGCCCGCGTGTCAATATTTTGCGTCAAGACGGAGTAAGCGTGAACCATGAACATCGTGATTATATGTAGGAATGCGTATGATATAACAGACGATAAACCTCCTCTGTATGGCAGCCTATTGGCCATTTTATTCTTGCTGTCTCTCCACTGCACAGTATCCGGATCCGGAGAGGCTTGAAAACTAGAGGAGTTTGATGAAGGCTTCACTATATATACTATTTTTATTCTAATTTGGCCTAAAACTGCCATCTCCTCATTCTAATCGAGTCGCAACAATACATTAACAATAGAATATGATGCTGGTTACGAGGAAGTGCCACGTAAATTATGTAGAGCCAAAGAATAAGCCTTTTTCCGCCACTGAGCTACTTGAAATAAGCTGGAAAAGGACGAAAATCTGGGCCAAGTTAAGGCATGGTATTGCCCTAAACTGAAAAGTCATCTGGTGTCAGCAAGAACGAAATATGAAAACATGTCACCGTAGTGAAGGGCAACACCTCTTCAATCCGAGGACGTCTTTCTATATTTTACTCTTGCTACCGCCAGACGATTTAACCCAGTCTATAAAACCCATCCCACAGAGAAAATATTAACGTAGGTTGATTATAACACCTTCACTACCAAAGCTTTTCACAAATTTGAACCATTATTGCTTTAAGGCAGCCACAATAAAATAATGAATGACGTGAACGTATGTGGAGATATTATGCAAACAAGGATGGCGTGTACGGGATGTGTGACACGCTGAAATGAGAGTGAACAGGACAGAATGTGAAGAGGTAATGAAAGGGAGGTGACACAGGGAACGAAAAAAGAAGCAAAGGAGAGGGACGTGGAAAAGAACAGGAAGAGAGGGTGAGAGGAGAGGATGCTGTAAAGGAGGAGTAGTGAGAAGGCAGAGAGAGAGAGAGAAAAAAAGAGAGAGAGAGAGAGAGAGAGAGAGAGAGAGAGAGAGAGAGAGAGATACGGGGAGTGTTCTTTAAGGTTCAAACCCAGGGTCTGTTGTTTATGACTCCCAGACTGTAGCACTGCATAAGCCTTTAAATACCTACGATCCTGTGTAGTCCAGGGTGTGTGTGTGTGTGTGTGTGTGTGTGTGTGTGTGTGTGTGTGTTTCAGGGGATGGGGAAAGGGCAAGGGAAGGGGAAGAGATATAAGAGGAGGAGGATTAAAAATTGTGAGAGTATAACGGGGATGGAAAGGTAACGGAGAGAAACTACACGGGTAAAGAAAATTAAGAATGACATAAACTCCTTCAAGATCTATACAACCCTAATATTTTGCTGCAGTTAACTCCAAATTAATTTATTCATTTGAAAAGTATTGAGTCAGAGAATGAAAATACTGCCACTATTAATTTTCTCCTGATAAGACCAGTGTTGCATCCTCTTCAATCCAGCGCTAGATGGTAGTGTTCAGCTGAGAGGAAGCATATGAGTCTGAGAGTGTTATTACTCGTACTGTCACTGGTAACGTTCACAATCAACACAACTCTAATATTTTATTCCAGCTAGCTGTAGGCAATGTTATACAGCTAAAAGCAATCCATAAGAGCTTGAAAGTTTAACAGTGTCACCATTAACTTCCGGGACAAGGACAACTGAGGTATATTATTTTACTCCCAACTATACTCTGTTCATCTTACCACGGCCTATAATTGCCCTCTCCCCATCTTCAATGTTGTGTTAAAACAATAGATAAACACCAGATTATGATGCTAGTCACGAAAAAGTGCTACGGGAAGAAGGTAGAATCACAGCCTTTTTTTTTTTTTATCGAAGCTGAACTAAGAGAAAAAAGTCATAAAAGGACGAAAATCTAGGCCAAGCGAAGGAACTAGAGTGCCAGATGATATTACTCAACTGAAGGCGAGTCATAGGAGCCTGAGAGTGTTAATACCGTCACCATTAATTACCCTGTGGAAAACTCTAGTACGTTGTTCCAAGTGAAGCTAGACGATTTATTCAGCAGAGAGTGTCTTATAACAGCCTGGGAGTGTTGATAGTGTGAGAAGGAAAGAATATGAAAGGTAAGGGGTGGGGTTGAAAAGTGTGAGGAAAGTGTGAGGAGTGTGTGTGAGGCAGTTATGATGAGACGAAGTGCATTATTGTCAGGAGAAATATACCAGGAAAAAGAAGTGAAGGAATGATGGGGGAGTAGAGGTGCGTATGAGGGAGGTGTGAATATGTGCAGGGAAAGCTGGTGGGTGGGAGAAATATGTGATGATGTGTGGAAAGATGTGAGGTGTGAATATGTGCAAGAAAAGCCGGTGGGTTGGTGAAATATATGCTGGTGTCTGGAAAGGTGTGAGGAGGAGTATGTCTGGCAACCTCTTCAATACGCTGACGTCTTATGTATTCCATTCTTACTCCCTCTCTACGATTTGACGCTACCCAGAGGATCCATTCCAGGGAATGTGTTGATGGAGATAACCTGTAACATCATCACAAGCCTTTGCAGGTCTAAACAAAACTGTGCTGAATCATTAAAAATACAATAATGAAAGAAGGCATTGTGTGATGGGTTAAATGAACAAAGAGTGTGTGCAAGGAGTGTGTGACACAGCATGAAAGGGAAAGAGAAAAAGGAAAGAAGTAATGAGGCACATGAGGAACAGAACATGGGAGGCAATTGGAGAGGAAAAGAGTAATGAAGCTAGTGTGATAAAGAGCCTGAAATGAAAGGGAAGTGAAAGGAGGAGAAATAGGAAGTAAATAAATGAGGAAATCGAAAGAAAAAAATCAACGAGGCCAACGTGTGACAGACCTTGAAATGAGAGGGAAGTGAAAATGAAAAACGGTAATGACACAAATTTGTGACAGAGCCTGAAATGTGATGAATGTGAAAAGGACAAGGAGTAATGTTGCAAATGAGACGGAGGGGGAACAGAAGACAAAATAAGAAGTTCAAGAATAAGATGTACATGAATATTGGCAATGATCCACCAACGACACATTTACTGTACATGTTACACCATAACCACTCCACCCAGAGCACGTCTGCTTTAGTATTTTCCTGATAACACACGACGACTATAATATTTGGAAAACCTTTCGTAGTGGAAGGGTTTAATGGGCATAATTATTTTTGGCGGGGTTTATACTGGGCGGATCATATAATGCGTCCCCTTTTATGTGTGTTGTAGAGACGGCTCGGTTGGCTGATGTGAGAATGGCAGACATTTTGGTTGCGATTCTCACACAGCTAAGAGGTGATATGAGTGAATATATATAAACATCCCAGGTCAACATGCAAACAAATCAACTCTTTATCTACAGTGACTGGGAGTTTCTCAGGAAGTTTCTCAGCAGCAAGAGTTATGAAGTATGTGTGGTCGTACACCTTCTCCACTCTCTGTCACCTTACCAGTTGTTTACTGCTCCCCCTCCCATCCTCTCTCTTCCCTACCCTCTCCCAGCTATTTATTTTCTCCTTCCTTACCTCCAGTGTCCTCTCTCTTACCTTCTTTTCACCCATCCCTCCTCCTCCCAACTGCCCTCACTTTCCACAATTCACGCACACACAACAGCATACCTTCACACTTAGTCGTTGGTACACGATGTATATAAATTCTCTCTAGTTTTATCCAAGAACACAGCAATAACGCAATATTATTGTGTAGGAATCAGCGACACATTCGGGAAAACTGAGCACCAATGAACGTGTTGCTTGTTAAATCTATGAACTGTAATTATATCGTAAATTATTTAACTGTACATAAAACTAACCCCTTTGAATCGGCTCACGTATTATTTATTCTTCCTGCGTCCAGACGATTTTATCTACATGGAGAACTTTTGTAGTAAAGTAAGTCAGTAGAGGCTGTATCTAACCCCATGGTAACAGGAATACGTCATCGACTGAAAAAATTTATATTCAGCACAACAGCAGTGACAGTTTTTGTTCATGTTTAAGCAGAAGTATAGTATTCCTGTACTCTTCCCACCCTGACTTTCGTACCGTCATTTACAACTACTAGCACCATCAACAGACCATTCATCAAAGTAAGCAGAAGTGGATTACTATTTTTTTTTTTTTCAGGGTGAACGTTTAATTTTGTGCTCTTTTATTTATGCTTTCATTCCCTTCTGACCCAGCCCATCTTTTAGGCCTCATCCTGTCTTTCTGGTGCGAATAAGGGTAGGAATGATAAAGATAATGATGATGATGATGACGATGATAATGAAACTTTTTTCTCTCTCTTCCCTCGCCTCTCTCGCTCCTCCTCTAATCTGGGAAGTATCAGGTAACAAACGTGAGCCTATTGAAGTGTCTGCACCACCTGACCCCTTCCCTTATCACCCACCATCCATCACTCTCATTTCCTGCCCTCTCACCATCTCTCATCTGCATCCCGTCTACTCCCTCAGTAACTCCTCACTACCACCTCTCACTACCCCCTCATCCCCTCACTACGTCCCCTGTACCATCCCTCGTCTATTCCCCTCTTCGTCTTCACTGTACTAGTTTTTTTTTTTCTTTTTTAACAGCCTACACTGTCGTCTTTCCATCTCAAATTCAAAAGCTTTAAAGTACAGTATTGTGCTGGTCAGGAGGAAGTGCTGTGGAAACGATGTACACGTAAAGCTGCAGTATTGTCTTATTTTGCTGTTGATATATGAGAAATAAACAACACGACGATGACAATCACCGCCATGTTTTAAGGTCGACAGATTCCACTACCTCAAACCACTTACCATCGACGCAGCCATCATCAATCCACCTCTCCCTCACTGATCCACTCTACCCACGCACAACTCACCTGCTGCCTATCCATCATTAGCCTTCAGCTCATCCATCACCCACCAAAAGACATTCAGTATCTAAATTCGACCTAATGTCAACCATATTCAACTTATTCATTCATTCCCCCACCACCAACACACTCACCCATCACCACCACCACAGACTAACTCATCCACTCACCCACTCACTCACCCACCACCAACCCACTCACCCAATACCACCACCACAAACTAACCCATCCACACACTCACTCACCCAGCACCAACCCACTCACCCATCACCACAACCACAGACTAACTCATCCACTCACCCACTCATTCACCCACCAGCAACCCCCTCACCCATCACACCACCACAAACTGACCCTTCCACTCGCCCACTCAATCATCGCTTCCTCATCATTTCCCCCAACCAATCTACCATAACAATGAAATACGAAGCCTTATGGGACAGAGCAAAAGCGAGTGGCAAAGGGCGGTGATAAGAGGTAAGAGTAATGGGGGGAATCACAGTGAAGGAATATATATGCAATTGCTTCGTTCAGATGGTATGTGTTGCTCTCTCTGGTGGAGGGGGATGGTGGGGGGAAGTGGGGGAGGTAATGGTGAGGGAGGGGCATGTGAGGGAAGAAGAGAAATAGAAAGGAGGGGTGAGGGAGGAAAGAAGAGGAAGAGGAAGAGAAAAACATGGAAAACAGGGTAGCAAATGGTGGAAAGCAAAGGAGGGCAGGGGAAAAAATGGGCGAGGGAAAAGGAGAGGAGATGATAGAGAAAGGATGAAAGAGAGGTGATGTGAGAAAAGAGAGAGACAAGTGAGGGGGAAGAAACAAAGTGATGGAGGAGAGGTGAGAAGAGGACAACTAGAGAGAGAACAGTGAGAGAGAAAAGGAGAGGAAAGGAGGAGATGGAATGTTCTGGTTCTAGGCATCACCCCCACAATGAGTTATGTTCCCCCATTACTATGCATGTTATACATGGCTGTGTTTATTCATATTTAATAGATATGTTAGGTTATATTGAGATAATTAACCGAATGCCTCCTCACTATTGAGTGTAGTGTGGGAGAGAGAGAGGCTCTCCAGACATTGCTGAGGCCAGCGCCTATAGACATAAACAAGGAGGGTAAAGGAGGGGTGAGGGAAGGGTATAAATTGTATATATCTCAGTCTTGGGGAAATATATATGTGTTAATATTACATATACTATTAATACTGCCTTACTGAGATGTATGAAGTGCACTGTAAAGTTGTAACTCACACCTACTCGTGTACATATCTCCATATGTCTGAGAGATAATGGCATCTCTTAATTTGCTGACCTATGCCGGTTCCCAGGCTAGGCAGCGAGGGCAGTCAGATAACCTCTAGCTCCTGCCAGAAGTTGACGCTCTACTCCGTTATCTCTCTTGTCACAGCTGTATCTTTCTTTGGCATAATAAAGAGGGAGAAACACACCTGCACCTGTTTTTCTGATTCACCTGACACGCTACCTGCTCCTGATCACGGACACATCATCGTAGTCTCGGCGGCAAACTGTGGAATTCAGCAGAGTCTACGCCGAAACGTTTAAACTGTTGGCCTAGTTCTGGGATACGAAAGGTGCCAAAAAAGGGACTCTGACTTGGAACCGCTCGTTTTGTATTATCTCAGGTGAAACTTAATAGAATAATCCAAGAAAATCCCACTTTTGCTTCAAAAATGAAACAAGAAGGAGCATCAGTGAGTGCAAAACCCGCGTCCACCACCTGGTCTAAGGGTCGAATATTTGACTTTGTCCTGTGACTTTGACCTTCGACAGAATATTCTCAAAATCGAATTCTTTAATTCTTGTCTGACCATTAACCCTTCCAGTTCAATTTGCCCAGTGAACCTTGACCTCTGACCTTCAATGTGGCCTTGACATTTGACTGTTTTCAAAATCGAAGCTCTTTATGCTTATTTTAACCTGAACCTTTACACAAAGTTTAGCCTGCATCGGATAATCTGCTCAAATTGACCATGCCACGTGACCTTGGCCTTTGACCCAGTGTTCTCAAAAACAATGTTAGTCTCTTGGATGACCAGCTCATCCATTAAGTTTGATCCAAATCAGGTCTAAACTGTTTGAGTTATTCTGTTAACAACACATTCACGCAAGTCCAACTTTGACCTTGACCCTTGATTGTTTGTTCTCAGAATTAAATTCCTTGTTTCCTGCCTGACCCTTAACCTTTCCACAATGTTTGGTTCAAATCTGATCAAAGCTCTCCTCTTTGCCTTACCCTCTGACCTTGACCTTTGGCTGGTTGTCAGAATCGAATCTTCTTATTCGTGTTATATCTCAAACCCTCCACAAAGTTTAGCGGAAATTGGAGAACACTTCTTAAGTTGATATTGCCCCTTTACCTCGACTTTGACCCATTTCCCCCCCCCAAAAAAAAAAAAAAAAAAAACGTGTTTACTCTTTTGTTGACTCTCACACCATCCACCAAACTTGGCAACAAATGGATCAAAACTGTTTTTGTAATTTCCTTTAACACCCACACGGGTCGAACTGTGACCTTGCCCTGTGACCTTGAGCTTTGACTTACTTCTCTTAAAATTAAATTGCCTCATTCTTGCTTTACTTTCAACCCTTCCTCAAAGCTTGGTCTGAACTAGATGAAAACAGTTTAAGTTGATTTTGCTGGGTCGCCTTTTGACGTAGACCTATGACCATAATGACTAACCTTCAATCCCACCACCAAGTGTGGATAAAATCAAATAAGAACTGTTCGAGTTTTTTTTTTTTGTAAAACACACACACACACACACACACACACACACACACACACACACACACACACACACACACACACACACACACACACACACACACACACACACACACACACACATTCCTCCGATTCACAAAAACACATCCACCACAAACAAACCCAGCAGTACACAATATCAAAAACGGAGAAGTGACGTGACACACTCGGGACAAATCCCAAAACTGATTCGGGAAATGGACAAAAACACATACGACCAAGCCACGAAAATTCTCTTATGGAATTGGATAAAACAGTCCCACGATATTCATGAAACAAACCCACAACATCGCCACAAACTTTACAGACACGGGCTAAAAGAAAAAAAAAAAAAGTCATGATATTCACAAAAATAATAATTTAAAACAGCTTGCAAAATACACCATGGAAGTCCGCAGAGAGAGAAAGAGAGAGAGAGAGAGAGAGAGAGAGAGAGAGGGAGAGAGAGAGATCCAGTAAATTCACAGTCACAAAATGTCACCATGGAAACCTAATGATTTAAATACATACATCATACACTAAAAAAATCAGATATACCCTTTATAGTTAGAAAACACAGAAAATACAGAAAACTGCCATGAATATAGTAAAGTTCCAAGGAAAGTACAAGGAACAACCAAGAAATTAAAGAAAACGATATTTAGAAAATCATACCCAAGGCTGAAAAGAAAAAAAAGAACAGACTTCTCAACAGTAAATATTTGGACACGTATGCGTAAACTCTTGCACATTTCGGCTAAAGAAATTGACCGATTACTTCATATTAACAGTGAAATATACAAGAAAGTTCTTAATAGCTTTTTATAAATATCTTAAATCAAAGATATTTTCAAATAATTCGCTAAGCTTACTATATCATTACATATACCAAAAATGCACAAATTTAGCTCACAGACGTACCTGAACAACATAATGAGACGTAGAAAATGCTGGAATGAAGCAGTAAAACAATAACCTATAAAAGCGGTAACACTAACACTGTTGACAAATCGGGTCACAATGAACCACTGCCGGTGAAATGCAAAGCTTGTTATTAGTGTTACAAAACGGTATTTGTAAGCTATTGCTGCAGCTCAGACATCAGACTGCCAGATTAATTAATGCTGTCCAAACATGAAATTGCAAATTAAATCTGTATTGCTTGAGAGATAAGCTTTTACCAATAAACCATTGCATGTACAGTAGATTTGTCAGTTCACAGTATCACGTGTTAACACTAAACTAAATAAATAAAAGCTCATCTTCCACAACTGGTATCTAGATATTAACTCTGAGTGATGACTACGTTATGTATTTTGTTTTTACTAATGCAGTAGATTACACTGATAACTTTTTTTTTTTTTTCATTTTATTCCGTCTACCACCCGAATATGCTTCACTGTTCAAGTTAGGAAGGACCTGTATGGGAAAATAGGCTCATGAAGGATATATTTAACATCCTCAGTTCGGAACATCTCCCTTAAACGAAGTCTGTCTATTGCCAGACGCCTTAATCGCGTAAGGGGTGGCCACAGCCTAATCGCCTCCACGTCGTCCTGTTCTTTGCCATTTGGCTGCCTTCCTTCCAACGCACACTCCCTTTTTCGCCTCTCTCTCCATTCCATCCAACCAGTTCATCCTTGGTTTCTTCCTTCCTCTCTCCCCCTCCATCTCACTCACATACACTCTCCTATTCAGTTTCTCATTCCCCATCCTCTCCACATGGCCAGACCATCTCAGAGTATTTCTCTTAACACTTTCAACCACATCCTCATCAACACCACAACTTTACTTCCTCATTTGTGTGTCTGTCTCTCCAAGTAACGCCACATGCTCCTCTCAAATAACAACACTAAAATCGTCCAAGGTGGCATGGATTAACAAAAATAACTGGGAGCCGTAAACTGAGATGGGTTTGTTCGCCCTTGTTCCTGTTCACCCTGCTGTACAACTGGGGATTACTGAGGATCGTAGTGTTGGCGAAACTGAGACTTATTGAAAACTGATTTTCTGCCTAAATGATCCTCCTGTAGCAGTCATTAACTGTGAGTCCTAGTTATTTTATTACTTATTATGTACTCATATTTATCTATATTTATTTACTGATGAGGGTTATACGCATTTAGATCTGGGGGTGCTACAGCAACTGAATGGAATCATGTGGCGGAAATCAGAATGAAATTAAAAGATATATACGGTTGTAAATGTGGCATAAAGTATACTTACATACCTGGATGCAGTGTTTTCACCCAGGGACACCGTTTTCACAATCCACGCCTCTGCATCGTCTTTTCGCATGTGAACCTCGCAAGTTTCAGACTGCAAGTTTTCGAATACTCTAAATTTTCTTGGTCAGACACTCATATCCACTCAGTTCTGCACCACCTGGCCATCCCACAGCACTATGGAATTTGTGTGACTATGGGGCGTAATCTCGTTGACTGAGAAAGCTCCCACCATGTCTTTCCCTCAATCTGTTTGTTTATGTGGACGGTTAATCCCTTCAGTATTGTGACGACTTTTATTCTTGCTACCACCACACAGATACATTAAACCAGTCAAGACCTCTCGCATGGGGGAACTTAATGAAGGGATACCTAACCCTTTAAACCTATATCAACTTGTCAAGTGGTAGCAAAACACACATTAAAATGACATAGCTAACTGATTTGAAGGGATTAATAGCCTACTCTCTTGTAAGTTACTTACATAATCTGATATCGATATTAATAAAAGATAAAAAACACATGTGTTTACTGAGGTGTAATATGAATGCTAAAATAATGGTAATAAAAATCCTCCTTCAATCACGAGAATCCCGTCCGTGTGACAGCCTGGGACAGGACGCTGGGACGTGAAGCCTTGATCGAATCACCAGCTAACCATCAATTCACAAAGCTTCGTAATCACCTGAACCAACAAAAACAAACCCCTGATTACCTTACCCACCACGCCAAATACAGATTAAAAGGGTGCTGAGTGGTAGGTGTGCTAAATGGTGGTAACGGAGGTGATAGATGTGGTGAGTGATGGTGGTGATGACTGGTGTGGTGAGTGATGGTGGTGGTGAGTGATGGTGGCGGTGGTGGTGGCAGTGGGGACGACAGATGTAGGGAGTGATGAAGATGGTGGTGGTGATTGGTGTAGAGAGTGATGGTGGGGGTGGGGATGATGGATGTGCTAAGCAGGAGGGAGGTGATGAGTAGTGTGGGTGATGGATCGCCACGCCAGTCACGGCACCACCAAACACGGTAACTTGAGTCCAATGTGGTGGTCTTGGCTCTGTGTATTATTCCCCTCACATCTAGAGGTCCTCCTCTAGTTGAATTAATTTGTCTGGCGGTATCTATACTTGTTTTACCCAAACTTCGATCAGACTGTGTCGTTTTGTCACGAAGTAATTTCAGTAGTTAAAAAACAAAAAAAAAAAACACGACATCCTATCATTCTTCAATTAGCACTTCCTCATGACTAGCATCAGTATCTATTCCTAATGTGCTGCCACAACTTAGCATTCAAAATGAAGAGATGGCAATTTTAGCCCAAGTTAAACACGATATGGAAAAGAAACAGAAAAAGGTAATCGGACTGAAAAAATTAATGAAAATGTTCTTTATCTATTCCCCAACGAGTAGTTCCAGAGATTAACAAAATCGTCTGGTGGTGGCGAGAATAAAACAATCAAGACCTCATCGTGATGAGGAAG
The DNA here is from genome assembly GCF_032717465.1 of Coenobita brevimanus. NCBI lineage: Eukaryota > Metazoa > Arthropoda > Malacostraca > Decapoda > Coenobitidae > Coenobita > Coenobita brevimanus. The sequence goes on along the minus strand of NC_137016.1, from coordinate 21,356,420 downwards.
TTAAACTACTTCACCTGAATTTCATCCTCGTCAACTCTCTCCAATTCTAAACTGAGTACGAGCAGTAGCACTTCATAAATTTTACCTTGGCGAATTCCAAGAAATCTCTTAGCCTGATGGAGACATCTAGCATGCAAGGGCTTCCAGTTACAGCATCTCCGATTACCTACAAATTGTATTATAGGTAAACATCTAATGATGTAGAAGCTACAACCACATCATCTTCCTACAGATTAGAAAAAAAAAATCATCTGTATAATTAATGGCTGGACTAACAAACAGGAAATGCCACACACATCCAAAACAAACAAACACCCACAAACACAAATAAACAAGTAAATTACACACATTCATCTCACCTCCCAAGATCAGTCCGAAAGAGACCAATAACCACCAAGCCACTGCAGTAAACACAAAATGCACAGACATCCAAACACATACACAAATAAACAAACACAAAAACCACCAAAGATACACAAGTTAAGGTAATACACAGACTCATCTCACCTCCGTAACTCAACCCTTAAATTAACCAAAAGAACTGCCAAACCACATCAGTAAACACAAAACACACATACACCCAAACATACACACCAATAAACGGACAGACGCACGCCAACAAACACAGGCCCAATTAAAACAACTAGACTAAATAAATGCTCACAAATATCTCACCTGACTAGACTGATCCTTAATATGTATATGTAAAGGTAAAAACAAACTGTGTAACCGATGGTATTATTAAAAAAAAAAAATACGGAACGTCAGCAAAAACACACAAATTAACCTCTCTCTCTCTCTCTCTCTCTCTCTCTCTCTCTCTCTCTCTCTCTCTCTCTCTCCTTTTATTGCTTTACCAACAGCCAGGAATTGGCATCCGTACATCCGTAACACTAAATCACCCAACACAGGACATGGAATATATGTGGGATATTCCAGGGTGGAATATATGTGGAAGCCAGAGTGTTATACATGTGGTTTTAAAGAAACAGTATAGCTCGAATTAACCTTGCTGTATGTGGCTTCACTGGTCATATATAAGTGGAGTCAAGGGTGGAATATACCTGGAATTAAGTGGAGTCAAGGGTGAAATGTATCTGGAATTAAGTGGAGTCAAGGGTGGAATATATCTGGAATTAAGTGGAGTCAAGGATGGAATATATCTGGAATTAAGTGGAATAAGGGTGGAATATATCTGGAATTAAGTGGAGTCAAGGGTGGAATATATCTGGTATTAAGTGGAGTCAAGGGTGGAAAATATCTGGAATTAAGTGGAATAAGAGTGGAATGCAATGTAGATTTCATGGTGGAATACGTATAGGCTTTAGGGTGGAAAATACTGGTATGTGTGGATTATAGGGTAAAAAATACATACTGCCTGTCTACATGTGTATTTTCTGACCCCGCCACCTGTGAGGCGTGGAAACTAAAAACGCGGGGGTGAAAACATGGAGGGACCCATTTGAGTAGGCGAGCTTACCAGATTACCAGTATCCGAAAACGAACGTGGGATAGCGGTGAAGCTGCCTTGATTGAGTTCTGCTGCTGAAAAACAAGTGCAAATATTGATGCTCGAGGGTGCACACACACACACACACACACACACACACACACACACACACACACACACACACACAGTCACTTGAGCTAACACTAAGTACACCTACACAATGTCATCAAGATATCCCCACTCATCATACAACATACATGCAGTTTTTGCTTCACCGTAAAACAAATATACTGTATATAAAAGTGCATCACTCGCGGGTTAGAGGAAGACCTACTGTGTTATCGTCAGGAATGAAGCTCTGAAAGGCTAGGAAAACATTCCAGAGAAACCGGGTTATTCTTGTACGTGTGCTGCGTATCCACCTGCCTTGGCTGTAACAGTACTGACCAGTGTGTATAGATAAACCATCTGTGTAACCTCTTCAGTCTTATTTCAACTCCAAAATTAGTTTCTCTTCCGCATACGGTTGGTACACTTGAGTACTTTATTCAGGACAACACAAGAAGATTTTGCTCAGCTCAGAGAAATATTGGGAGTCAAAGGCTTCATAAACTATCTGGAGCAACCCTCTGTCTGCCTCTGGTATGCCTAGAAATATTTCTTAACCCAAAGCCAGACGATTCTGTTGGGTCCAGAGGAATCCTAGCAAACGGTAAAATAACAAGCAATATGAAAAGTGAATCGCACTGGAAGAAGTGCCTGCGAGCCTTCCATGGTGGCATTCTGGTTGGCATTGGACACTTGGTACTGCTTCTCCCTTACCAATACATTTCCCTTTTACACCCAACTGTGTCTTATATTTTCAGTGTATTTACTCAGTGTCGACACAGTTTGCATCACTAAAGTATCTGAGGATTATCAAGGTGCAATGTTTAAAATATATCGCTAAGGTACAGATGTTTCGAATTCCCCGGTGCAACAAGAAATACTGCCCCTAATCCCACGGGTAATACAGAACAAATAAAGTTAATAAATATCCGTGTCTCATCTGCTCACTGGCTGCCTGACGTGCCTACCTGGCCTTAACACAGGTGCCAACAGTGACGTGTCTGGCCGTACGGAATTAATTAGCCTCGTAGGACTGCACGCCCATTAGGAAATATGCAGGGACAATGGAAATTGACCCACTTAATTATTTACTCCTTTTATGTGTGTCTGTCTGTGTGTCTGTCTGTCTGTCTCTGTCTGTCTGTCTGTCTGTCAGTCTCTGTCTGTCTGTCTGTCTCTCTCTCTCTCTCTCTCTCTCTTTAAGTCCTATGATCAACCACTACTATTACTTCTATCCATTTCTCTTAACCACTTCAGTACAATGACCTAATTTGCTTTATTATTTCCTACGTCAAGATATTTTACTCACCTTAGGAAAATCTTAAAGTGATAGTGCTGGATATATATTTCATTAACCCCTAACAAAAAAAAATAAAAATATAATCCCTCTACATTGCAGTGAATATGAAAACTACATCATCGCACGGAAGAACTTAAAAAGAAATATATATATATATATGTATTCACAGTGAGGAGGAAGATGAGAATAGAAGGCAGAGGTGATTTGCAGCGAGGTACGAAATAGAAAAGAGAGTGAGGGTAGGTGCAGATATAGAAAACGGGAGGCTGAGGGAGAGTTGATGAGGGTGGAGGAAAAAGGGTGGAAGGATTACACACAGGATTACACACAGGAAAGCAAACAGCAACAGACCTTATGGTCCTTTCGAGGCTACTTGTTAGAGAAAACTATGACTACAAGATCTAACTCTACATGCTGAAGGATAAGGATAGTAAAGCAAGAAGGCTCCCCCCACCACCAAACCCTCCAGGAAAAAGTGAGAAAAACCACCATGCAGCATGGAAAAACTGACATGGAAATTTTATAGGAAACACTGGAAAGGAAAAGTCACATTCTATAATACTTTATCTATAAGCTACCCGATAGAGTAACCTGAAAGAGAAAGTAAACAAATAAAATAATAGTTACGGCATGACATTATAAACCGGTACATTGAGTTAATGGGAAGTCTGTGGACATAACGTGGAAGCTACACACTGCACAGTGTGGATGTTTAGGGGTGGTGTGGCAGCCTTGCCTGGCGCTTTTAAGGTAGGCAGCAGTCAATCAGGCCCTAGCTCCGTTTGCTCCACTGAGACAAGGAACTCTCCCATGTGGGACAAGTACACAAGTTTCATCCTGAAGCGGTGACCCCTGGTACATTAAAAAAATCCCGATGGTGGTCACTTGACTAACAGGGACCCTCAGTGATCCACATCCCATCACAGGTCGAAAGTAAGAGTAGTGACCGTTAACTCAGAGTTATCTGTGCAGATCCTAATCTGTGCTTTTATTGCTTTCTTTGCATTAGGGAGATTGCAAAGTATATAGGACGGGTGTCTTAGATAAAAGGGGATTGCACAGTGCACAGTGTGGATGTGCAATGTACAGAGTGGATGTTTAGGGGTGGTGCGGCAACCTTCCCTGGCGCTTTTAAGGTAGGCAGCAGTCAATCAGGCAATAGCTCCATTCACTCCACTAAGACAAGGAACTCTCCCATGTGGGACAGTGCACAAGTTTCATCCTGAAGCAGTGACCCCTGGTACATTAAAAAAATCCCGATGGTGGTCACTTGACTAATAGGGACCCTCAGTGATCCATATCCCATCACAGGTCGAAAGTAAGAGTAGTGACCGTTAACTCAGGGTTATCTGTGCAGATCCTAATCTGTGCTTACTGTATATTACCTCATTTGCTTTGGGTAAATCGAAAAACGTATAATGACGTGACGTGATGCTATGTTAAGTTTACGGGGTGTCCTGTAGACACGAGAGGACTGCACAGTGTGGATGTTTAGGGGTGGTGCGGCAGCCTTGCCTGGCGCTTTTAAGGTAGGCAGCAGTCAATCAGGCCCTAGCTCCGTTCACTCCCCTGAGACAGGGAACTCTCCCATATGGGACAAGTACACAAGTTTCATCCTGAAGCAGTGACCCCTGGTACATTAAGAAAATCCTGATGGTGGTCACTTGACTAACATGGACCCTCAGTGATCCACAGCCCATCACAGGTCGAAAGTAAGAGTAGTGACCGTTAACTCAGGGTTATCTGTGCAGATCCTAATCTGTGCTTATATTGCTTTGTTTGTACTGAATAAATTGAAAATGTATAATATCGTGACGCAACACTATGTACGGGTACATTGTTTACGGGGTGTCTTGTAGACTAAAGGGGCATGAACTTACATGTACCGTAGCTATAAAAGCAAGTTATTCAGACAGAAAAAGAGTCAGCTGAGGATTTTCGTGCAAATAATTGTCTAATTTGTTTTTGAATGTCTCCATTGAGATACTGTTCACGGTATCTGAGGGTAATCTGTTCCAGATATTTACAACTCTGTTAAAGAAGAAGTATTTTGCTTCGTGGGATTGGAATCGCTTTCCCATGATTTTGCAGCCATTACTTCTGGTTTGACTCGACCGGTCTATATCAAAATATTTATTCATGCCTATAAGTTGTCATAGCCCTTCATGATTTTGAAAACTTCAATAAGGTCTCCTCTTAACCTGCACTTCGTTAGGCTAAATAATTTAAGTACTTCAAGGCGTTCCTCATATGGTTTGTTTCTAAGTCGTGGTATCATTTTTGTGATTCTTCGCTGAATTTTCTCTAATTTTTCAATGTCCTTTCTGTAGTACGGAGACCAGAATTGCACACAATACTCAAGATGGGGGCGCACTAGCGAGTTGTACAAGGCAAGTATGACTTTTTCCGATTTAAACTCGAAACTTCTTCCAATAAAACCCACTAGCTTGTTTGCAATTTTAACCGCATCGGTACACTGCTTGCTTGGTTTTAGGTCATTTGATATTATCACACCAAGATCCTTTTCACTGTCTGTATGTCACGGGGTTTTTAAAATATCAAGGTTTTTAAAATTAATGCTTAAATATTATTTAATTGATAATAATATTCAATAATATTGAAGAGCAAGGACAATGATTGTCTTGCTACATCAAGCAACGATTCTCTAAGAACGAGAATTTATAAACTTTCTCGACAGTACACAGCAGAGACTAATCACTCAATTGCTGTTCATTAGTACTGTAGCCTCTGGAGAAAGTTACTTCACCCCTGACAATAAATAACTAATACTAACATCAGGTTCTTGCTGATGCTTAACTCCTAGAAGGCACAACGGATTTTAAGTTTAATACAAGACTAGTCTAAGTACCAGTTATGAAAGGCAAACGTTAATGCAAGCTAGGAGCTATATGGAAAATAAGCTTAATTATGGAGAAATGAAACAAGAGTTTACTTTACATTAAGCTCAAGAAAAAGAACTGTTAAACTTATTGATTACAAAAATAAATTTAACGTTACACTTCAAATGAAATTAAAGAGATCGCACTCACTCACTCACGCACAAGCTAAATACTTACGCCTAGGAAAAACACCTTAACTAAGCTCTTAAAACTAGGATAATACGAAAAGGAAATACTAGTCGATGAATGCGATGTATCACCCAACAAGGGTGGGAGCACTGGGCAGCTGTACTAGTGGAGCTTGGGTGCTAGCTGACCTCTCACACTTCTGGAGCACAGGACCTCTCTCCGTCACAACAAACACTCGACTGAGTAAGTCGTGGGAAAAAAGGGGGAGCAGTAGGCCGCATTTTTAACGGTCGAGTGAGCAAAACGCGCCCAAAACAAATCGCTCAGTGGAAGCGCTAATGTCTCACACAGAGACGATCACGTATGACAATGAAAAATTGATTTGACAAAGCTTCCGTCCGAATGAGCGGTTAACTGAACGATAAACAGTGAGTTTTCCACTAACAGTTCGTGGCTTCTCACAAAAGGGAAATGTCGCGAATTTGATTCGTGACATTACGCCCCTACAAAATTAAATTTTTTCCTTATGGGAAAAAATTTGTGGATATATATATATATATATATATATATATATATATATATATATATATATATATGTACACATCCTAACTCAGTCACACAAGATTCACACTGTGGTGTGTGTGCTATCCTGCTATAGGAGAAAGTCGCAGTCGCCAGTGAGCGAAAAAACCTCGTATTTACGTTAATAGAAGCAAGCTTGAGGGAAAAACTCCGTGACGACGGTGAAAATCCTGTACTCAGGTCAAACTGAGCGAAAATTCGCTACATTTACACTGACAACTAATTGTTGTGTAGCGTGGTGTATGTAATACACGGTGTAGGTGTGACAGTTGTAGTGTAACTGTACCTACGTGTAAAATGACACATTAAATAATAATATGGCAAAGACGAAGGCAGAGGAGAAGAGGCGGCAGCATGCGCCAGATGATCAGCTGGCCCGCACAGCAAAACTGCTACACCCATTGCTGTACCTGCAAAACCAATTGAGGTGGAGCATCAAAAATGTCAATGAGACAAAAATATTATTATGTTACAATTACTCTCTCTGCCTAGCAATCAGTACATGCTACGAAAAGTATGCTCTAGCTGAAAAATACAAGTGACAGCCTAAACTTCGTACATTCGAGGTCGCCATTAATCATAGCACACGATTATGGTCGGCAAGTTGAGAATCCTTGTGCAAACTCGGGTCTTCCATAGCCTCGAACTGCACACGGGTCCTCAACCTGTGCCCTAACCTACAGTACTTATATTAATATCGGGAAGCTGAGAATCCTTGTGCAAACTCGGGTCTTCCATAGCCTCGAGTTGCCTCTGCGGAGTTCTCTCTCTAACTTCCCCCTTAACCTACAGTACTTATATTAGTATTGGGGAGCTGAGAATCCTTGTGCAAACTCGGGTCTTCCATAGCCTCAAGTCGCCTCTGCGGAGTTCTCACTTCCCCCTTAACCTACAGTACTTATATTAGTATCGGGGAGCTGAGGATCCTTGTGCAAACTCGGGTCTTCCATAGCCTCAAGTCGCCTCTGCGGAGTTCTCACTTCCCCCTTAACCTACAGTACTTATATTACTATTGGGGAGCTGAGAATCCTTGTGCAAACTCGGGTCTTCCATAGCCTCGAGTCGCCTCTCAACTTCCCCCTTAACTTACGGTACATAATATGTATGTACAGGCCCTGGACATAATGTGTCCTGTGGGGCCAACAAGTGAGACGTCAGGTCTACACTCACTTCACCATTATCCTGTCCCTCAACTGACTCAGAGATTACAGGTGTGGTTACGAACGGCACAGGAAGGTCATGTCCCTGATTAGTGGTGTTACTTTGACACACACTGCAGGAACGGACAAAACTATCTATGTCTCGTCTCATCCCTGGCCAGAAAAAGTCAGCTCGGATACAGCCCTGGGTCTTCCTTTTGCCCATGTGACCTCCTGAGACTGAACAATGACCCCATTCTAACACTGCTGGGCGGTACTTGGCGGGAACGACAAACTGCAGTCGAACCTCGCCCTCGGGTGTTCGTGACTCAAGGTAGAGCCGTCCTTGTTTGCGAAGGAACTTGGCTCGACCTCCCCGTGAATACTTTATCATTCGACCCTTTTGTTTGTTCCGCACGGCAGCAAGTGTCGGGTCAGAATGTTGTTCTTGCACAACAAGTTGACTACACATCAGATCTTGCAGCGATTCAATGATCACTGGGGTGACACAGTCTGGAGCCTCAGCCATGGCTCGTGTTACCGCAGCAGCCGAAGTCTGAGTAGCGTCATCATCGGAGCAACTATCCTTGACTCGGTGAATATTGCCAATGATGAGGTCAAATAAAGGTTCTGGCATGACAACTGCTAGTGTCGTACCAATATAAAATGGAGATGCCACCTGGATACATGCCTCAGGGAACAATCTCACTGATCCATCAATAAGGTTTGCATGGATCTGTCTACCTGTGTACTGCTCAGGGCGAACTAAACTCTGCTTAATAGAGCAACCTGAGGAACCATTATCTCTCAGGACCTTCACAGGAATGTCTCCCACAAACCCTGGCTGAACAAGGAAGGTACTGTCACCTGTGGGAGGGCCTGTGGAGGAAGCAGCTAGCCACTCATGAGGCTGCTGAATTGATGCGGCAAACATTGTGCCTTGAAGATTATATTGGGAAGATGGAACATTGGCCATCTGTGGAGGGGGGTTCACTGTCACTGTGGGACTAGTGAACTGTGGGGAAGTACCCATACTGGTAGGGACGTGACCACCGTGCTGCTGCTGAGGAATGAAGGCTGCGTTCGCTTCCTGCCTCTTTTGAGCTGGTGGTGAAAAAGTTTGTCCTGAAGGTCAGTTGCGTGGCTGATACTGCTGCTGGCTAGGGTACTTGTTGTACCTCTTCCACTGCGGTTTCTGAGTGTTTTGCCCCTGGTCCTTCCACTGTGGTTTTGGACCTTAGCCATTACTCTGAGAATGGCCTTGTTGCTGGGATTCAGTCTGAGACGATTTCCCAGATTTATCAGATTTTCTGTTCCAGGTGTTTTGCTTACGAGTTTGATACCTGTATGCAGTAAAGAATGCGTCAGCCTTTTCTACCATTTGGCTGGCATCTTTCACCAGGCAGATCTTAAGCTGTGCTATGAGCTCAGCAGGCCACGACCTCTCTAGCTGTGTACGCAGCATAAGGTCAATTATCCCCTCACGCGTGGAAGGAGTTTCATTTTTCTCCATCCACTCACCTAAGTAAGCAGTGAGACGGTCGAGGAACTGAACAGCTGTCTCCTTGTCTTGGAGACGAGCTCGCATGAACTGAAATTTGGCGTCGTCTACTGTGAGACCATACACCTTAATGAGTGCAGCTTTCATCATCTCATATGTGAGATTGTCTCCACGAATTCTGTGGAGAATATCGAGGGCAGGGCCCTCAAATAAACTAAGAAATTGGATCCGCTTAGCTGCCTCATCCAGTTGATACATGTCTGCCATGTCCTCAAAACGAGCTATGTATGGCTCGATTCGCTCACTTTCCTTGTATGAAGGAAGCTTGATGTGTGGGGTCGCCAGGACATGTGCAGGGGAAACGTTCGTGGAGCTTGGACCAACTGCACCAGACGTGTCTGAAGCCAAGGAATCTCGCTTGAGCTTCATCATTTCAAGTTCATGTTTTTCGCGTGCTTCTTGCTCGGCACGTTCGTGTTCTCGTTCTCTCTCTCGTTCCTCACGCTGTTCTCGCTCATGTTCCAAGTCGAGTTCGCGCTGTTTTTGCTCGTGTTCGCGCTGTTGTCGCTCTTTTTCTAACTCGAGCTCGCGTTGTTTCTGCTCGTGTTCGCGCTGTTCTCGCTCATACTCGTGCTCCTTTTCCCGTTCCTCACGCTGTTCTTGCTCGTATTTGCGCTGAATCTTACGCTCTTCACAGGCATCATTCTCGCGCTGCTGCTCCTGATTATGCCGTGAGAGTATATACTCTTTAATTTCGGTTGGGTCTGTAAGGCCCATATCTTTGGCTTCCTGTAAATATATGGTGGTAGCCATGTCGCTAATTTACTAAGTAAACCGAAACTGAGTACTGACTGCTTAGCGACGAATACTAATAAACACAAGTAAAGAATACAGACACAAGCTAGTGGTGACCAGTCTTATCTAGTTAACTCGAAAAGAATAAAGCAAAAATGCAAATAACTGAGAAGACTCAATAATTAACACAATGGGTACGGCGGCTACCCAGGAGCGAATAGAATCGTCTAGCGTTACCAAAAATAATGTACTAAATAGAGTTAAGTACTCTATGGATTAATAAAGCAAAATTCACTTGCTAAATTAACGGTAAACACCAGTAAACTTGTGCCTATAAACTTTAATGATAAATTCCTAAATATGAACGAGTGAGTACTATCTCGTGAATAGCTTTAGAGATAGGAGTTAATATCCTGGAATGAGGTCGCCAATTGTCACGGGTTTTTTTATTAAATATCACGGTGCTTTTAAAATTAATACTTAAATATTATTTAATTGATAATAATATTCAATAATATTGAAGAGCAAGGATAATGATTGTCTTGCTACATCAAGCAACGATTCTCTAAGAACGAGAATTTATAAACTTTCTCGACAGTACACAGCAGAGACTAATCACTCAATTGCTGTTCATTAGTACTGTAGCCTCTGGAGAAAGTTACTTCACCCCTGACAATAAATAACTAATACTAACATCAGGTTCTTGCTGATGCTTAACTCCTAGAAGGCACAACGGATTTTAAGTTTAATACAAGACTGGTCTAAGTACCAGTTATGAAAGGCAAACGTTTATGCAAGCTAGGAGCTATATGGAAAATAAGCTTAATTATGGAGAAATGAAACAAGAGTTTACTTTACATTAAGCTCAAGAAAAAGAACTGTTAAATTTATTGATTACAAAAATAAATTTAACGTTACACTTCAAATGAAATTAAAGAGATCGCACTCACTCACTCACGCACAAGCTAAATACTTACGCCTAAGCTCTTAAAACTAGGATAATACAAAAAGGAAATACTAGTCAATGAATGCGATGTATCACCCAACAAGGGTGGGAGCACTGGGCACCTGTACTAGTGGAGCTTGGGTGCTAGCTGACCTCTCACACTTCTGGAGCACAGGACCTCTCTCCGTCACAACAAACACTCGACTGAGTAAGTCGTGGGAAAAAAGGGGGAGCAGTAGGCCGCATTTTTAACGGTCGAGTGAGCGAAACGCGCCCAAAACAAATCGCTCAGCGGAAGCGCTAATGTCTCACACAGAGACGATCACGTATGACAATGAAAAATTGATTTGACAAAGCTTCCGTCCGAATGAGCGGTTAACTGAACGATAAACAGTGAGTTTTCCACTAACAGTTCGTGGCTTCTCACAAAAGGGAAATGTCGCGAATTTGATTCGTGACACTGTACTTGATAACTGAATATTGGTCATTTTGTAATTTGCATGGACATTGTTACTTCCAATATGAAGTACTTTACATTTTTCTGTGTTGAAATTCATTTGCCATTTTTCTGCCCAGCTTGCTAAAGTATTAAGGTCATTTTGTAACTGCTGCCACTGTAATTTTGAAGTGACTTTACTGGTTATTTTAGTATCATCTGCAAATTTGGATACTTTACGATTTAGACCCTCATCAATGTCATTTATATAGATAATAAAAAGTATCAGTCCAAGTACTGAGCCTTGGGGAGCGCCGCTGATCACATTACGCCATTTGGATTCCTTTCCGTTTATCACAACTCGCTGTTTTCGGTCTGACAGCCAGTCTTGTAACCATTTTTGCGTCTTTCCTTTTATTCCATGTGCTTCTATTTTTCTCATGAGACGCTTGTGAGGGACAGTGTCAAATGCTTTCTGAAAGTCGAGGTAAATTATATCTACTGCTCTTGAGTCATCGTATGATTTGTAAACATCATGGAAGAAGTCCAGTAAGTTAGTTAAGCATGAACGACGATGTCTGAATCCATGTTGCGAGTCTTTAATTATATTATTTTCTTCTAGATAATTAACTATTTTATCTCTTATGAATTTTTTCCATTAACTTGCACACTACTGATGTTAAGCTGATTGGTCTGTAATTTCCTGGGTGCGACTCATTTCCTTTTTTGAAAATTGGTGTTACATTTGCTAGTTTCCATTCGCGTGGAACTTTCCCAGTACTTATTGATTTATTGAATAAGACAGAGAGTGGCAGCAGTAACTCATGTTTTGCTTCTTTGAGAATTCTCGGTGATATTTTATCGGGGCCAGGGGTTTTGTTTATGTTCTTACTATTTATGGCTGAAAGGATATCGTTATTATGGATAGCATAGTTACTAAGGACTGTGCTATTTGCTTGGTTTGTGGGTAACAGTAGGTTTCTGGTGGTGTTTTCTACAGTAAAAACAGACGCAAAGTAATCGTTAAGAATGTTTCCCATTTCAACCTCATTTTCAGTGTGTTTGCCATTGTTTGTTTCTAGAGGACCTATTGATGTAGTCATAACCTTTTTCTTTCTACTGTAACTGTAAAATTCTTTAGGATTTGATTTGCACGTATTAGCAATGTGGATCTCCAGTGCTCTTTTGCTTTGTTTAATAAGTCTTTTCGATATGCGACGTAGATTATCGTACTGTAATTTATCATCATTATTTTGTGTAGCTTTATATTTATGGTATGCCTGTTTTTTTGGCTATTAAGTTACTTTTTGTTTCAATGGACCACCACTTTGGTTTACTATTTCCAGCTGGACGTCTGTTACGTAGTGGCACACATGACTTTACCACTTCATTAAATTTTTTGGTGAATATTTCCCATGCTTGGTTTATGTCATCGGTTTCAGACATTTGATTCCAATCTGCAGTTGCAAGTAGCGCTCTGAGCCTGCTGAAATTAGCTCTACGATAATCTGGGACCTTTTCTTTGCTCTCCGTTTCTTTTACTTTTTCAGTAGTAATATTAAACTGTATAGTTCGATGATCACTGGAACTAAACTCAGGTCCTACTTCAACGTTGTTGACTAGGTTATCATTTGTAGTCAAGATGATGTCTAGGATATTGTTTCCTCTCGTTGGGTATTCTACGTGTTGGGAAAGGGCGCTTTCTTGAAGATTCGTATAAAGCTCTTGTCCTGAGTGTGCCGTCAGTGGTTCACCCCACTTTGTTACCGGTAGATTAAAGTCTCCAAAAATTACGCTATCCTCTTGACAACAAATTTCCGCAATTTGATCATAAAGTTTTTCATCTGTCTCAGTTGACTGTGCTGGAGGACGATAGATGAGACATATATTTATTTTGTGTGAATTAATACTTAGCTGAACATAACTGGCATCTATGTTGGTAATACTGGGTTTGGATAGCACAAGGGGATGGAGACTAGTTTTCACATATAGTAAAACACCGCCACCAGCTCGATGTGGTCGCTCACAACTGAAAATATTGTACCCTGTTAATGAGTATTCCGCTAGAAAGTCACGGTCAGATGTGTTAATCCAGGACTCTGTGATGCCAATGATGTCATAATTTTCTAGGTAAATTAGAGATTCTAAATCCTCAAACTTGTTACGTAGACTACGTGCGTTAACATAGCAGACTCTAATTCCGTTCCAAACAGTTGGTGATCTGACTTTGTGGGTATTTACGTTAAGGTTACTGTTCCTGGACGTGTCGCGTTTTTTTATCTGAAGAGGGCGACTTTATCGTGTAAAAGTCTACCTAGCCGTGCCGCTCCTACTGAGTTCAAATGGAGACCATCTTTCTGGAATAGAGTATGTTGCTCATAAAACTGGTCCCACAGATTGACATAGTCGACTCCCTCTTGCGTGCAGAGAGATTTGAGCCGGTTATTTGTGCTGAAGGCCTTATCATAGAAACTATTTTCTGCCTTGATCCTTGGGAGTATACCAGATATTATCACATTGGTGGACTTAGTTTTGAATCGTTTGATCATTTCATGATACTTTGCTAGCAATTCCTCTGATCTATTGCGCTTCAGATCATTTGTACCAACATGGATAACGTATAGAGTTTGATCATTTGCGTCTTTTGTGACCTCATCGCAGGCTTCTGTGATATCACAGGTGAAAGATGGAGGGAAAGTTAAAGTGGAAGGAAATCTTGAAATATACAGAGGAAAAAAATGGTGAAGATGGAGGAGAGGAATGGAGAGGTAAGCTATCTATCTACTTATCTGCTAATCTATATAAATTATCCATCTATGTATCTATCTATCTATCAAATATCTGTCTGTCTATTTACCTATCTGTGTTAGGACTCCATATTATAATTACAAATCATAATAGATAGATAGATAAATAGATAGATAGACAGAGCACCAGGCAAGCCTGGGAACGGGAAATGATCTTGCAAGTGTAACTGAGGAAATGTTGACAATACACTGGAAGCAGCAAGTCAGGGGATGTTATAGGTAGTGTGTCAACGAGATAGCATACGAACAATGCCTAGTGACCATACACACACATACACACATACTCACACACAGGTTTCTAGAACATTCCAACAACAGTGTAACACACGTGACACGACCCCTGCTACACCAGAATTTAGGAAGCAGACCGGAGAAGGAGGCTAGCTATAGAACCGACAGTTAGTGGAGAGAGTGAACAAGAAGAGGGGTCCAACTAGACTTACTTAGTGTATTCAGTCTCTGTAATACATACACTGCTCAACTTGTGATTTTCTCTGAAGATAATAAATCAAAATAAACTCCCTGTATTCATCTTTAACTCGTACTACAAGAATCGAGAGTCACAGCTGCCTATCTATCTATGTAATTATATTCATCTGTCTGATATATCGGAACACCAATTCATCTGTCTGTCAGCCAGCCTGCTATTTCGGTTCATCAATTATTACAAGCACCTGTGTTCTCTTTTCATCATCCACTCAGTTACATAAAAAAAATCACCCCTTTCAAAGCATGGCTCATTAATTATTCAAATTAACAGCAATTCTGAAATCATTTATGCTCCAATTATGCCACAGACATATTGGTAAAAAATATTTTTATATTAGGCAAATAAAAATGTTAGTAAACAACCACACAACTAAATTACGTAATGAACGGAGGACAATACATAGTTCAGTTAAACACAGTACACAAAGGAAATAATAGTAATAATTATAATCATCATCATCATCATCAGAATCAGTATCAGAATCCCCACCACCACAAAACAATGTGGTGGGATCCAGTGGCAGTAAAATACAGGCATAAAAGTACAAGAACTATCAACAGAGTGGCCAGTGAAAGAGACTACACGTTAATATCGTCCCACACTTCCCCTGCTAGACGTACTGCTGCCTCACCTACTATCCAGGCCCAGGGTGGGGGCGGGCTACTTCCCCAGAGGCAGAAAGAAGTGTTCCTCAGTCCTACGATTCATCTGTCTTTCAGGACCCACAAAACACGGCTGGAATGCACGACAGAATAAAAGTTGGTGTTTATGCCGGGCGTGTGCAAGCCAGGTACTCAGCACGCAAGCCTCCAAAATTCTTGGCTCCACCTCATAGGCAACAATATCCACATTGATTTTTCTTTTCCATTTAGATATGTTTCACGACTGCCTAAGGGATGAGGGCGTTTTGTTGTATACCCAGCTAGACAGGGGATGCAACCGATGCCATGTGTATCTCTAACAGTAGTGGACACAAATTCAGAACAATAATATAATAACAGATCTCTCCATGAGCGCGGGTGTAACCAGAGAAAAACAGCGACAGAAAGACATTATTGGTTTGAGAAGACGGAAAAACGAATGGATTTTAGAAAGAGGGAGGAAGGGGAAGAGATAAACAGGAATATATATATATATATATATATATATATATATATATATATATATATATATATATATATATATATATATATATATATATATATATATATAATAATAATGTGTTCAGAATGAAGGAATTCAAGCAAAATAAAGCTTTGGAAATGTGGAAATGAGAAGAAAGGCAGAACACTGGATAAAATGGAGAGAGAGAGAGAGAGAGAGAGAGACAGACAGACAGACAGACAGACAGACAGACAGAGACAGACAGACAGAGACAGACAGACAGAGACAGACAGACAGACAGACGGACGGACAGAACGAAAGGGAGAGAGAGAGAAAGAGAGACAGAGACAGACAGACAGACAGACAGAGACAGACAGACAGACAGAACGAAAGGGAGAGAGAGAGAGAGAGAGAGAGAGAGAGAGAGAGAGAGAGAGAGAGAGACAGACAGACAGACAGACAGACAGACAAAGACAAACAGACAGACAGACATACAGAGACAGAGACAGAGGGAGAGAACGAAAGAGAGAGAGAGAGAGAGAGAGCGCAGGAAAAAAATATTAATTGGAAAGCCACACAAGAGAAAAGGGGGAAATGAAGGAAGAAGACCTAGAAAGGGCTGGGATAAAAAAAAAAAAACTAGTGAATCGATAATAATGAGGGAGAGAATAAGGAGGAGGAAACAGAGGATAGAGAGACAGAAAAACCCTAAGAAAGGAAGAGAGAGAGTCGAGGTGGGTAGACTACAGAGGGCAACAAGATGACAGAGACAGACAGGCAGGCAGACGTACAGCCAGCCCGGACTACCCGCACAAGCACCACAAGAGACAAACACCTCCACCACCACCACCACCACACAAACCTCTACAACGATACAGGGAAATATTCATGCCCAACACACCCAATAACCCAACAAATAATTACTGCCACTCAATGACATGGCACATATTTGGTCATTAGCGGTGCTTGATTAATATAACAACATTGTGTAATTGGACCATTTACATTTTATAAGATGAGATGGACATTACTCGTGACCAACAGAAATTATATACTGTAATGATAACAGTATAATAATAATAATAATAATAATAATAATAATAATGAAAATGATAATAGTAATAAATAAATATAATAAAAAACCATTACGAAGGTGATGAATATGATGATGGTGATAATATGAGATCTTATATTTACTGAAATAAAATTTATATACACAAAATGAAATAACACACCCGAATTCTTTCTCCTACATTGTTAGTTACCACAGCTACTCCTTTCGTTAACCTTTACCAAACTTTTTTGTCTTCCACCGTCATTTTCAGTCTACCCTTTCTTTTTACCTCAGCACTTTTCACTTAACGTTACTCTTTTCATATCTTCTTTCCCTCTGATACATAATTGCTTTCATCATGACTACTTTATCATACTTACCCTTTCAATGTTGTTTTGATTACACCAGCTCATTCATACCAACTCGATCAAACACCGTTCCTATGTATGTTTCCTTCTACATACCCATTCAATTATATTCTTTTCAAACGAGTTATTTTAATCATCTCTTCTTTTGTCATATTACCTTTTTCAATCTTTCTCTTTTTCATATTCGTCTCTCTCTCTCTCTCTCTCTCTCCATCACACCTTCATTCTCCATTTACTTGAAACCTCCCTAGCTCTACCTTATCAGGATTCCCCCCCCCCCTCTCTCTGCTCCCATGCAACACACTTCAGGCATCCACAAGGCCGAAATTAATGAAACTCTACACCGCCTGTGATATCGCTCGCCATTACGACACTTTTCATGACGGCTGCAAACACCACACCACACACCTTTTAATTCACGGGTTTTCCTTTACCATACACATTACTACCCATGCAGGACATTATGACAAGGCCAAACACTGATTACTAATAAGAAAAGTAAAGGAGACATGCTAATTTTGGTCAAAATAACAGTCAAAGCCTTACCAATACAAAACCATACACTTTCCATTAGCCCTTTTTTACTGTTTTTCATCTACATTAGCAGGCATGACAATACTAATGAGAATCCCAAACAACAGCGTGTAAAAAAATAACACACCAAGACAGAAAGTTAGCTGGCAGTGTAAGTCGGAAAAAGAATACCACAAACATTTTACTCACGTACGTATTTCCGTCTAATGAGAATCCCAGACAGCAACTCCTGAAAGAGACAAAAGAATATTAAGTAAATAAGATCGGAAAGAACAACATACGTGATGACAATGGTAACGTGGAGACAACGACAAAACTCTGACTAACGAGTTTGCCTTTGTCGTTTTCATAAGCAGGATGAGAGATGCTAATGAGACTACCAAGAAACACCATCCTTATTAGTAAACAAGATATTAAAGTCGAAAACAAGATCAAAATGTTGCAAATTCAATTCCGCTCTTATTATTTTTTATTGTCACCAGACACACAGGTTTTGAGGACAAACCCAGATTGCAACAGTTAAAGAAAAATGAGGAAAGTAAGTCATTACACCGAAATAAGAACGTAAATGTGCAATTAAATGGCACTTTGTGTGTGTGTGTGTGTGTGTGTGTGTGTGTGTGTGTGTGTGTGTGTATGTGTGTGCATCAGCTGGCTGGGAGGTCCTAATGAAATTCTTAGAACAGTAATCAGTGCTAAAAATAAAGTACTCACGGCCAAAAACGAGAAAAAATCGGCAATATAAATACCGGAAATAGAATCTGAATATCTTAACCATTTTTATTTCAGGCGTTTATCTTTTTACTGTACATCGTCGACCATGGAGATTTTGAAGAGGATTTTACAAAGTCAATTATTTAAAAGATACAATTAAGGACGAGAAGGAGACTGAAAAGGAAATATATATGATATGTAACTAGAACATCCCAGACATTTTACAGACGCGCTCCCCTCTTGTCAATGAGAATCCAAAGCTGTGTTTAGCATGAAGTAATAGGTGTAATTTGCAAGGTAGTAAAGAAGAAAGACACAGGTAGCAAAGAATAATAATTAAGAAATAAATCCTATCCAGTAATGTTTAATTTTACATTTTTTATCTATATCTTCAGTGGTGGCTTCAAAATTCAAATATTTTCCTTCTGTCAGGGTGGGTACAACTGGGTATTGTATTTGATCCACACCAGACGATTATATTCAGCTTAGAGTAAGGCAAAGGAGGCTGAGAATATCAATACAGTATTGTCATAATTAACCCTGTCATGGCCGGGACATCTCTAGTATAAATTTTCCAACAAAACTAGACAGTGTTTTTCAAGTCAGTGACCACAGGAGCCTGAATGTACAAGGAGTCGGCAATAAAAGTTGGTTACTGTAAATAACAAGGTTCTACCCAAGCCACTGAGCTTAATTGCAGGATAGAACAGTTTTGACGTTCGTCCGTTCCTTCGTTTACAGATTTCCCTCACCTATAGTGAAGGCCGGGCCACATATTAGCCCGGTCAGTGGGGTATGGGGTGATTAAAAAATAGTAAGCGGAAGAACAGTGCCTCGTGATTGCCCAGCAAACACGCCCTGTCTCCTGGCTGGCTTTGTGGTGTGTTTATTTGTGTATGTGACAATTGGGCCACAGCTGGACTATATTACGCTTTGTTCCTGCTGACCTCACAGTGAAATATGTCAGTGAACTAAGGACAGTAAAATAAGACGCAGCCAACTCTGTCCTCGTTTCCCCGTTTACTCTCCCTCTCCCCATTCCCCTTTACTCTTCCTCTCTTCTGCCTCTTCTCCCCTTCCCCATTTATCCCCCACCTCCCCCCTTTGACGAGGCAGTGGTGTCCTGAAGTCACACTGGGTACGTATGGCGTGCTTGTGACAGTACTCCCACAGCCGATAAAACAAAAGCTCAACCCATCTCTCTCTCTCTCTCTCTCTCTCTCTCTCTCTCTCTTTCTTCAGTGCCTTGAATCAGACGAGAAATCAAATCTCAGTAAAGTTCACTGTCCACACCGCCAGTGCTGCTGGAGATGCGAGGCTGCTTGTAATGGAAGTGATAGGCGGTGAGACAGACATTTCCTTATCCATTCGGGTGTGTGTGTGTGTGTGTGTGTGTGTGTGTGTGTGTGTGTGTGTGTGTAAATACATTTCAACTCCCACATAACTAACTTACCCTGTTAAGCCTAAGGACGTGTCGTTAACTATATTCTGGGTAACACAAAACAATTCAGTTACTTTTAGAGAAGGACGTCCTCGGCTAAACGACCTGATTATGTAAAAGGCGAAGCAACAGCACTCTTCAAGCCTTTGAGATTCTGTAGATAGATAGATAGACAGGTAGACAGATAACAGACAGACAGACAGACAGAGATATAATGGAATGGTAACAATAAAACTCCCCCATGTGATATCGAGGGAAGTGGTTAGTGGTAAGTTATGGCGGTGCAGCGTTAAGTGCTGCTGGGTCAGGTGAAGTGTATTGGGAGTGAGGGTAACTGCACCATCAGGTGAATAGATTATGGACAGGGTGGGGGTAAAAACTGCGCATCTCTCTCTCTCTCTCTCTCTCTCTCTCTCTCTCTCTCTCTCTCTCTCCATGCATATCCTTGACAACAACACACTCACATTCTCAAGACGAGCCATTCCTGCCCAAACACAAGGTTCACTAAGAGGATAATTAATTGCTTGACAAAGGTGTGCTCACGTCCTAATTACCCCGCCAAACTGAACCACCCAGGAGACAGAGTTAGTACAACACCATCCCCACATCCAGCACACCCACACCCACCCCAAGCACCCCCAACACGACCACCCCCTACATCCCCACCCCCACCCTCAACACCCCAACACTTCCACCCCCAACACCCCCACCCCCACCCCAACACCCCAACACCTCCACCCCAGCACCCCCCACCCCAACACCCCCACCCCCAACACGCTCTACAGCTCCTCCATCCCCTCTCCTCTGCTTACCCTCCACCTCCCACCTCCCAAACCCTGTTTCCTTCCTCCATCCTCTCCCCTCTACATCCCCTCCACCTCCCACCCCCAACACCCACTACCCCTCCTCCATCCCCTCCCCTCTGCATCTCCTCCATCTCCACCCCCAACACCGTTTACCCGTCCCCTCTGCTTCCCCTCCATCTCTCACCCCCAACACGCACTACCCCTCCTCCATTCCTTCCCCTCTGCTTCCCCTCCATCTCTCACCCCCAGCACCCACTACCCCTCCTCCATTCCTTCCCCTCTGCTTCCCCTCCACCTCCCATCCCCAACACCTTTTACACCTCTTCCATTCCCTTCCCTCTGCTTCCCCTCCACCTCCCACCCCCAGCACCCACTACCCCTCCTCCATTCCTTCCCCTCTGCTTCCCCCTCTCCCCCCCCCTCCCCTAGAGCCTAGTGACCCGTCGTAGTCAAAGCAAACACTTGGGCGACAGGCTCCGTGACTTCAAAGAGTTATTTATACACTCCCTTACATACACTTATATGTACACTACCATGTGCGCGTAGGCATATACATATACATCCGAAAATATCCGTACATGCATTCATGCACACACACAAATATGCAAACACACATACACAAACAATTAAACACTTAAACACACACAAACGCACATATACAAATAATGCAATCACTTACACCAGTATTAATACATACACACACACACACACACACACACACACACACACACACACACATACATAAAACCAGGAAGAAGCACACACAATCAAGTACCCAGCCACTCAACGTCTGGAACATAGCTTTTTACGGACAGGAATACAGTATAGATATAAGTGTACACACAGAGCTGCCCCAACCTTGGCATACACAGACACAAAAATCCAGTCACACATGGGTTTACACAAGAATTATGATGTACGAGTATTGCCTACCTGGCATTTATAGATGCACCTGGTCACAAACACACACACTCTTCACAGTAGTTACTTATAAGTTCATGTAAGAGTACTCGTAAGTATTTAGCACACTTTTATAACTTCGTTATTACATTTTCTTTTGCACAAATAAAGCAGTAAATCATATTCCGAGAGGGACTGTGAGGTGCAGCGCCGTGCACACAGGCAGTCAAATCCCGGTAGTAATATACAGACGAGCCAATCTGAAGCACGCACTGCCACACTCCCAAGAATGTTATAATATTTATACAGCATAGACGTATTCACACACACAAGGCAGTGTTCAGAAGCAGAGTGGGAGACCTGTTGACTTCGCAGTGCGTTATATATATATATATATATATATATATATATATATATATATATATATATATATATATATATATATATATATATCCTGCCCTTGGGTGGGAAAGGAGGTCCGGATGATAATATATATATATATATATATATATATATATATATATATATATATATATATATATATATATATATATATATATATAAGTGGCTGGGGAATGGCTGGGAGAAAGAGGGAGGTGAGAAGACAGGAAGAAATCAGTAGGATAGAAGTTGTGGAAGCAATGAAGAAAGTTAAATCAGGGAAAGCCCCAGGAATTGATGGAGTGTGTGGTGAAATGCTGAAGCATGGGGGAGAGATAGTAGTAGAATGAATGTGGAAGATGTGCAGATTGGCCTGGGAGGAAGGTAGAGTCCCGGAGGATTGGAAGTCAGGTATAATTATTCCCTTGTACAAAGGAAAAGGGGAAAAAGAAGTGTGTGGTAATCATAGGGGCATTTGTCTTCTTAGTATAATAGGAAAAGTGTATGGTAGGATACTTACTGACAGAGTTAGAGAAAGAACAGAGAAATTAGTTGGAGAAGAACAGGGAGGCTGTAGGAAGGGAAGAGGTTGTGTAGATCAGATATTCATTCTCAGATCTTTAGTGGAAAAGTTTCTAGAGAAGGGAAAGAAGTTGTATGCGGCTTTCATGGATTTGGAGAAAGCATATGACAGGGTGGATAGACTAGGACTGTGGAAAGTGTTAAGAATATATGGAATAGATGGGAAGTTGTTGAATGCTGTGAAGAGTATGTACGATGGTGCGAAGGCTGCAGTGCGTGTGGATGGTGAACTAAGTGAATTTTTCTCTTTGAAAGTTGGGTTGAAACAGGGATGTGGCATGTCTCCATGATTGTTCAATCTGTACATGGATGGGGTAATAAAAGAGGTACAAGGTAGGGTAGTGGATGTTGGAGTGGCCCTGGTGAGAGAGGATAGTGTTTAGAAACTCCCTGTACTGTTGTTTACAGATGATACCGTGTTGTTGAGTGAAGACGAAGGGGAGCTGCAAGGCTTGGTGGATGAGTTTGAGAGAGTGTGTAAGAAACTGAATCTAAAGGTGAATGTAGGGAAGAGTAAAGTAATGGTCTTTGAGAGAGGTGAAGTCAGTGAATGTACAGCGAGGTTGGATGGTGAGGAATTGGAAAATGTGAGTACGTTTAAGTACTTGGGTAGTGTGATGAGTAAGGATGGAGGTTTGGAGGGTGAAGTGCTTGAAAGGGTACAGCAGGGAAGAAAGGTTGCTGGTTCTTTGAAAGCAGTGATAAGAAACAGGGAAGTGAGCATGGAAGTGAAAAAGTTACTACATAACAGTATTGTGATACCAACTCTAACGTACGGAAGTGAAGCTTGGACGTTGTTGGAAGGACACAAGTCAAGAGTGAGAGCCGTGGAAATGAGTTATTTAAGAGGAGCCTGTGGAGTCACATGGAGAGACAGGCTGACGAATGAAGATATAAAGGAGCGTTGTGGTGTTGATGTGGATGTGATAGGAAGCGTTATGAGGAACACACTGAGGTGGTTTGGCCATGTGGAGAGGATGGAGGGTGAAAGACTGACGAAGAGAGTGTATGTGAGTGAGGTGGAGGGGGAAAGAGGGAGGGGGAGGCTGAGGATGAGATGGAGAGATGGGGTGGAGAGGTATATGAGAGAGGGGGGTGTGAGTTGGGAGCAGGGGAGTGAAATGGCGGGGGACAGGGCGACTTGGAGGCGATTTGTTTGTGGCCACCCCAAACGGGATTGAGGCGTCTGGCAATATATATATATATATATATATATATATATATATATATATATATATATATATATATATATATATATAATAGATAGATGGACATATACATACTTAAACACCATCTCCTTCCTCCCCCTCACCTCCATCATCATCCTACCTCTTATACCACCTTCATATCACCTGACATACCATCTCCCTACGTCCAACACCCTCTCCCTCCCTGCTCTACCACCTCCGCGCCTCTCACACCATCTTCATGCCTACCATACTATCTTCCACACCACCTCCATTCCTCCCCCACCATTTCCCCCACCACCTCCCACACCACCTCCATACCTCCCACATCAATACCCCACCAGTACTAGAGCGACAGTAATTGTACACAGCAATACAGTATATGATTAATGATTGTGGTGGGGGAAGGAGGGGACATTGTGTGTGTTGGTGGGGGAGGGTGAAAATTGACTGGAGGAGTGAGAGAAACATGAATAATAAGCTTCTGAATAGCATGAATGAAGAGATGGCTGTGTGTGTGTGTGTGTGTGTGTGTGTGTGTGTGTGTGTGTGTGTGTGTGTGTGTGTGATTAGGTCACAAAATTCACCAAGGCAACAATTGTCGACGGTCTCTCTCTCTCTCTCTCTCTCTCTCTCTCTCTCTCTCTCTCTCTCTCTCTCTCTCTCTCTCTCTCTCTCATATATATATACTGTACATACATTTTCTGTTCTTAAATTTATTCATCAAAAGTTATCGTCTTAACGCTTTCACTGGGAGGGAATTTCTCCTAGGCAGACTAAGATGGTCAGCTTGTATCAAATATAAAACAGAAAAGACTTCATTGTGCTCAGCCGGTTAAGGGAGATTATTTCCAGTCCACTAAGCTATATGAAGTCCTCTTGCTCTGGCCAAATGAAAACAGAACAGACATCACCGCAATATAAACTGTAACTACATGAAAGAGGTGACCTGCCCTGTTCGTTGGGTTTTGCTGCCTCCACACGATATTGTTCATCTTAGCCTGGGTGACATTTTGTAGTAAAGGAGCCAGAAGATTTATCTATAACTCCTTTTTTAAAAATCTCATAAAGTAAAATAGTATGGAGATAACAATAAATACATCAACAAATACGCCATCAGACTGCGGGCATTATAATCTTTCAATGGCCAAAAATTTATCTAATGAAAACTTATCTTTTTATGTCTCGACGTGCCCACATTGTGAATGGATACATAGTGAATCCCAGTTTGATCTGAAGAACGCACACACAAGAGGAGCCAATCCGACGCAATCCTGGCACGTTCATGGCAGAGGCAGGCAGGTAAACAAACAGCCGGAGGGGACCTTCAAAAATGGCGCCAAAACAATCAGGCAGACTCTTTTTATACCACTGTCTGATTGGCTGTGGTTCTGGTTGCGTGCCGGTAAGCCAGCCTTGCATGTGTGGCATGATCAGTTGAGAAAGTTGAGGATGAGTGAAGAGGGAACAGGAATAAAAGATGGAGGAGGGAGCAGTTACGTACGATGAGGAAAAACTGAATTATGAAAGGAATGAAAAAATAAAAATAAAAGAGAGAGAATGAAGAAATGGATGGTTTGCAATATGAAATGAACAAGACGGGGAGAAAATTTTTAAAACAAGGGTATAGGTACGACATCCAAAAAAGAAGGATCGAAGACAGAAAATATTATATATTATCACTTAGACCTCGGGTGTCTGTCCCGTTCGTTAGAAAAAAAAAAAGTCTGACGGTAGTCAGGATCAAACATATGGGCCTTCCCCAGATGTTTACACGTTAGATCGACGTAGTTCCCTTACACTCACATATCATGAAGTTTTCCAGTAAAATCGTCTGTGGTTACTATGGATAAACGATAAATTGTCCCCCAAGGTTTAAGGGAACTTGAAATTACTTGTCAAGATGACCTTCCTCCCCCCCAAAAGAAATAAAAACAATAAGCCGAGGCCTTTATTAGTGAAGGGATTCATGAAGGCTATAATTATCTTCCCTGCGGTTCGACAAAATTCCTCAGATCGTCTGGACATGGCAAGAAAAAAATACGCTTCTCTCCTCTGATTGAAGTGGTTAAATATTCTGGAGTAGGGCAGTCTGACCACAGCCCCTCAGTGGGAAATATGGGATTTTATGTTATCGTTACTTTATCTCATCAGTTGCCCTGCAGGACCTACGAAATACAGCCTGAACATATATGGCAAAGTTGACGTCCACGCTTGGCAGGTGCAAGCTGGTTGCTACAATACACAGCCTACTTACTTGTATTTTTCTCACAGGTGAGAGGAGGAATAATACAGAATGGGGATCTAATTCATGCCGTTCTCTACTTCGTAAACTTAAGTGTACTGGATCTGCATTTCCAGTTTGTGTCCACAGCCTGACGCCATATCCCAGAGTTCATCCCTGGTTGTTCACAGCTTATCAGGTAGGATCGACATAAAATCATCAGGACAGCTGGATACTTGGGATTTCTGAATGAGCAACATGGTTTGGGTTATGTCGCTATGGCTGGCAGAAGCGGTTGCGTTGTTCTCTCTAAAAAACTCCTTATTCGCATACAGAACTGGTCTTTAAGGTACTTACTGTAAAACTCAAAAGAAAGCATTTAATATTTGCAGATTTAAAGGGGAAGTCTGGCGTATATGTTTTGTTCTGTACATCATACAGTAAAACGCATAAAGTGTTGGGCTACATTTGTTGCTGAGTGTACTGACATAATGTGTCAGGAGGAGATGATACAACGGCTGACTTGGCTCCAACCAATCATTTCTCACATACAATGCTTGTGTGAAAGGGTATTAAAATTTATCTCCGATTTATTTGCACACACACACACACACACACACACACACACACACACCATCAGAACTTTGCCAGTGTCACTTATTTGTCCCTTGACTGAACTTTCATCACTAGTGCTCTGGATCCTTTTGTCACTACTGTCCCTCTCATTTCATTTTATCTACTGTTCGTCTTGTTCCTCACAGTGACGATAAGAGTGAGAGTAATAACGATGATCATAATGCCAATGATACTTATATTGTCAAAAGATACATTCGTCTTCAGTTATAAGTTGTACAAGATGTGGTGTGTAGGAGGTTTTATGTGACACACGTATATTGTTTACGTGTCACGTGTACTGTGTTGGAACACATCAGACATAAACAAACACACTGATGCCACATAACACCCCGACACACCATCCACTGTGTTAAGTGAAGGTAATTGTACAAGCATTCACGAGTGTTATAGCCTGTGTACCTGTCAAACCATTGTGCCTGTGTACCAACCAGTGTACTTGTGTACCTGTTCATACCTGTGGCCACCAATTATCTACGTGTAATAGCCAGCCGGATGGTAATTTTGATAATGATGTAACCATTAAAAGACGCAATCTGGAACTTTCGAGAATAATTGCATTAAACGATGGTAGGGAAGCGGCAGTAACTTGGTACGAGTGGCAATAAGGCTGTAAGAAACTGATGTGGTAATGACTACTAAATGATTTCATATATAAAGAAATGATGATGAAAATGTATGTAGGGGGTAGGAATTGAATGAAACAAATAAACTGAAGTCATGTGTAAAATAAGCTAATGGAAAGAAAAACTGTAGTCCGTATAATGTAAGTGTTTTGTGAAGGATGGAATATCTGCCGATTAGTGAAATGTATGATGTTAAGCGTCCATCAGGCAGCGTTGACCTCAGCTAAATATATTGGTTTGGCAGCAGCGAAAGTGAGACCCTGCCAGTCTGGAGAGTTAATCGAGGTGGCTCTAATCACCCACAAGGCAAGAGTTTCCCCCACTTGATTAAGATTTCCTGGAGGTGCCGGAAGAAAGTGTGTAAGTGGAACCCTGTCCTGTAAGGGACTAAGGAAGAGAATGAAACGTAACTTAAACGAACTGGGAGGCTAATAGAACAAAGAAGCTATAGGTAAGTGCAAGGCAGAAGTTTAATTAACTGAGAAAAGCTTTTAATTAGTGTATGGTTTGGTTTGAAGGCAGAACATAAACTGTGGGTAAGAGAAGGCGACGGGACTATTTCCTTCAGTACGATGATGCCTTGTGTACTTAAATCTTGCTG
>NC_137016.1:21311182-21318682 GCF_032717465.1 Coenobita brevimanus | reverse complement strand
CACCTGGTGTCATT
The DNA here is from genome assembly GCF_032717465.1 of Coenobita brevimanus. NCBI lineage: Eukaryota > Metazoa > Arthropoda > Malacostraca > Decapoda > Coenobitidae > Coenobita > Coenobita brevimanus. Next base: position 21,318,668 of record NC_137016.1, on the reverse strand, counting down.
ATCTAATCAACACCTGCATCCCGTACGTTAGGACTGGAACCTGTGTGGCGACTCAGGCCAGTAAATACAACTGCTGCATCATAAGTATTACAAACATTTACCCAACGTGCCCATTAACCCTCTGGTGCTGGCGTCTTATCCAGTGTTTTATTCCAACTGACGGCAAGCGATTTTATTCAGCTGATAGGGAGTATATGGGAGTGTGGGAATGTTGCTACTGGTGCCACTGACCCTGTCACGGTTGACATAGCTCTATCATTCTACTCCATCTAATACCATACATTTTTATTATTACACTGAGAGTGACTTGTGGGAGCCTCCCACTATTAAGATATATAAAGGCATTACTTCCTTATTTCTGAAGGAATTTCCCCCTTCCTTTACTTATTACAGGCATTACCTAATTACTTTATAGTTCTTACAGGCAGTAGTTAGTTAGTTCTATAATTATCATCCATTTGTTTTTACACACAATATCCAGGTATTTTTTACTGTCATCATTCAGTTATTTATACAAGCAATATACAGTTACCTCATTACAGTTATTACAGACATTATTCAGTTACCTTATTACAGTTATTACAGGCATAATCCAGTGACTTTATTACAGTTATTACAGGCCTTATCCAGTGACGTTATTACAGTTATTACAGGCATTATCCAGTGACTTTATTACAGTTACTACAGGCATTAGCCACCTACTTTATTACAGTTACTACAGGCATTATCCACCTACTTTATTACAGTTATTACAGACATTATCCGGTTACTTTATTACAGTTATTATAGGCATTATCAGCTATTCCTTCATTATATCCGTCATCGTTGTGAAGGGGTTGATGTGTTGGTGTCTACATTTTGGTACATATTGATCATCTGATTACTGAGGCGTGTGTGTACCTTCATCTACTTGGTATACATGTGTGTGTGTGTGTGTGTGTGTGTGTGTGTGTGTGTGTGTGTGTGTGTGTGTGTGTGTGTATTGTTACGGAACAGCGAAAGACAATGTACATTTTAAGTGAGAATACTAAAAATCACTACAGTCCCGTAAAGTTCCAGGTTCAAAACAAAAGAGTTAGGTAAAATTACAAGTTCAAGTTTAATGCTCAAACTAACAACAAAACATTCAGGACTCATAAGGATAATGTAATGGCAAAAAAAACAGGTTAAATATATGGTTAACTGCAATAGCCTCTATTAACACGAAATTAGCAAGAGTAAATTTACCTAAGTCAGCCCTGATAAAATGAAAATACACTGGGTAATGCTCAGTTAATGCAAGATGAATTATTACAGATACAAAATATTGTTAATGATGGCTGACGATAAGAACCTTACATAAATTACAAAAACCTTACTAGGCCTAAGAATTAACCTTATGCCACACAGTACAAGAAAAAATGCAACAACACTTATACTCAAATTACACATAGCTGCTACATGGTTGGAGACTTCCTGAGCACTCACAATAATAATAACTGTACAGGGGAGGACAGAGATGTGAGCAAAATGAGGAGTAGATCTAAGTGGCAATAATGCAGAGACTGAGCTCATTATATAGGGGCTGGCAGAGCTTGATACAACTTGTAAGAAGGATGCGCAAATGAAGCCATGGGGACAAAGAGTTGACAATCCTGCTCTGAACAACAGAAAGAACGACTTACTCTACTATAACGGTAGAAGGGGGGACTGAGGCAGAACACGCTCGTGATCAAACATGCAGCATACTGTGCGTTAAAATTACACAAAGGATGATGAAATCATAGGCTATGTAACACCTCCCCACAAAGAAAAAAGAAATTTACAAAGGAAATTTCTTATTGCTCTAAAACAATCTGTCTAAAGTCTAGATAAGCAATCTGCAATAACATTTTCTTTCCCCTTGACATGTTGTATGTCTAATGCATACTCCTGAAGAAGTAGATTCCATCTTGCCAATCTCTGATTTTTATCTTTAAACTTACTAAGGAATTTCAGTGGGTTATGATCGGTATAAATGACTATGGGGTCAAAACCAGAACACAAATAAAATGAAAAATGCTGTAAACCCAAAATCAAGGCCAAAAGCTCTTTCTCAATAGCTGAGTAGTTTTTTTGAGGTGGAGTGAACTTCTTACTGTAATAAGATACAGGGTGTTCAATACCCTGATCATCCTCTTGCAGCAAAACAGCCCCAGCTCCTGTATCACTTGCGTCAACAGCCATCTTAAAAGGCTTAGCAAAATTTGGAGTAGCGAGCACTGGCTGACTTAATAGGATAGCTTTAAATTTGTTGAAAGAGGATTCACAGTTATCGGTCCAGACAAATTTAACTCCCTTTTTCAGTAGGTCTATAAGTGGTGATACAAGAATTGAAAAGTTAAGAACAAATCTCCTGTAATAACCTACCATTCCCAAAAATCTTTGTAGCTCTTTCCTACTTTTAGGTCTGGGAAGATCACTTATAACCTGAACCTTAGCTGCTGGTGGTGCAACATGTCCATCACCAATTACGTACCCAAGGTACTGAACTTTAGCTTGACCAAACTCACACTTTGATAAATTAGCTACAAGATTAGCCTGAACCAAACGCCCAAGAAATTTACTGACATGGCATAGGTGATCTTTCCAGTTGTCAATGAAGATTAATACATCATCAATATAAACAACACACCCTGCCAAACCCTCTGTTACAACATTCATGAGCTTCTGATATGTGGCTGGTGCATTCTTCATACCATATGGCATTACAGAACATGCAAAAGTCTTTCCTAGTGTTACAAAACATGAGATCTCCCTAGCACGTTCAGTCATAGGTACTTGCCAGTATCCCTTTAACAAATCAAACTTACTTATGTACCTAGCCTTTCCGATCTTGTCTATGCAATCTTCCACGTGAGGGAGAGGGTAAGTGTCTGTTTTGGTTATCTGATTAACATGTCTGTAGTCGATGCAAAGCCGCTGTGACCCACCTGGCTTAGGGACTAGAGTGACAGGAGAACTCCACTCGCTCTGACAGGGCTCAATCATCTTGTGGTCCGACAGGTAGCCAAGCTACTTCTGGATGAGAGGAACTTTTACTGGGTTCACACGGTAAGGAGGCAGTTTAATTGGCTTTGCGTCTCCAACATCGACATCATGCATCAACACAGTAGTTCTTCCTGGAGTGGCATGGAACACTTGCGGGTACTCCTGCAGTAATGCTGAAAACTCCTGCCTTTCCTCGGGAGGTAGATGAGAAAGCTTAGTCTGGAGATCATTCATGATATCAGGATTCTTCCCCAAACTATCACTCAGGCTCATACTGCATGGGAGAGCTTCACTTGCTGACTCGGGTGGAACAGCTACAGTGCAGACTGGATTATTTTCGTCCCGCCTGTGATATAACTTTAGCATGTTGATGTGACATAGTTGCTTGTTTTTTCTACGATCTGGTGTGGCGATGACATAGTTGACATCACTGAGTTTCTTCTCCACGAAATAAGGACCACTAAACTTGGCTTGAAGACGTTGCCCATGAACTGGTAGCAGAATCAAAACCTGATCTCCTGGCTGAAAGTGGCGTAACCTGGACTTCTTATCATACCAAGTCTTCATCTTCTCCTGAGCAGCTCCTAAATTCTCTCTCGCCAGCTGTAAAGCAGTGGACAGCCGTTCTTTGAACTTCATCACATACTCCAGCAGGTTGACGTCATCTTCCTCCGACAGCCAGCATTCCTTGAGTAGCTTAAGGGGTCCTCTTACTTCATGGCCAAACAGTAGTTCAAAAGGTGAGAAGCCCAGTGATTCATTTGGAGATTCTCTTGCGGCAAACACAACGAATAGAAGACCATTATCCCAGTCTTTCTGATGTTCCAAACAGTATTTCTTGAGCATCGATTTGAGTGTTTGATGATATCTCTCCAACGCTCCTTGGGTCTGGGGATGGTAAGCTGAAGACGTGATCTGGGTGATGCCCAACTCTTTCAGAGACTGCTTGAAAACATTTGACATGAAATTACTTCCCCGGTCTGACTGTACCTCCTTGGGCAGACCAAACTTTCTGAAGAACCCTAGCATTTCCATAACCACGTTCTTTGCTGAGATATTTCTAAGTGGAATGGCTTCAGGATAACGAGTAGCCATATCAATCAGGGTCAACACATAAGAAAATCCTGAAGAAGTCTTAGGAAGAGGGCCCACAATATCCACCAACACACGGGTGAAAGGCGCCTCAAAAGGAGGAATGGGAACTAGAGGTGCAACCTTTTCGGTCTGATTACACTTCCCCACAACTTGACAGGTGTGACAAGACTTACAATACCAGGAAACATCCCTGAAGATACCTGGCCAGTAGAAGTGTTTCAAAATGCGTGCCACAGTCTTCCTCACTCCAAGGTGTCCTGCCAAACTGGAATCATGAGCCACTCTAATGATATCCTGCCTACAAACACGAGGGATGACAACTTGATGTACAACCTCCCATTCACAGTCGGCTGATGCTGTTGGGGGTCTCCACTTTCTCATAAGTACTCCTGACTTTATATAATAACACGTAGAAGCACTGGCTGACTCTTCCTCACTGCAAGCAGAGTTAGCAAGACCTTTCAACTCAGGGTCAGCAACCTGCAACTCAACGAACTCTTGACGAGACAAATTATCAACACTACGGGGTACTGCCTTATCTGGTGAGTGGTCCAAATTAGCAAGGAAAGTGTCAGCTAGGATAACATCATCATCATCATTATCCTCTAAATCACCAGTAACTTTAGACTTAGCCCTAGTGACAGCACATGCAGGGAACACATCAGGGACATCACAATCCCGGGACGCAGCCACTGGCTCACTAGACAACTGAGGAGCTGGACGCACTTGACTTCCACCAATATCATTTCCAAGTAAGAAAGTTACACCTGACATTGGGAGTGTCTCAACCAACCCAACCATAACGGAACCATTAGCAAAACCAGACTCTAAATTCACTCTGCACAGAGGGACAGAGAAGTAATTATTCCTTACACCTTGTAAGATTACAGTTTCATCAGAGGAATTAACATTACAGCCTAGAACACTGGTCAGCATAAGGGATTGGCAAGCACCTGTATCACGATATATTTTAACTGATTTCCTGTCATTACTGTCCAGAGGACTGACAAAACCATCAGACAGGAAATTAGCACATGAACTCTTGAGAGTGTCACCCACGTTACTGCTCAAAAGAGGAGCTCCATCATGAGAATTTAAGTTACCCCTCAAAGCAGGTTCAGTTAACTCAGTTAAAGAATTCTGGGAACTCTCAAGAGTGGACACTAGACCAATTGACTGAATATTTAAAGACTCCTTTTTGTTCACATCACGCTGTCTCCTGAAACATTTCTTCATAGTATGACCAAGCTTACTACAATAAGTACATTTACTTTTCTGAAACCTAGAGGTGAAGCTGGTATTTACTTCCTGAGAAACATCATCTTTATTCTCTTTCCTGTTACCTATACTCTGAGCAGAGGCAACGTACTTACTCTCAGCTTTCCCTTTTTCTCTAGAATATCTCGTGTGAGTGAGAACATATTCATCAGCTAAAACTGCAGCATCAGACAAATTATCTATTCTTCTCTCATCAAGATATAGGCGCACATCTTTATAAATACACCTTTTGAAGTCCTCCAGCAAAATCATCTGCTTAAATTTACCAAAATCAGAATCCACATTTTTAGAATTTAACTATTGCTCTAACAGATCTTCTTTGATTTTTTCATACTCAACATGGGATTGCTTATTTTGCTTATAAGTTGTCCTAAATTTTACTCTATAGGCTTCAGGAACAAGCTCATAGTCCTTAAGAATCAAGCTCTTAACTACATCATAATTATCAGATTGATCCTGAGGCAAACATGCATAAGTTACTTGAGCTTTACCGGTGAGAACAGTTTGAAATAGTACTGGCCAATACTTTTTGGGCCAATTAAAACCTGTAGCTACCCTCTCAAACAACTGAAAATACTTTTATTAAATCAGATTCATTAAAAGGAGGGACAAGTTTAACATTTTTAGCCACATCAAAATCATCAGAGCTAGATGATCCAGTTCCACCTTGTTTCATGCGATACTCATGGTCTGCCTGAATCCTAGCAATTTCAACTTGTGCCTCAGCCTCCTTAGAACGGGCCTGAAATTCAGCCTCCTTAGCACAAGACTCCGCCTCCTTAGCCTGAGCCTCCTGCAGGGCTAGCTGTAACTTAGCTAATTCAATCTGCGTTTGCTCATTTGGAGGAGTTACATTAAACAAGCTTTTATTAATCATGTCAACAATTTGATCTTTAGAATGATGAGAACGAACAGCAGTTTCCAATTGTTGAGCAACAAGCTTAAGTTCATTCTTTGTTCTGTTTTCTACATCACACACTGTTTGCACATTTGACAAAAAATCTTTGGCTTCATCAAGTGTAGTAATAGTAGACATCATGAATAAATCACAGTCACAAAATATCAAGCAGTATCCTTATGATAATATCCTGAATATCCTGATATGAGGTCGCCAAATTTATGTTACGGAACAGCGAAAGATAATGTACACTTTAAGTGAGAATACTAAAAATCACTACTGTCCCGTAAAGTTCCAGGTTCAAAACAAAAGAGTTAGGTAAAATTACAAGTTCAAATTTAATGCTCAAACTAACAACAAAACATTCAGGACTCATAAGGATAATGTAATGGCAAAAAAACAGGTTAAATATATGGTTAACTGCAATAGCCTCTATTAACACGAAATTAGCATGAGAAAATTTACCTAAGTCAGCCCTGATAAAATGAAAATACACTGGGTAATGCTCAGTTAATGCAAGATAAATTATTACAGATACAAAATATTATTAATGATGGCTGACAATAAGAACCTTACATAAATTACAAAAACCTTACTAGGCCTAAGAATTAACCTTATGCCACACAGTACAAGAAAAAATGCAACAAAAGTTATACTCAAATTACACACAGCTGCTAGATGTTTGGAGACTTCCTGAGCACTCACAATAATAATAACTGTACAGGGGAGGACAGAGATGTGAGCAAAATGAGGAGTAGATCTAAGTGGCAATAATGCAGAGACTGAGCTCATTATATAGGGGCCGGCAGAGCTTGATACAACTTGTAAGAAGGACGCGCAAATGAAGCCATGGGGACAAAGAGTTGACAATCCTGCTCTGAACAACAGAAAGAACGACTTACTCTACTATAACGGTAGAAGGGGGGACTGAGGCAGAACACGCTCGTGATCAAACATGCAGCATACTGTGCGTTAAAATTACACAAAGGATGATGAAATCATAGGCTATGTAACAGTATGTGTGTGTGTGTGTGTGTGTGTGTGTGTGTGTGTGTGTGTGTGTGTGTAAATACATTTCAACTCCCACATAACTAACACTGTTAAGCCCAAGGACGTGTCGTTAACCATATTCTTGGTAGCACAAAAATATTCAGTTCAGTTTAGGGAAAGACGTCCTCGGCTAAACAACCTGATCATGTCAAAGGC
>NC_137016.1:21261182-21306182 GCF_032717465.1 Coenobita brevimanus | reverse complement strand
AATGGTTTGGGTCATCTCCCTATGGCTGGCAGAAGCGGTTGCGTGGTTCTCTCTAACAAAAATTTCCTTATTCGTATACAGAACTGGTCTTTAAGGTACTTTTTAAATCTCAAAGGAAAGTATTTAACAGCTGCAAATTTAGAGGGCAAATCTGGTGTATATGTTTTGTTCCGCACATCACAGAGTAAGACGCCTAAAGTGTTGGGATACATTTCTTGCTGAGTGTACTTACTTCTGCTTCAGGAGGAGGGAGATGATAAAACGGCTGACTTGGTTCCAACCACTCATTTCTCATGTACAATGATTGTGTGTAATGGTATAAAAATAATTTATCACTGAGTAATTTGCTCTCTCTCTCTCTCTCTCTCTCTCTCTCTCTCTCTCTCTCTCTCTCTCACACACACACACACACACACACACACACACACACACACACACACACACACATCCATACAGAGTCAGAACTTTGCCAATCTCACTTAGTGTCCCCAGACAGAACTTTCATCACTAGTGCTCTGGATCCTTTTGTCACTACTGTCCCTCTCTTTTCATTTTATCTTTTGTTCGTCTTTTTGCTCACAGTGACAATAACAGTGAAAGTAATAACGATAATGATACTCCTAATAAGTCTTCAGTTGTAAGTAGTACAGGGTGTGGTGTGAAGGAAGTTTTATGACACAGGTGTATTTGTTTACGTGTCACGTGTACTGTGTTGGAACAAGCCCGTTCTATCGGTCATATCACAGCAACACATCAGACATAAACAAACACACTGGTGCCACATAACATCCCGACACACCAACCTCTGTGTTAAGTGAAGGTAACTGTATAAACATTCACAAGTGCTATAGCCAGTGTACCTGTTGAACCATTGTACCAACCACCTTACCTGTGTGAGTACCTGTGGACACCTGTGACTACCAATTATCTGCGTGTAATAGCCAGCAGGATGGTAATTTTGGCGGTGATGGCAACATTATAAGACGCAATTTGGAACTTTCGAGAAAATATGCAATAAACCACAGCAGGGAAGCGGCAATAACGACTGATTATGGTAGGAGTGCCAATGAGGCAGTAAAAAACTGATGTGGTAATGAATTATAGTGTTTGTGTATAATAAAATAGTGAAAGAAATGTATGTAGATGAGAAGAATTAAATAAAACAAATACCTGTAGTTACTGGTGATATAAGCTGATGGAAAGAAAAACTGCAGTACGTATAAAGTCGGCGTTTCGTGAAGGAGGGAATAACTGCCGATTAGTGCAGTGTGAGGTTACCGTTTCATCAGGCAGCGTTGACCTCAGGGAAGAAAGTGTGTAAGTGGAACCCTGTCCTGTAAGGGACTAAGGAAGAAAATAAAACGTAACTTAAACGAAACTGGGAGGCCGATGGAAGGAAGAAGCCGTAGATAAGTGAAAGGCATAAGTTTAACTAGTGGAGAAAAGCTTTAAATTAGTGTATGGTTGGCGTTGAAGGCAGAGCATAAACTGTGGGTAAGGGAAGGCGACGGGACTATTTCCTTCAGTACGATGATGTCTTGTGTACTTAATTCTTGCTGCTGTCAGACGCTTTTATTCAGGTCTCAGGCGACACGTGTTGTAGTGAAGGGGTTAGGCACGATCCCCATCAGTCCCTTCACTACGATACGGCTCTCCTTCAGGTAAATACAGCAGACCACAAGCAGGAAGAATATAGTGAACAAGTCTCCACGCCACTCAAATTCTTAGCGAAATAACAAACACAAAAGTAATGTATAGATAGATAGATAGATAGATATAGATAGATAGAGAGAGAGATAGTAGATAGAGAGCTAGATAGATAGATAGATAGATAGATTAGAGAGAGAGAGAGAGAGAGAGAGAGAGAGAGAGAGTTTAACCCTTTTATGATCGAAAAGTCTAACGTTACTCCAGCTGCCTCCAGACGATCTTATTCAGCTGAGAGTCAGTCACACGAGCCGAAGATAAAAGGGATAATTTGTTGCATGATAGAAATTAGGATAACTGTAGATGAGAGGACACCATTTTCGTTTTGTTTTAGTAAAGATAACCAACTTTACTCACCTCCAATGGCCCTCTTCCCCCCTCACAGTGAAGGGGTTAATGACGGCTGGATCTAAACCCTCCACCTCGGAAAGTATCTCCACAGCTGATTGATATCATCTGGAGGCAGCAAAAATATATATATATATATATATATATATATATATATATATATATATATATATATATATATATATATATATGAAAAAGAAAAAGAAATAAGAAAATGAAAGAAAAAAAGGATAACGTTAATGAAATCAAGAAAGGTAAAAGTAAAAATAGAACCAGAAACGTCGTTGTACTGAAGAGTTAATGAACGATTAAGAAGTGAAGGTTAATTAGAAGGGGGGAGCCCATTGAAAAGATGAAAAATAGAGGAAGTGGAAGGCAAGAGTTTAATGAAGAGATGATAATACTCGTATGTGAAATGATGGTTGAGTTTAACACAATGGAAAACACTGTAGGTTCAGATGGAGGCCAAAATATTACACCACTTTTTGGTCCAGTACGAGTAGATATGAATCACTTCCACAGCATCTAAAAATAACGTCTGAAGATAGCATGTCACACTCCCAGTCTCCTTATTTTCGCAAGGAAGGGAATCGATATTTCTGTCAGCATTGCACATGCAAGGTACGAACACAATGAAAAGAGCGGAAAAGTGTATGCAGGTAGTGGGTAAGACTTTAATGTAAACGAATATATTACGTGTAGTATAAGAGAAAGTGAGAAGCAGATAAAAAGAAAAATATGTGCTAGATCGGAGTTTACTGAAATAAGAGGAAATATACAAGTAAATGGAAGGTATGAACTTAATTGATGAGGTATAAATCACGGTAGGGACTGAATGCAAAGCGTTCGGCCTAATTGTTTCAGTACGTAGGATCTCTCTTAAACAAATAAAATTGTATGAATGATAACAAAAATGAAAAATTCGTTATCATACTGAATGGGTTAGTGAAAGGACCAAAATACAGGCATGGTTAGAGCAAACGTTTAATGGCAAGAGTGAAAAATAAAGTAGGGTAGTGAACTGTGGCTACTGATAGAGATGAAAGGGAAAACTACAGCAATCAGAGGAAATGAACTGTTGGACTGGGGTAAAATGGGGCACAGAACAGGAAGGGGAGTGATTGGTGAGGGGAGGGGTGCTGGACTGATGCGATACGGGGAGGGGTCGGGTGGGGAGAGAAGTGAGGTGTGGTAGATAAACTGGTGTGATGGGAGAGTGGTGTGGTGTCAGAAGAGAGACGTGTACTGTGGCGATAAAGGTGTGGAAGGGAGGGCGCTGTAGTGTTGTGTGGTAGTAAGGAAATGGTAGAATCAAGAGTATGATGTGGGAAGAGATATAATTTGGTGATAAAGATGTGGAGGTAAGACGAGGTGTGGAAGACCAAAGTGGTGAGGAAAGGTGCGGTGAAAGAAGAACAAGACGTACGGTGGTGTGATAGATGTGGAAGCGAGACAGATGCAGTGTGGTGGCAGGGGTGTGGTGGGGAGGCAGATACAGTGTGGTGAAAGAGAATGGAAAGATGAAAATGCAGTGTGGGAATAGGGGTATGGCTGGGAGACCAATGTCGTGGGGAGAAAGATGAAATGAGGTGTCAGAGGTGTGGTAGGGAAAGAAGTGTGGTGGTGAATGTGGAAAAAGGATGATACAGTGTGCTGGTGAGAGGGAAGGTGAGCAAAGAGATGCCAGGTGTGGTGAAGGGAGGGTTGTGTGATGGAAGAGAGAGATGTGGTGTAGGGAGCTGTGGTGGAGATGGAGAAGTGTGGTGAAGGGAAGGAGGTATGTGGTGGAAGAGACATGTGTGGTGTAGGGAGCTGTGTTGGGGATGGAGAAGTGTGGTGAAGGTGTGGCGGAGGGGAAGATGTGCCTGAGGGGAGATGTTTGTCAAGGTGTGCTGTGGTGTATGGAGGGAAGCGTGGCGCATTATGTTAGATATATAGACACATAGATAGATAGAGAGAGAGACAGATAGAGACAGATAAATAGATACAGATAAATAGAGTGCATTCTTCTTATCTACCTATACATCTATTCATTTGTCAGTCTTTCTCCTATCTACCTGTATATCTATCCATTTTCCAGTCAGTCCGTCCATCTATCAGGGTGTCCGTCTGTCAGGAAACACAAAGCGATATTCGTTATAAAGGGGGAATCCAAGCATGACGGAGATCGTGTGATGTGTGTGTGTGTGAGAGAGAGAGAGAGAGAGAGAGAGAGAGAGGAGGTATGATGGAGAGGTGTGCAAGAAAGATACAGTTGTTGTGTAGAGAGAGGGGGGTGGAGGAAAGGAGTGGAGGAGGGAGAGAGGATTGTGGTAGGAAGAGGGTGGCTTAGCAGTGAAACATGAGTAACCAGAAGCCACCTCCCGATAGGATCTCACCACCCGCGTTGCCAGAAAGGTTTTCCCCGGCACATAATTTTGCACCTCCATTTCTGATTTGATGCAAATTCAGGATGTAAAACACACAAAGCCAGCCAGCTCACTTCACAACTGAAAACATTACCATTCCGTTTGCTTCGCAATGCGGGTGATAAGCGAGCAGAGTAGTAATGTTTTAATTTCAGTTGTGAGGTTGGCTGCCTGGCTTTGTGTATGGGTAAACAAGATATCTCATGAACGGCTTGAGCTATCAACAAAAAGCTTTCAGGGTATCAAGATATGGCCAGAATCTTGGACGCGTTCGAAAATGGGCACTCGGGGTCAAAGTCAATGTCACTAAAGGTTAACTAGTTGACCTTTAGCAGCCCTTTTGGTGACGACCTTGAATCCGAGTGCCCATTTTCGAACTCGCCCAAGATTTTGGCCATATCTTGATACCCTGGAAGTTTCCTGTTGATAGCTCAAGCCGTTCATGAGACATCTTGTTTACCCACACACAAACAAAGCCAGCCAGCCAACCTCACAACTGAAATGAAATTAAATGAAAACAGTCACTCCCCTCGCATCGCAACTCGGGCTGTAAAAATCATATATATATATATATATATATATATATATATATATATATATATATATATATATATATATATATATATATATATATATATATATATATATATATACACATATATATATATATATATATATATATATATATATATATATATATATATATATATATATATATATATATATATATATATATATATATTTACGGACTTAAGGTAAAGGAAAGGATGGAAAGGTGTGTGTGTGTGTGTGTGTGTGTGTGTGTGTGTGTGTGTGTGTGTGATGAGTCACTTAATGTCCAAACTTACGAACATAATAAAAAAGTAGAAATACGAAACTAAAAAAGGGCAGCACAAGTTTACATTCAACTTTTCACTTCCCCTTTACCTTGCACCATAAATACAGTACAAGCAAACAGAGAAACAAACACGACTAGATTGCTGGTAAACATATTAATTTTTAAACAAACACTGGAGTCAACAATGTCCCCTCTCTCTCTGAATTACATCTGACAAACACGTAAATGCATACACACATACACGTAAACCCATAATCTCACGCACACACACACGTACACACATATAGTCAGAGGTCACATTATACTTACATGAATGATCCTCACTTATCACACATACAGGTAAATAGGATCATAACACCCATATACATATCTGTACCGCTATCTTACACATACATGCAAATAACTATACAGCAGCTACTTGCAACACACACACACACACACACACACACACACACACACACACACTCCTTACGGCATTAACGCGTCTGACAATAGACAGATAGATCGATAGACAGACTAGAGCAAAGAAGGCAAAGTTGAGAAATCAATTGACAAAGAATGATAAACGGAAGGTAAGAGGAAAAAATATTACAAGAGGATAAGTAGAAACATAAACAGCCTAGGCGAAACCGAGAGATAGCCAAAAAAAAATAAATAAATAAATAAAATAAAATAAAAATAAAAATAAAAATAATGGAAATAAAGACAGACTACAAGAAAGTTTTTATGGAGGGTTGACGAAGGGGAAGTAAGTAAAGACTCAAGTGACTGAAGAATAATCAATGAAGTAAACAGCCAACACAAGAGCGGGGAAGGGAGAAGAAAGCCAGACCGCTGAGAAGAGTACTGAAAAGGAGTGACAAAAGGAAAGTCAATAAGCTTGCAGGAAAGGGGAAAAGAGGAACAAATAGCCAGCGCAATAGTCGAGAGACAGCAAATGAACCAATTATAAGGCATACAGCTGAGAAGTTTACAGAGGAAGGACCAACGGATGTAAGTAAACGATAAAAAACGAACTACACAGCCAACGAAAGGAGGAAAACATCAAAGGAAGAGAGAATAAAGGCTGACAGGCGGGAAGTTTATCTATGAAGAAATTACCGGAATGTTAGCAGGAGTTTGTGAGGTGAGCAGGTAAGAGGACACAAGGAGAAGCAGGGAAGTGTATCATCAGTGGTGAGGTAAGGGGCAGGTGGCGATGGGACAAGGATATGCTGAGGAGGGAGACTGAAAATAGGACAAGAGAAAATGGAATGTAGACAGAAAAATGAAAAGAGATTACGGCAGGAAGAATGAGCATGGGGAGAAGATAGATAAAGACATGAGAAAATATAGTAAATACAATAAGCTCATTCGAGTTTGGCGCGTTAAAAGTGTTTGGTAATTCCGAGTAACTAGACTTTGACCATAAACAGTATTTCTCTATGTTTCCGCGTTATTTTTCGTTTAAATACAGTAATTAAAAACTTCAGGCTGATGACAGTTGCTCTCACTTCTAAGTAATCCACGGGACTACAATACTGGCAAGGTTATTTACGCAGATACCTGTACTTTATCAACTGTTTTTGAGTAAACATCCAGGTTGATATAAGTCTATTTATTCATTCAGCACTTTAGTGAGTAACTTATAATTCATGGTGAAGTCAAATAATCGCCTTTGTACCATAATACAGGAGAAATCGTACACTGGTATATTTTCAACACCTGAGTTGTGGAATGTAGCAGTGAGAGTAACGATCCTTTTGTCGATGTTTGTACGACTATTACATGTCGAGTGCCCAGGTAACCGCGCCCGAGCACGCACTTGAGTACTGACACAACTAGTTAGGTTCATCATCAACATCAGCATCATCATCATCATCATCATCATCATCATTATCGTCATCATTCTACTATTTTTCCCACCTAAAAGAAAGATCTTCCTGGATATGGCAATAATTTTTACTAGAAATAAAAGAATAACAGTAATAAATATTATTACAACAATAATTTAGTCATGTGCTTCCATACTTGAAAGTGTGAAATGTTTTCAAACAATCTTGCCAATGTTATATTAGTTAAAAGAAATGTGCCATCCAATTTGCCTGATATTAAAGCGGCTTTGAAATGACATGCTTGACTCATTTTTTGTGCTCAGTTTGATGTTTTAGGGTCTTTTTTGTAGTATGTTGGAGAATGTTGAGGAAAAAAAAGCCATGTAAATAACACCCATTACTCTCCACAGGCTTTCCCAGTGATTTGTGTGGCTTTAATGATATTCAAGATGAACCAGGTTTGGTGGACGTTCTGAAGATTTTTTGCATTTTCAAGAACATGGTGGGAGTTTATTGTTCAGCAATTTCTGTGATCAGTGTCTGCCACAATCCCATATCTGTTGTGCTTATAAGAAGTCCATAAAACTGTCATGGGCATCAACTTAGCAACCTGATCATCTCTTTACACAACTCCTCTCATCTCTGTATCTATCCGTCCATAGGTTAGGCCACATCCTCTTTCCATCTATCTATCCATTAGACATTATATTTTCGTAATGAGCTAGTTTTGTTCATCCGCCTGTCAGTTAGTCTATCTACCAGTTCACTAACCATCTGCCAGTCAGTCTGACCGTCTATCTATAGGACAGTCAGTCCATCACGGTACACAGCAGCAAGTCTGCAGTGTGAGGGAATCCGAGCATGACGGAGAGAGAGAGAGAGAGAGAGACACACACACACACACACACACACACACACACACACAGCGTGGAGGCAGAGGTTAAGCAGGTGAATGTATTAGGCCAGACATAGTCTTACCTAACACTGATCCTGTTAAGTTAATCACAGACGCTGCCCAATTGCTCTCTCTCTCTCTCTCTCTCTCTCTCTCTCTCTCTCTCTCTCTCTCTCTCTCTCTCTCTATCACTTTTACCCCGTCTCTTTACTAGCTTAAAACTTCAACCGATTCTTTTATCAGATCCGGACAGTGTCTTATGGTAAATGAAACCACATGGTATTAGATAAAATACAGAACTGTCAGCACCGTAGTTATGAAGATATAAAGCCTCCTTCTGCTGTTGCCTTCTTCACATCCCTCACCTTTAGTTACTCTTGCCCTTTTCTCCCATACCTCAACTTTATTAATAACATCTTGTTTCACCTTTCGTTTTAGGTATTCCTTTCCTTCTCTTCCATTTCTCATACTCAGGGCTCTAGTTTCATATTGCCTCTCATCATGTATATTCTTCATTATTTTCTTAAGCTTTGTTCCACAGTCGTTCCTTCCTTCATCTTTTTTCTTATTATCTGCATCATTTTTTCTCTCATTAATCTCTCTTCCCCAGTAATTCCTTCCTTGTCTCTCGATTTCCCTTTTCTCTTCCTTCCATCACCTCTATTTCGCCTTCCCCCCTCTCTCTCTCTCTCTCTCTCTCTCTCTCTAAGATAGGGGAAAGGACATGCATAGATGGTACAGACTGAGAATATGTAATGAAGACATGAAGAAAGAAGATAAGGTGACTGCAAGAAGGAAGGAAAGCGAGTGAAGGAAGTTTGACAGCAGCAGAAAGAAAGAAAATAATATGAAAGACGCAAATTTTCGCGTTATTCCTTTATTCCTTGAGAGAGATGGTGACCTAATCGGTATATAGTTGGCCTGCGGTCCTAACGGAGTCAGGTTCAAATCCCCGCTGGGGCAGGGAACAATTTAAGGATTTGAATTTCTTTAAAGCAGACTTTACTGATCTATCGGACGACCCGCCGACATGTGGTAAAAATACCCCCGCTAATACCAATACACCAGACGTGTATGAGACAGCCCTAGCATGTATTCAATATGGACGGTGGGTGTTAGCGCCGAAATGATGACATGTGGCAGTGTATGGTATGTAGCAGGACTACTGGGCCTTGGTAACGGGCTGTGAAGCCTATGCCCAGAGTCGGTCACATAAAAAAAAAAAAAATAAATAGATACCTTGGAATATATTCTCGTATCATAATAGATATTACATATAGTGTTATATAATATACATACATACATACATATATTTACATACACATTTTAGGTAGGAGGGAGTTCTAAGAAGTAATTCATATTAATTCCTTGAATTCCATGACGTGCTTTCCAATCTTATTCTTGCTTGACGATTTTATTCAGCTGAGTAGAGACAACAAACTAGAGGAATCAGAAACAGCCTCCATTATCTCTTTCACTACAGAAGCGTTCTGCCAGACTTAACAAACTCATTAGGCGGGAAAGGAAAATAGGAAATAAGAAATAACAGTGACGTCATCGTTGTGAATGCGGTTCAGTTGTCCTGCTCTAAGACTTAATATTAGTTAGTGTAGCTGTAACTAAAATATTATTTAGTTACAGCTACTGTACTTCCAGGTGATTTTTATTTAACTTACGGGTGACCCATCGTAGTGAAGAGGTAGAGTACATAAGACATTTAATAAGTGATATCTTCAAGTGATAAGCTTTCGCACAGAACCCTGACAACTTAACATTACGGCGCACCTACCAGCTTTCTATCCTGACTAGCTTATATTATATACAGTATAAATATCTCACTTTTTCCTTGCCCTGTCTCGCCATTTACAAAACGTTCTTCCAGTTCTTAATAAAAAAGAATCCCACAAATAATCAAAACGCAGCCTTAACGTGAGGGGTGGGAAAGGGTGCGGTGTAAGATAGATCCACCCAGCAAGGCTAATAAATAGGCTGGATTCTGAATTACTCTTTTCATTTGTTTCTGGCTTGTCTTCTTTTACTGCTTTGTTTGTGGTATCCTCTCTTGAAGCCGATGACGTATTTTTTTTATTTACATCCTGCCACCATGAGACGGTTTTATTGAACTTCCGACATGCTTCTAATAGTGAAGGGGTATATGACGCGTTTAACTAAGCTCTTCTTGTTAGAAAAATATCTCTGAGTTAAATAAAAGCCTCTGGAGGCAGCAAGAATAAAAATGAAATATATGTCATCGGAGTGAAGTGGTCACTATTTTCTTTCAATGATGTTTATCTTTGTATTTCCTGTTTCCACTTGATTATTTCTAATGTGGGAAGGATAATTACTGGAGTTCTTTTGCCTTAATTTCATCAAGATTTTCGTCCTTCATCAACTGAAGCTACGTTCTTCAGTGACTGAAAGACAGTGCTATTTACCTCCTTCCCGTACCACTTCTTCACGATCCTCATCGTATTTATGTGGAAGTCTCTTGTTGCAACTCGGTATCAGATAAGAAGAAATAACAATTTTACGTTGTTTTAGAGTTAAAAGAATACATTGATGATACTGAAGGCTGCACCTAACCAGTCCAAACCAAAAATTCTCTCCAAAGCTGAATATAATGATATGCAGCTAAAAAGAATGAAATTTACTCCCTAGAGCTGAAGAGGAAAAAAAAAAAAACTTACTTCAGACAAAAACATGGTGAACTATGGTCTCATGACGCTATATATTTCATTACTGCTATGGCCATGAATGATTATTCAATACAGGAGAGATCGTTGCTGGAAGAAGGGGAAAAGCATGTAAGAACTACGCCTTGGACAACCAATGACCGCCCCCATGAGTGAATACTTTCCAGCAAATACTCACCACGCATCAATATTTGGCTGGGTAGGAAAGGGTGCCGTGTTAAACACACCCACCCAGCAATGCCAAATGCCCAGGCTCGAGGCCGGGTAGCACAACTTTTTTTTTTTTTTCTTTTTTTAACTTGCTCTACGAAATTAGCTTATTGAATTGGTTGACTTTTCTCATGTTTAATAATAAAAGGAACTCCCGGTATTATATAACTTTGGATCTCTGTGTTTGGAAGTACTGATAAAGGTTCCATTATACCGAACCCATCCAGCTGGAAGTCAACAGAAACATGCAGGCATTGAAAAGGGCTCATCTTGACATGAAACCAGTGAGCAACAGGTAACTTGCCACTTCATCAGGGCGTTGCTAGAGATTGTTGTTGAGTTTATACTGAAAGTGGGAGGTGCATGGGGTTAGTGTGATCTGGTGTGGTGTGGTGGCTGCACTGCTGTGTGGGTATAGTGGATTGTGAGTTGAAGGTTGGGTTGGTGCTTTAACAGGGAAAGGTGAGGGCCACATCGCAGTCAGTTTAAGTGTCCTGGTGTCTCTCGGGGTAGGGTAGGATCTGAGGGGTGGATGTCTGGGTGGCGGTTCATGAATGAATACTAGTTTGGTGGGAGATTTTGAATGCCTGTGATTTTTATTTTCTTTTGGTAACGCACCGGGTATGAGTTTGTTTGGTGGAGGAAGAACAGGGATATTACTGGGGCATTATTATTATTATTATTATTATTATTATTATTACTATATTTTTATTATTATTATTATTATCATTATTATTATTATTATTATTATTTTACTGGGAAGGGTGATATAAAATAAAGTTGCATGGATGTGATGAATCTTTACCTAAAGCAGTGAACTATGTCCCTCTCATCTTCATGTGATCTTTGACTTGAATAAAGTACAAAGTTCTTTAATTTCGACAAAAACGTTAATCATGAGAGCCTTGTTATTTTTTGAATCCATAGATTTCTCGAGTATAAACGTCTGAAAACGACCAAAATTCGATACTAAGTATATTTTCTTCAGCGAATAGGATAATTCCCACACTTAGCGAGTTTCCATCCTTCTGTTTTGAATCTCCCATGGCAGGGCGGGAGGGGTGAACTACCACCCAACTCAGTCTCCGGGTTCGTGGCCACTAAGTGAATCTTTTAATGCATTATCTATTTTATTTTTTCATTATATCTTACTTTTGCTTAAGCATTTTTTACACGTGACAGGAGTTGCAGCAATTCGTCAGCTGGTAATTGTAGGAAATAGTCTGTACTTTGCCAGTGTTGCCACAGTGAGTTGAGTACAGACCTCGGTCCTTAATTTATTTTTACTATCTCCGAGCCAGATTATTCACGTTAGATATTTCCCTTGAAATGAAAGTGTACTGTATATGAGGGACACATCTGACCATGACGACATGTAAACGTTTCACAGTAAGAAGACTCAAGTATATACAGTAATCTGCATGGTGTCCCTCCCGTGCTTGGCGGAGAGGAAGGGACAGTCTTCCACCCAACTCATCTTGTGGGTTCGTTACCACTTAATTTCTCTCTCTCTCTCTCTCTCTAGCTTGTGATCGGGAGGTCGCAAGTTCGAGCCTCGCCCGGGCTACCGTCGCCGGGAGGGGTAGCGCCCTCGTGTTACCCAGCGGGGCTATATGGCCTTAGTTGCCTAGCTCGGGGAATTCATTTCTCCATCTCTCTCTCTCTCTCTCTCTCTCTCTCATTTGTCTCCTTTTTTCTTTATTTTTTACCACAAGGCTAACGCTTATATATCTTTCCATTTATCACAATTATCATCTATTTCTTTCACTGGCATGACTTAAAATTCTTCTACCACATCTAATCCTCGTTCACCAGAACTTCACACCGAGTCATTATTTCTCAACAACCATCATTTCAATCTCATCCTCATTTTTAATAGACATCTCCGCCCACAGACGCTAACAATTTCATAGTTTTAGTATCTGATAGATTTTATCAAATATGAGAAGACTAGGACGTAAGAATTTAATCAATGCAGTTTCCATTTTTCTACCCCTTTTTTTACCATGGCACTCTTGTATGGTGGGTGAGGTGAGAAGCTAAAACTATACTGTCCTCGGATCGAATCCTAGATCTGTGTTTACTTTTGGGCAAAGAAATCATGGAGACTAAGATTCCTAACAGGCCTGCTTTTTTATTATCCATTGTTTTTTTTTTTTTTTTTTTTTTTCACGTAACCGGAGTTTCACACGTTTTTGAACTTGGTAGTAGACGAAATTACCTCCTCCCTTCGAGCGTTCCCACAGCGAATTACTTTATGAGACAAACACTCTCAGCTTTTTTACTTAATATCTTCAGGAGAGTTTATTCAGTTGAAGTGAGACCTCTTATATTAAAGGGGTTTTGAAGGACACATCTGACACACTTCAAAAACACATACATGGCAAATTGATTTCGCATGTCTTCAGGAGTCTAGAGCTCCGTGTTTGCGGTGCATTAATTCTGAACTAAATGATGACGATCTTCAGCATACATACATACACAGATACATACATACGATACATAGAAAGATATAATTTTTTGTATCATATCACATGGTCCGTTACTTCCCTTTTAATCTAACCTATCACTGCCACCGCACCCTATCTCCATTTCCCCCACACTCAGTCCTTCTCGCCACTATTACAGTTTCTCATTTTTTCGTCACTCCTTCCACATCTTCACATCGTATATTCTATTGTAGCCGTTCACACTAGCAGTAAGTCACCTCCTTTCCCCACACATTTATGCAGGGTTTACTATGCCTCTTTCACACTGACCAGACGTATTGGGTATTGTCAGTCATTCAACTGTATTGCTGATTTTGACCCACACTTCTCCAAAGCCACTCCTGTTTATCCATTATGACCAGCCTATAGACAGATCACGCTTAATATTAGTGGCGTAATACTTCCTCAGTTATATAAAGTTACATATACAGTTTTCTTTAATACCCTAAACCAGTAAATTGCTTTTCATCGTCATGTTCCACTTTCACGTTATCAGCTTATGGCGTAAGACGAGTTGCCTTCGGTCGTTACTGTCGTGTTTGTCCTGGGTTTGTTCTTCCCATTCCACTTTTCCCTTTCTTTACAAATGGCCGTCGTCTTTGTGGTGCCATGTCTTCTCATTTCTTTATTAGATTCGTATTGTGTTTCTTGATTGATCCTAGTTTTCTGATTATTTCATTAATCATCATAATATATCGGTAAATTTTGGAATTAGAAGAATATATACCCTTCATTATATACGATTATACATTATAACTGATAATACTGTTACACGGGTGTCAACCAAACCAAATAGTGTGTATTTTGGATTACCTGTTTAATGTCAATCAGCTTACTAAGAGGAAAAACATGGCACTGAGTGAAATTTTATATATAATGGAACTCATATGCTAAGATTAACGCAAATTTGTTCTCAGTAATTACTTTTTTATTAGTATAAATCACGAAATGTGGGCAGTGACGTTAGATTTTTCTTTTTCACGATCAGCCTCAGTCCAAAATATTACTCAATCTTTGTCAAATCACAAACCAGGGAAACAAGAATAATCCGGCATTTAGGTCACAACCGGATACCTTCTTCCTCCTCCTCCTCCTTCTTCCTACCCCAGGAACTATGATTACCACTGTTTTGGTAGTTCATAAAAGTTCATCATGCTCAGGACGTATTGTTGAAGACATATAACAAAAATATATGAAAATCGTTATGAATACATAATAACTAGATATGTATCATACTAAAGTAACTAAACGATGTAATACTATGAATTTTGATTAACTCAAAGTATAATTTTTGATAAACTTTTAATTTAAGTTTTCCACAGGTTAATTTACTCGGAATGCAGCCATCTTTAGGACAAACATAAAACAGAATAAGTACACTTCGGGCTTCTTGTATGGTAAGTCAAAACAAGAACGCGTTTCACATGAGCTGGGGGGCCACAACAAAAACTACAACATGTTAAGTTTAATGGGTACAGGACAGTACTGATAAACTTTGCTTAACTTTATTTATGTACGAAACTTTTTATTCATACTTACATATTCTGTTTTTAACCTAACAGTCGTTGGGTTGACTCTGAGAGATAGATCAGTGTGAAGCTACCTGCGAAGTAAGAATTCTGACCAATCAGGTGGGGCCAGATTTCCGGGGGCTTGAATGATGAGTGAGCGGGAGTGTGGGTCATTCAGTTGGGCAAAATTCGGTTAGTATCTCTTTCTACCAGTATATTCCTGGCTCTCAGAGCCCTTCCTCCCCTCACCTTGGGGAGGGAAAAAAGAGATGATTATGATATCTTCATTTCTAGAGCTATACTATATTCATTTTAATTTTCCTCAGACTCTCGTCTGTTTGCAGTTTATTTTCGTAGCTCAGTGACAGAAAGTAAGACAATGCTTCGGTTTACATTCTTTCCATAGCAATTTTTCGTGATCATGATTATATTGAAGTGTTAGTCTTTTGGTACAACATCAGCATTCAAGATGGAAAGAAAGTGGTTTTGGGTCAAGGCAAAGTAAAACGAGTATACCAGACACATAACAATTAAATGAGTGGAAGGATTTGAGTACACACACACACACACACACACACACACACACACACACACACACACACACACACACACACACACACACACACACGAATCATAAGAGAAAAAAAAAATGCAAAAAGCGGCATAAAGTCTTTCTGAGGACTTTATACGATCATGGCGACTAAGCAGACATGGCTGGTGATACCACAGAAGGGGGACGTTTTTGAAAACTGTGAACCCCAAACACAGCATCTCCCGGAGGAGCTTAACTGTTCCTGAGGCATCATTAGCGTAGTCACTGTTGTGGTCACGGCCGTGGTGGAGGCCAGTCATGGGGTCAGTCGGTCCTGGTCCTGAGCTGTGCCCTGTTCCGGGCCAGGGGGGCTGCAGGACTCGAACCAACGTCAGCTGGGTGGCAAGCCAAAGCCTCCATACCCACCCACCACAAACTGGCCGACGCCAACGTGTCTGGAACTGATATTTATATCCAACCGACCAGCAGTTATAATAATACTAGAAATGTGTTTAGTCATCTCATAATTACATGCTGATTAATTTTTTGTTAGTGAACCACACACCCATGTTCTAGGAAGCAATGATATTTTAGTTGCGAATAAATATCAGGCAGTAACCTTGTTTTTATTCGGTGTGCATATCCATGAATGCGATCAATATGGTAAGTCATGTAACCTTTGCATTAATAATTCAGTTATTCTGCCGTAAAACTTAGAACCCAGCACTAATTGAAAAGACAGAATTATTAACATCCCATTATCTGAAAAATAACTTTTTCTTAGGCAACGATTTAACTGGGCAGGACACGACTGTATCTGTTATCAATTAGATCAAGTACAGTCGGGGACAAATCTAATTTTCACCTTTACTTCTCACTTTCCTCGACTAACTAATAATCCTACGTTAGAGGCTTGATATGTTTCTCCGCCTCAGTTATTTTCTTTGAGATCATGCGTCACACAAGAAAGTGACAGACATGTCCCACGTGTAAAACTGACGCAGTGGAACAGCAAAGCAGCTTTTGCCCCAGACTGAACACCGCTGCATCCAGTCATGACACAGTGAAATAAGTCCCAACAGAAACACACACACACACACACACACACACACACACACACACACACACACACACACACACACACAGACTAACCTCTTCAGTACGGTGATGTACATTCTATTTAGTTCTTGGTATCGCATCACGATTTTACTCACCGTAGGAAGGATGTGTCGAATAAGAGAGGTTGCACATAAAAATCAGTAACAATTTTACTATTAAAGACATTTTCGCAAAAGCTGAATCATACCTGGTGGTGATGGCTTAGTAGTGTCATAGGACTGTAACTACATATAGGTAGCCTACCAGTATATTTGAACAGTTGTTTATAATTTTGAAAAGATCAGTTAAATAAAGACTATAAATTTACTTGTGAAATTAAACTAGTCAACGACTGCGTAGTGACTACTAGTATTACTAGTAGTAGTACTAGTATTAGTAGCAAATACAATAGTAGTAGTAGTAGTAGAAGTAGTTGTTGTTGTTGTTGTTATAATAATAATAATAATAATAGTAGTAGTAGTAGTAGTAGTAGTAGCAGTAGTAGTAGTAGTAGTAGAGGTGGTAGTAATAGAGCCAGCTCTGGTCCATCTAGACAGCGAGCACTTCATTCACAGAACAGCAAATACATCAAATGATGCAAAAGTGGATGTCAGTGCTCGAGGTATCTGGACATGTGGGCAGAGGGCTTTCTTTGAAACTAGGATATTTGATGCTATGGCAGCATATCATCGTGGCCTATCTCTCGAGGCTGCACACAAGAAGAATGAACAAGGAATTACAAACCATCCAGAAAGGATCCAGCATGTGGACCAGGTTGATTCATTCCCCTTGTATTCACATCAGGTGGGACGGGTCCAGAGGAGGGGAGATTCTACTCCAGAGTGGCAGAGATTCCGAGAAGAAGCATCAACCCCAGAGTTCTGTTATGGTGTGGATGAGATGTCGACTGTCATTCTCTCTCGTGAGGCCTGCACTCCTATGCCTCAGGGACACAAGATCATCAGCCCTCCGGCCTGTCTCTCTGGCGGGTATGCATTACGAAGCTACTGTGGTCGAAAGTCGCATAGGCCAGCGACCCCAACAGGTTAATTGCTACATTTGCACTGCAGTGTTAATGAATAAAAAATAAGTAATAAAAGTAGTAGTAGATGGTTGGTAACCACATCAGTTGGCGTGCTTGGGGCCATCGGATTGTAATGTGAGGGTTAGTGTTGACCTTCACATTACAACTCCAAATGGTGATCTATATTATGAAGATTGGTTTTGATCTTCACAGTTTGATAATGGATGGAGGTGACCATAGAAGTTAACAAAAAAAAAATAGTAGTAGTATCTGTTGTTGCTGTAGTAGTTGCTGTAATATAGTAGTAGTAGTTACAGTAGCAGTGAATGTAGTGTTTGTTCTTCGCATAATAATAATAGCAGTAATACCAATAGTAGTAGTTGAAGTTGTTGTTGTTGTTGTAGGCTCATCTGAAGTGTGAATCCAGTGAACTACAGGCGGAAGCTGTCCTCCTCTTGCAGTCCACCGTCCTCCTCTGGGGGACTAGGGCGGGAACTGAGGGACGTTTCTATCACCGGGCAGTAGAGCCACCAAGTTATATCTGTGCCACCACGTGAAGGCGATTCCTCCCCAGCCCCCCAATAATACGTTAAGTAGGGTAACAGGAATATTAAGCACGCATTTATACTGAAAGAAGAAGAGAAAGAAGTTTTGGGAAGGCTTTATAGACTGTGTAGGGGGCTTCGCAGCACCTCGTCATAATCGATTTATTTTACACATGGCACCGTAACACTCGCTTGTTTGCTGTTTATATCTTTTATATGTGGACATGGTTTGCATGTGTAACATACAAGAGGATACTGAACTGATGTATGCAGAATGAATCGGTAAGGAAGCGGTTCTACGAATCCCCTCATGCTAGTTTTATTATCAATGCCAACTCTATGCGAAACCCATTTGTGCAAGTCACAGTCTTCGCCTAGAATAAGACCCATAACACTGACATTATATCGAAGTAACCAAATTTACTATACGGCTCGTTGAACAGGGAAAGGAGGCCAACAGAACTTGTCTAAGAGTCTGACCGGCCAGAGCTTTGACAGTGTTAATTCACGAGGCTCTGGTAGCCAGCGACGCCGTGGCAGCGTTGGTGGATATTCCCTCGTGGTGGTGAGGCCCGACCAGCACAACACAACCCACCGTGAAGTTTTTTTTTCTCTGTCTATCTGTCTGTCTGTATCTGTTTATCTATCTCTCTATCTGTCTTACCTATCTGTCTTTCATTACTTATTTATTCCATTTATCTATATATTTATTTATCCATTGTTTGGTAGGTGTTCTGCTCATCTTCACTGTCAAGCTCGTTACTACATAACACCTGAGATAAATGTCATTTTCTTAGCACAGGATCACGTTGTTTAGCCCGTGAAATCCTGAATAAAATCGTCTGAAGGCAGCAAGAGAAAGATACAGAAGACGTCATCTTTGTGAAGGGGTTGTTCACTAATGCTAGTCCTAGTCCTTTAGTTATATGTTTTCTTTATTTGTTTTCTTATATATTTTCCTTCCTCTTTATGTTTCCTTTTCAGCTGGACGGTTTATAAGTCGTATTCTTGTTGGCTTAGAGGCTGTGGTAACAACTCTTCTGCCATATACTTCTGCCTGTTGCACCTTATTTTCCTTCCGTGCTTAACTATTTTTGCTGGAGAGAGACGCAATCATTTGGTGGCGCTGATATAACCGGGTTGCTCAACAGCCTGGATATGCACACGTTCTTCAGCTACTCGCACTTCCCTGTTGGACAAGAAAAGGCAGCTTAAGCCTGCAGTCCACTGGGTTCACGTTTCAGATAAGCCTGGGGACGCAGCAACAATGTAATTGATTCAGGCCATGTTGCTGATGGACATACATAGCATACACTGGAAAATAAATGGGTAATATGATAAATAAGTC
This sequence comes from Coenobita brevimanus, assembly GCF_032717465.1. Lineage (NCBI taxonomy): Eukaryota > Metazoa > Arthropoda > Malacostraca > Decapoda > Coenobitidae > Coenobita > Coenobita brevimanus. Next base: position 21,286,722 of record NC_137016.1, on the reverse strand, counting down.
AGTTATAATGAGTCACTGGATTGAAAAGAATAAAACGGAAGGACAAACTCGCACAAAACAAATACCCAAAGAAGTAAATAAATAAAAAAACACTGTGCTGGGTTGTGATGGCCGCCCCCACCCCCACTACAGAGTAACCAGATGCCTTGCCATAGCGTCTCCGGCTGGACTGGCTTCAGTACGTCATCGATTTGAAAAGGTTATTCATTTGATTGCGCTGATTTTATGTAATCGATTGCACTGTTTTGACCAATTTAATCATTTGGATACGCTGGGTTTATATAATCTGATTTATCTGTACTGAGGAAGGTAATCATATGGCTTTTGGCTGCAAGAATGTTTTGTGATCTGTCTGTAGTCGGATGATTCGAAACAAATCCTTGATAAAATTGTGTACGATTCTCATGTGGGGGGAGTTGGGTGCATCTATAAGAAGATTAAAAAAAATCATGGTTTTATTTAAGCAATATTCTCTTTGGATTAGGGTTTACACTTCATAACATTTCCTCCCAAATCAGCGTTTCTTAACCTTTTCCGACCTCAGCACCCCCTGTAATAAGGTCTCAGTCCAGCCAGCACCCCTTTACAGCTAGTTACTGGAACTACAGTTGCTACATTACTGCAGGGTTAAAGTGAAGTGAATTACTGCCTAACAGTTTATTTTATACATTCTCCAAAAAAAAAAAAAAAAAAAAAAAATCAAGGATGCCAATACTAAGTAAAACCAATAAGAAAAAAAAAATAATGCAGCACTTTCCAGCACCCTCTAAAATTGACTTCGGCACCCCTGGGGGTGCTAGCACCCCAGGTTAAGAAAAGCTGTCCTAAATGATGAAATCTACATAGTACGCCTTAAGGTTCTCTTGCAACCTATTTGTGATATTAATATCGTCATATTTTTGTTCATCCTGTACGATTATTCACACTTAAGAAAAACCTCACGTATTACAAGGTTTAATAAAACCTATATTAAACCCATCAAGGTCAGTAAGGTATATTTAAGGTGAAAAAAAAAAAAACTGGATGAAACTAAAGCTCAGTTAAAATTACGTGGCCGTGTTGTGTTGACCGCCGCCACCCGCCACCACGAGAGGGACACCACCAGCACGGCCATGGCGTCTTGGAGCCGTGATGTCGTTAGCAATGGACAGTTAATAACGTTTGTTCTATAGTGGTAATTTTGCTGTTACGCATTGGCCTCCCGTTTTATGTTAGTGGTGACATGCCGATAGTAGCCCAGTAACAGTAGTAGGGTTGCTGCCGCTGGTGTTGCTGTTGCTGTAGCCACAATAGCTCACTTGGCCGGGAACCTGGCTGTGATTGTCTGGGTTGAGACGTTTCTATAGCCAGTTACATCGGTGCCATCGCGTGAAGGCACTCCTCTATTATACGTATTATACGTGTAATTATGACTGGGGAGTGCTTATTATACGTATAACTATGACTGGGGAGTGTTATTATATGTATAATCATGACTGGGGCGTGATTATTATATGTATAATCATGACTGGGGTGTGATTATTATATGTATTATCATGACCGGGGAGTGATTATTATATGTATAATCATGACTGGGGAGTGTTTTTATATAATCATGACTGGGGAGTGATTATTATACGTATAATCATGACTGGGGAGTGTTTTTATACGTATAATCATGACTGGAGAGTGATTATTATACGTACAGTTATGACTGGGGAGTGATTATTATACGTATAATTATGACTGGGGAGTGATTATTATACGTATAATTATGACTGGGGAGTGCTTATTATACGTATAATTATAACTGGGGGGTCGAAATCCAGGGGAGTGCAAATTACGCGCCACACCCGGATGGCAAGCTTTGGCGTTTCTCAGATGCCATCAATCTCAACCAATTACCTTGCATTCTACTACTTTATATTCTCTTTAATTTATTTATAGGACAATTAACCTAAATTAGATCGTATTGCATTTTGACAGTGCAGGTCACTTGAACAAGAGGTCTCCGGTGCAAAGTATATATTGCAATGTGACTAAAATTACGGCCTTATTCAAACATTCGCGTAATCTTACCTCCTCTCCTTTCCTTTTCCTATTTTTTACTATACTCGTCCCCCTCTACTTCACCCCCTTTTTTGTTTCTCCATTATAAATTACCCAGCAAACAAATATATTAAGAATACAGCAGTAATGTTAAATACCCAAACCACACACACACACACACACACACACACACACACACACACACACACACACACACACACACACACACACACACAAGTAGAAGTATAATCGAAGATTGAAGAAAATATTTTTGCACCGTATTTTACCAATGTTATTATCACTTTGAAACGAGTATTTTTTTACCGATTATTTCCGGTAATCATATATATATCAGGCCTTCCAGGACACGATAGCGTAACCGAAAGTTTTGTACTATACGTCACAACCAAGTTACTGATTTATTACTCACGGGCTGTAAACCTGGTTTAAGAGATGTGCAGTCGGCGGCAATCTGACAGTGCGTGTTATTTTTTTCTTTTATATAAGAAGTGTTATTTATTTTCTATGTAACAAGCGCAGTATTGGTCTATCTTCATTAATCAATAATAAGTGTAAATTCATTGTAAAGATATGTTCATACTGGATAAACTCGGCCCGGATTATGCAGTAGAAGTTCCAAAATTGTATCCCTCGCCCAGCTGTGACGGCTGAGTCGGTAAGGTTCTGCTGATCCAACCGTGGCGGGTGAGATCGAATCCACCCCCGCACAGGTGAAGCGAGCTGTATCCGTACAAGAAAAGAGCTGGGCTGCCTGACAACTCGAGATTTAGAGTTGGACGAAGGCATGGTTGGTTTGCCTGTCTGCTGGCAGGCTTCGTTGGCTGTTTGTCTGACTGCTTGTCTTGGTATGTGGTTTGTCGTCGTTGGCTTGGTTCGTTGTCTCGGTTGGTTGGATGGTCACGGAACGGGGAAGGCTTGACCCTTCCGGGAAGTGAGGAAGGGTGTCATCTGGGGTCCGGGACCTGGGTGTACCACGAATCACGGAACGGTAGACTGGCTGTGATCCGGGATGCGACAGGGTGTGTTGGTTGGTTGCTTGTCTGGCTTGGTTGTCTGGTTGATTGCCATGGTTAGTTGATTGCTGGCTTGGTTGGTTGGCTTCATGGCTAGGTTGCTGGATGGTCGTAGAACGGGGAAGGCTTGATCCTTCCGGGAAGTGAGGAAGGGTGTCATCTGGGACCCGGAACCTGGTGCATCGTGAATCACGGAACGGGAGACTGGCTGTGATCCGGGATATGACGGGGTGTGCTGGTTAATTGTGTGGCTTGGTTGTCTGGTTGCTTATCTGGTTGATTGCCTTGGTTAGTTGATTGCTGGCTTGGCTTGGTTGGTTGTTTGGCTTGGTCGCTGGATGATCGTGGAACGGGGAAGGCTTGACCCTTCCAAAAAGTGAGGAGGGGTGTCATCTGGGGCCCGGAACCTGGGTGCATCACGAATCACGGAACGGGAGACTGGCTGTGATCCGGGATGCGATGGGGTGTGTTGGTTGGTTGACTGGCTTGGTTAGTTGATTGACTGGAATTGCCTGTTGGTTGGCTAGGTTGCTGGATGGTCACGGAACGGGGAAGGCTTGATCCTTCCGGGAAGTGAGGAGGGGTGTCATCTGGGACCCGGAACCTGGGTGTACCACGAATCACGGAACGGGAGACTGGCTGTGATCCGGAATGTGACGGAGTGTGTTGGGTGGTTGATTGTCTGGCTTGGTTGTCTGGTTCCTTGTCTGATTGACTGGTTTCGTTGCAGTAAAAGTTCATCATCACTCACAACCCATCATCACTCATAGCTCATCATCATTCACAGTCCATCATCAATCATAGTCCATCGTCACTCATAACCCATTATCACTCATAGCCCAACATCACTCATCATAACCCAACATCACTCGTACGCCATCATCACTCGTACCCCATCATCACTCATAATCCAAAATCACTCATAGCCCATCATCATTCATAACCCAACATTACTCATAGTCCATCATCACTCATGGCCCATCAACACTCATTGCTCATTATCACTCATAGTCCATCATCCCTCATAACCCATCATCACTCATAACCCATCACTCATAGCCCATCATCACTTACATTTTTCCACTAAAGAAGACGACGGATACTAAGATGCTTTGTTTCTCACAGTTTGGTGCCAGTGTGTGTGAGACTGTGCAGACCAATTCTGGATTCGCAAACTCGGCCACACAGTTGGCATATCAAGTCTGGGTTTGCTGGGGAGAACTCTGTTGTGGTTATGACTCTGTTGTCTACGCTCTTTTCTGGCCAGGTTCCAAACGTCTACGAGATGAATGGTTCCGTTGCTGCAGAGGGCTCTCCATGGTTTTCTGTCAGAGGCCCTGGTTTCAAGATCTTTTGGTATGATGTTGCATTACTTTAGAGTTGTCCTTATAATAATCTTTTTATATCTTCTGTCTCCCTGGGTTGCGAGGTGCTGCATACAGAAACTGGCCGGGAAGGCGGTGCTCAGGCATGTGGATCATGTGCTGGTTGAATATGACCACTGGAGAATTTGTTAGTGAAGGAGTTTATCCACTCATGTGAGTCCTAGGATACTCTGTAAACATCAGATGTGAAATGACTCAAGCTGTTTGACTGTCCAGATTTCAGCACCATATAAGAGGGTGATGAGGCATGCAGCTGTGTATACTGATACTTTCGACTCGATTTTCAAGATGGTGTTTTCAAAAACTCTGGATCTGAGACGCCCAAAAGAGACTGAGGCCTGGTTCATTCGCGCAAGGACTTCTGCATCAATGTTATGTTCATCTGTGAGCACATTTTCAAGGTGGGTAAAATTCTCCACCTATTTTGTTTTTAGGCCATTCATCTGAAATGCAAGAGGCTCTGCTACACTTTTTCTCTGAGATACTATTTCTGTTATATGGATTCTTGGGTATTTGCAAGGACAGCAGAGTCATCGGTATATTGCAGCTCTAGGAAATGAGTTGTTCTAGTCTCTGATTGTGCTTCAAGACGTCTGAGATTATTTAAGTGACCATCTAGACAGAAATGAATTTTATATTCCATCATCAGGGTTCACTTGCTGGTGATGTAAAAGGGTGACTGCAGTGAGATAGATACTGCAAATTACAGGAGGCAGGACTCGTCCTTGCTTTACACCCAGATCCATTTTGAAGGGTTCAGATTTGCTCCCACCTATGGACACACGAGCATTCCTTGTCGTTATGTAGGCTTAGACTGAAGTTCATCAATTTCAGAAAAGTGAACCCTTTAATGGTCGGGACACCTTTAGTACACATTAAAAATACACTTTATAAAACGTTTAAAAACGTAGGGAAACCACAGTCCCAAACCCACAAGAGAAACTTCGACACAGTTAAGCATATGTAACCTATAATACTGTACCATGACTGATTTTCGTGCTGCGTCATACATTCAAGCTTTGCGTGGTTGAGGTTTATTAAACTGCAGTCATCCAAAATCATGACAATTTGCTTTTTGTGTGCACTTTGTTACACGATAATGGCACTTACTGAAGGAAAAAACTTAGGGACGGGGAATGCTTTCCGTGTCTGTGCATTGTGCCTCTGTTTTGGCACAGTGCCATCCCTGTATCTTCGTATTTGTATAAAATTCATTTAAAGACTTAATTCACCTATTTTCTGTAGCCTTTGTGTTAGAAACCTACAGGCATATGTAAGATATTCAACTCAGAAGAGAGTTGTTGTAGAGAAAGCATCCAGCAAGTGCAATACCAATGTCTTAAAGTCGATTTAAGACAGAACCTTTGACCCTGCCCTGTAACTTCCATCTTTAATGGGTTTCCCATGCTTTAGATAGTTCGTCCGTGAATGATCATCAACCCCTTAGCTAAACATGGATATTTTGATTAAAAAAAGTAACTTGGCTGTGCCCCGTGGCCTTGATTTCTGACTTAGTGTTCTCGAATTATAATAATTTAATCGGGGACTGGCCTTAACCTTTCCACCAAACATAATCAAAATAAAATGAACACCTTTTGAGTTAAAGGGTCGAAGATATTTTTGTCATATCCTGTGACCTTTGCTTTAAACCAGCTGATTCAAAATTGAATCACTTTACCCTTTCCTGACACCCAGCCATTCCGTCAGGTTTTACGTAAATCAGATAAGAATTCGCTGAGTTGATCTTGCCCTTGGCCTATGAAGTACCGTTTCGACCATTTTTGCCTTAAGTTTCATCTTTTATTTTGATGTTCCTAAAGTAACACTCTAAGTCTGGTGTACTTTCAATGAATAGTTCATTCCAGAAAGAGAAGCGGCAGAAAACTAATCGAACCATATTCTTATCACCTTCAGCTACGCTGCTGGACGTAAAAATACGACTAAAAGTTTTGGGCTATATGCGTCAGAAATGCAAAGTGACAAACCATTAAAGGCAACCCATCCATTTTCTGAGATGTTCGATGCTGCGCCCTTAGCGGAGGACGTAATAAGCCATATTTTATGCCACCGTTCCCGCTGATTTCCCAAATTCCATGCATACGTTTGTCGGGTAGTGTGATGTTAGGGTACAGTTCACTATGCTGACGTCATTTACTACTGTCATCGCCAGACGTTTTCATTCGTTACAAGAGCCCCTTCTTATTGGAAGTGTTTTTGAAGGATATATTCTACCTCTTCATTTCGAAGGTTCAACTTAATAAAACTGTCTGGCGCCAACAATGATGAAAAACGCATCAGCGTTCTGAAGAGAATATAAACTATCGGAGGTCTCTTAAGTGAATAAAATCGTCTCTCAGTAACTGTGTTATCACAAGTTTATGCCACCTTTTCATCTGATTATCAAAATACCAAACAGATTTGTCAGTATGTGCAATATTTGGCTACATTTCAGTGTGATGGCGTCTTTTATTCTAGTTACCGCATTTCATGGTGCAGGAGTAAAAAATAATGAAGGCTGTATTTAATCTTACCAGTTCATAAAGTCCCCTCACCTATCAAGTTTAGTGTTTCGTTATTTTAATATAAATAGTGTGGTGGTAGCAAGAACAGGATAACAATCGGCGTTGTTATCTGAATAAAATCGTCTGCCAGCAATATTATGATTTCGAGTTTCTGACACCATTTACCCTCACTACTCAAATTCCAACCATACGTATTCTGTCTGCAGGTGCAATGTTTGGGAAGGTATTTATGAGTAAATGCTTGAAAACCCACCAGTAAGGTGGTATTACATATTTCATTCCTTTTTACCGCCTGGTGGTTATTATTATTTTTTTTCTATAAAAACATTAATTCATTCAAGAACTTACTGGCTTTAATCAGCTTCTGAATTACAGTCACCTCTCTCTCTCTCTCTCTCTCTCTCTCTCTCTCTCTCTCTCAGAACATCAAAGGGAGCCGGACCAGCGAGGAACCGGGACACTCTCAAGGCAACATTTCTTAGCTAAACTTGCCAAACCCATGAACGCCATCACAAAATTAGCCATCATTATTTTCACAACTCTAAATCCACATCGCCAATATCCCTACCGCCGCCGCCGCCGCAGATCAATGATACTAAGTATATTAACTGGGCGATTTCTCTGCCTCGCGATTTCCCAGGTGTGCTGAGAGTTGCCAAGAAGATTTAACTGCAGTTTTGGTCAGCTATGGTTCTCCTCACTGCTTCCAAACATACACTTGGTACTGACTTTCGCCTGCTTTTGCAATGAAACATTCGATACAGCAACATCTTTTAGCGTTCCTCGCCGCAGCTATATTGTTACCGGAGAAGAACAGGAGACAAAGATACTTCACTCTCCTCATTTTTGTAATTATAAATCAGTGACGATTGGGAAATAATCATAAGTTTGTTCGTTAACTCTCTGAGCCATCTTTTTTTCTTTTAGTCTTCCGATCACTATCCTCTATCTCTCTCTCTCTCTCTCTCTCTCTCTCTCTCTCTCTCTCTCCTTAGTTCGAATGGGCAAACGTAAACAAAACCGTCAGATGAATACAAAAATTAATAAGAAGTAACTGGATTAAAGTTAATTCCATGCCTGGTGATCCTCTGTACTCAAATGTTGGCAGGTGAGGCTCTTAAAGAAAAATTCAAAACATATATTAAGCCTTACTGTGTACTGTATTTTTACCTCCGCCAACAGAAGTTGAAGCAGGTTATGTATTCATCACTGTTTGTCTGTTTGTCCACTAGAGACATAAAAAAGTTACTGATGGATTTCAATAAAATATTGTGGATATGTGGGTCATGGGCGAAGAGCCAGTTGAAAAAAATTTGATGGTGCTTTGAGTTGTATATGCGTTGGTGGAGGTATGCGCTCTGTGAGTGCTGTCTACTTCTTATTAGTGGAGTTATGTCATCCTTCTCGTTTCACTGTATATACCTGAAAAAATACATACATGTATATATATATATATATATATATATATATATATATATATATATATATATATATATATATATATATATCCATCATCCAATCCTACATTGCCCCAAGAGCAGAGCAGGAGCCCGGGGCTAGGCAGTAGGTCTCGACATTTAAGATGAGAGTGACCAGCCTCACTCATCCCTGAGTGGCATTACATGAGCAATCAACCCCAACCATCCCTTGGATAATAACCCTCACTGGCTCAATCTGACTGGAGCGTAATAATTACCCACTAAACCACCAGGTGCCAAAATTTGGTTATATGGTTACCACCCAGCGTAGTAAATGGTTTCCTGGTGTACAGGAAGCCATTTGGCTTGTCACTCAGTGTACTGTAGAGTCACCCACAGGCAGAAGGAAGAGGAAAGAATGAAGGAAAGAAAGACAGAAGAGGAAGTGTAAATTCACCCGTAGGCAGAAGGACAAGGAAAGAATGAAGGATAGAAAGACAGAAGAGGAGGGAAGGAAAGAAGGATGGAAGAGAGGAATATATCGAGTGAGTGGATGGTGAGCGCCCCCACCTACCACTAATAAATATATATTTATATATATATATATATATATATATATATATATATATATATATATATATATATATATATATATATATGTGTGTGTGTGTGTGTGTGTGTGTGTGTGTGTGTGTGTAATTCACCGGGTCGGTCAGGATCACTTGATGGTCGTGATAGCCTTTTACCCTCCCGGAAGGGAGCTGAGAGCTCATATAGTCCTATCTAATGGCAAGGCTGTGACCTTCACACAAGCACACACCCATCCCCTTGCTCCAGGAGGACAGTAACCACCCACTTCGTCAATGAAACTTTTCGCAGCCCGAGCGAGGCGCGAACTCCCGTCTACCAGATGGCATGCGAGAACGTTACCACAGAACCAGCGAGCGGTGTGTGTGTGTGTGTGTGTGTGTGTGTGTGTGTGTGTGTGTGTGTGTGTGTGTGTTTGTATAAATATATGTATATATATATATATCTATATATATATATATATATATATATATATATATATATATATATATATATATATATATATATATAGTATACATATATTCACCGTACTACTGTGTTCTCCCAAGCTGAATTCTTGTTGTGAATATTTAATCTATTTTTTCTCTTTTTACCCGCCAGGGACTGACTTCCAAAAGAAAACCGTCTGTCTGTGGCTTCAAATGTAAATAGTAAACATTAAATTAATGTGTATTATTTGAAAATACGGCTGAGGATGAAGTGCTGTGAAATTTCCTCTGCCAACGAGAGTACGGTTTAAAAGATCCTAAGTTTTGCAACAAAGAGCTGTATCCAGACTTGTATTCCTCTTATTATTATTATTATTATTATTATTATTATTATTATTATTACTGTTATTATTATTATCATTACTATTATTATTATTATTATTATTATTATTATTATTATTAAGAAGTAGTTTTATTTCGTATTGCGTTTTCACCTTAATCTTCACTGTAGTTTAGTTGTGAACTATTTGATAGTTGTATATGTGAAGACATAAGTACAGTCAGGCAGTCTTATACACGGCATAAACTCCAGGATGTTTGTTAATACGAACCAGATAATTCAAGGCTGGATTGCCATATGGTGGAGAGAGAGAGAGAGAGAGAGAGAGAGAGAGAGAGAGAGAGAGAGAGAGAGAGAGAGAGAGAGAGAGAATAGGCTTAAAGTAAGGAAGGCTTTATCTAGGCATTTTTACACACCCATAAACATTCTTTACCCATCCAAACGTACCGTATTACTTCTTTTTCTGTATAATCTTATTTTCTCCAAATTGTCTCTTAAGCTTAGAAGAGGAGTTTCTTTTTAACTGTTAGGGATAGATTAAGCCTTCAACTTCTCCTTTACTGCTAGGGGACTCTATAAGGTATTATTATTATTATTATTATTATTATTATTATTATTATTATTATTATTATTATCATTATTATTTTTATTATTAATATTATCATTATTATTATTAAAGTAAACTTCAGAGTTCAGCAGATAATATATGACGTCCACTGTCTGAAGGATTAAGTGAAGTTTGGCTAATTATCCATCGTCCTTCCTAGGGTGTGAAAAATCTTTGAAAGTTGATAAGAGCAGTATTATTTGCTGAGAATACTGTCCCTTTATCTAATATACTATAGCACTAGCAATGTGTGTGTGTGTGTGTGTGTGTGTGTGTGTGTGTGTGTGTACTTTGGGCAGCCGAAAGTACACATTCAAATCGCACCAAAATTGGCACAAAAATAGCAAAAAATTCGCTGATGTGAAAAAAACTTGGTCCCATCACAATTGAAAAACTTTTACTATATTTAATGAGCGATCACATTTTGACCAAAAAAAAAACAGCTCCCGGAGCCCGGCATAGGATCTCCGTAGAATTTTTAGCCCAAAGCTACAATTAAAAGCGAGCGAGAAAGCGTGAGCCCTCCGCAAGAGCAAGTGAGAGGGGCCCGAAGGGCCCACGAGCACTTTTCAGCTATTTCCTTCTTGTAATACATGGTAATATACGACGTGTGTGTGTGTGTGTGTGTGTGTGTGTGTGTGTGTGTGTGTGTGTGTGTTATCTCCATCACGTTTATTGGATCAAAGGGCCAGCGATGCCGTGGAAATCCTAGGCCTCTGAGGAGAGAGATCAAGGGCTGTAAGGGATTGTCCTCCAAATAGAGAGAGTAGTTCACAGCAGGGGAAGATCGGACCCTGCTTTCTCCCGCATTTCACACACACACACACACACACACACACACACACACAGAAAGAGAGAGAGAGAGAGAGAGAGAGAGAGAGAGAGAGAGAGAGAGAGAGAGAGAGAGAGAGAGAGACTTTCTAGGAAAGTCTGAGGTCAAACTCCCGTCTTTTCGGAATCCCAGAAGGATAAAGAAAACATTGTTGTTGAAAAGAGAAGCAGGCGAAGACACTGAGGGATAGGAGAGGAAAAGGCATATGAGTAGGATGTGAGTAGTACAGAAGGAACGTGCAGAGGGTAGGACGGCTTAAAGGGTACTGAGGGGATACAAGGGAAAGATGACGGTAGTGAAAGGGATCGGAAGGATTTGAGAGACATAGAAATCAGCGAGGGAAGGGAAAAAGGGGAAAACATTTACTTATAGCGTTCTGGCGGGATGGGAGCAAAGAATTAAAGGATGAAGGAGAGAATTATCAGGAATGGAAGAAATGGAAAGAGAATCACCGATGGGAAGGAGGTGAAATTGCAGGGGAGGAGGGAGGGAAGGGAACCGAGTTGGAAAGGAAGAGAGTACGCATAAAGGTAGAGAAGAATTTGGGATAAGGACTGCCGGGGGGGAGGGAAGGGGAGAGGATAAGAGCTTGAAAAGAGATAGGAGACAGTGAAGAGGACGCAAGAGGTTTGAGGATAGAGAGAGAGGCAGAAAATGAAAAAGGTAGACGGAGAGTTTTCGTTGAGGAAGGAAAAGCTAGCAGAAGCGGAGTTAAGGAGGAAGTATGCAGAGTGAGAAAGAAAAAACCTAGTTATGGGACAGAGTGGAGGAGGAAGGAGTTAAATAAGTAGAGAAGTAAGAAGAGTGACAGGAGAGAAGAGAGGTGGAATGAGAGTACATTAGAAGTAACGTAGCAAAGGCAGCAAAAGAGAAAAGCTTGAGTGGTAAATAAAAGGGAGAAGGGAAGAATAACAGAGCATAGTAATAAAGAGGCAGGACAGACTAGAGATTCTTTCGGGAGGAGACAGGCAACACAGAAAAGAGGCAGACGAAGAGTATAATTATGAAAGGGAGAAGAAACGACAGAGGAGGGGTTTGGAAGAAGAGATGCATAGGAAAACTGGAGGACGAACGTAGCTAAGGGAGGGTGCAGGTAAGGAAACAGGCAGGAAGATAGAGACACTGAAAAAAAAAAAAAGTACCGGTACATCGAAGAAGAAACATGAAAAGTAGGAAAAACATATCAGAGGTGAGGTGATGCGGAGGAGAAAGTGGAGAACGAACAAGGAGGTTTTCTAAAGCCTGGAGGAATCAGCCGGAAGGAAGGAAGGCACTGGCGGATAAGAGGAAAACAGAGTTCAGAGAACGAAACTACGTGGCCAAAGGAGACGTAATGTGAAACTAACAATTCCAGCGAGGCTTTCCAGTCCCATCTTAGGATATCGAGAGGATAGAAGAGAAGTAGAAGGATAATATAGAAAGAGAGGAACAAGAGCAGTAACGGAGAAGAGGACAAACACAGCAAAAGGGGGGGGGGGGAGTTGGGAAAGAAAGAATGAAAACATCTCCTTTAGGGAAGAAGTAATCAGAGCCGGAAGGAAGGACGTAGGTAACAGGGAGATAAGAGTAAGATAGTGAAGATATGGAAGCACACGACCAAAGGAGGTGTTAGCAACATAAGATTGACAGTTTAGAACTAGCCTTCACTGTGCTGCTCAGTCCTCAGGCTATAGGGAGGAAGATGAGAAGCAGAAGGAAAACGCATAAAAGAGAAGAGCTGGGAAGGATATAAAAGGCAGAAAGAACAAATCTGGGAAGGACGGACGAAGGGAGCAAGAGGCAGATATGGGAACAACACGATCAAACGAGTCGCCACAAAGACTGGCAGTTTACAACGAGCCTTTCCAGCGGCGCCTCAGGATATCGGGTTGGTGTCAGTGGCAGGGCAGAGGAAGAGGCCCAGGTGGCAGTTGTATTTTGTGATGAAAAGTGTGGTGATAGCATCGCCCACGTGAACCCCTTAAGGCTTGTTTGTTGTGGTGAAAAGTGTGGTGATAGCACCGCCCACTGTGAGCCCCCTAAGGCTTGTTTGCTGTGGTGAAAAGTGTGGTGATAGCACCGTGCAAGGTAAGCCCCCTAAGGCTTGTTCGTTGTGATGAAAAGTGTGGTGATAGCACCGTCCACGGTGAGCCCCCTAAGGCTTGTTTGACGGACCACCATAACATCTTGAGGGCTTGATGGCATCCTGTCATTTTACCCCCCCCCCTTTTTTTTTTTTTTTTAAACTTGACACCCCGTTCCATTAGGCCCGGCAGTCTTCCTGCGTGCCACACACTCTCACATGTCATCACTTTGGCACCAGCACTCACCGTCCACATTGAATATATACTTAATTTTTGCTTCCCTCACACAGTTTTATTAGGTACGACTTCCCTGACTGAAGAGGTTGGTAATGCTATATCTAATAACTCCAGTAAAAAAAAAAAAAATCAGAATCATCTGATGAAAGATACAACAGACTGAAATAGACGTGCTCAGGCTGAAGAGTTTACCACTTCACCTCGGTGATGACCTTTATATATATATATATATATATATATATATATATATATATATATATATATATATATATATATATATATATATATATATATATATATATAATTTTTTGATGTGAGATTTACAACACAGGAGAAACCCCTATTAGTGAAGGATTTAAAAATATTTATTATTCTTCTCACTGCCTGATGTCTCCTAAGCTGAAAGAAAATAATGGTATGTAATAGACGTCCACGGGCTGAAAGGGTTAAATCCATTACACTGAAACAATATCATTCTTTGGAAAATGTACAAATACATTTATTGGTACTTTTACCAGGAAGGTTTAAGCTATACCAGATGTCGCCTGTTTGTTTTACTCCTGTTGTATCATGATTTCGTTCGACTTAGATAAGGTTTTTCTAACCGAAAGTATTAGGCAATTCTCACAAGCTCATCATTGCCAGGGCATTGGGCTATCCCAAGTACATAAGGTGAACTCAAACAGATTTATCTAAATTAGTCCAAGCTTTGTGGAAGAGTTAAGGCTCAGATAAGGGTGAAATGGTTGGATTTCAGTACAATCGATCAGAGGTCAAGGCCATTGGACAGGGTCATAGGGCAGGGCATTATGTGGTAGGACTCCATATTATAATTGCAAATCATAATAAATAGATAGATAAATAGATAGATAGAGAGACAGATAGAAGCAGGGAGTCAGATGATGAGAAGGTGTTGTGTCTGCAAGAATCGAGCAATGCTAAACATGCTTACACACTCTTAACGCAAGGAATGCTTGATAGGCACACGACAGCGCCTAGTGACCATACACACACATACACACAGGCTGCTAGAACTTTCCATCCACGAGGAACACACGTGACACACCCCTGTTACACCAGAATTTAGGAAAGAGAGCAGCAGACGGAGGTTAGTCACAGAACAGGCAAGAGAGAAGGGGACAAGCGATACTAGAGGCAGGTCGAAGGGGAGAAGGGCTTAGCAACTCGAGAGACAGAGAGAGAGAGGGAGCGAGACTCTATACTTACGCTCTGTGTGAAAGACTTGTTAATATTTTCAAGACAAATAAAAATAGTCCCATACTATTATTTACCTCTCCTGTCACTACATGACAAATGGGAAGCTACTCCAAGATATAAAAAACCGCTCGTCCATAAATCTAAAATATATATATAACTCAACCACAAAGGAACCTACACAGTCTTTTATGACACAAAGTCATTTATGACAATTAAACCGATTGTAAGGCACGGGCATTGCAATACCTGAGTGTTCCTCGGTTTCTTTTTCTCATCTTTAGACGAATTTATTTTGTTTAGGTGACAGTTTCGGTCTGAGGAATTATAATAGCCTTCAATAACCCCTTCACTACTATTATAGGCGTTCTCTCAGACTAAATTACGGTATAATTATCTTGCAGTATAAGAATATACTGAAGATTATTTCGTGGAACTCAGGGTTTAAAATTCTATAAGGAACAACAAGAGTGAGAGACCGATGGATGACGAAAAGAGCAATGTAATTTGTAGTTATGTTTAAGAGTATATTTATAATACTCAGTTATACTGAAAGTATGTTTAAGAGTATATTTATAATACTCTGTTATACTGAAAGTATGTTTAAGAGTATATTTATAATACTCTGTTATACTGAAAGGAATCATAGAAAACTGAGTTAAAAATTCGTAAAATTGAATGTAAAAAGGGCAGAGAGAGAAGAAGGTAAAAGTAAATTAAAAGTAAAACAGGAAGAAAAGGAAAAATATCTGGCAACAATGGATGAGAAAAACGTTCATAGAGAAGAGGAAACAATGATACGCAAAGGAATAAAAATAATGTTGAGGAAAAACAGTGATAAGAAACTGGATAAAAGTAGTGAAATATGACGGGAAAGACAAGAGAAAGCTGTGAGGATATTTGATACTGCTGAACTCTTCAATGACGGTAGGCTAGTTTTACATGGTCGGCAGGAGCAGGAGGGAGAAGGGAAAAGAGGAGTAACAGATGCCTGAGAGAGAAAGAGAGAGAGAGAGAGAGAGAGATTTTTACCTCTGCCCTTTAGGGAATGCTCTCTCTCTCTCTCTCTCTCTCTCTGCCCAATTCTCTTCTCACAAGTTGCTCTTTCCAGCCAATCATCCCTTACCTTACCTCAGCTGCCCCATTCATCAGCATTATTACCCCACCCACTCGCCATCTGTCTCCTTCCTTCCCTCCCTCTCCATTCCACCCACCAGCCCCGTCATTCCCCCCACCTCTTACCTAATTGTCCCCTCCCTCCCACTCCATCCCACCCACCCTCATCCACTTTCGTCCTCCCACTCTCTGTATCCTACCCCCCCCCCCCGTTCACCTCCTTTCCTTCCTACTCATCTTCTCTCTAACTCCCTCTCTCTCTCAGACTCATCCCCCCCCCCTTTCACTTCCTTTCCTTCCTACTCATTTGCTCCCTAACTCCAGCTGTCTCTCAAAAACTTGTCTCCTTCCCCCCCCCCTCCTTCTCCATCCCACTCACCTCCCCCTTCATCCCACCAAGCTTCTTTCCTGTCTTCCTGCCCAGGTCACCCACCTTCTCCTCCCTCTTCATCCCGCCAACTTTCTTCCCTGGATTTCCATCCCAACCACATTCTTATTTCTTGATAGTATCCACCTCCTTCTTCCCTCCCCTTCCATTACACTTACTCTCTCCTTCTCCATACCACCCTCTCCTCCCTCTACATTCTACCCACCTCCTTCCCTCTCATACAATTTCAACCACCCTCTTCCTCTCATTCTATACCACTCACCTACACCTTTCCTGTTTTCCCCATAAACTGTCACTCACACCCTGCTCTCTTGTACACACTGGTTTATTATTTTCATCAGCTTCCCATTTAGGTATACTGCCCTTCCCACCATCTTTGACATTTTCCTTTTCTGCGTACACATTCTTCCCTCCCACCCATAGTCCCCTTCCATTAGCCCCCTCCCCCCCCCCACATACACACACCTTTTCATCCATGTATCTTGTCACAGTAGCCACATTTTTTAAATATAGCTGCAAGCCCATCCAAATCACCCGTCCTCTCATGCCCACTCGCCCATCAACTCCCACGATTTTGACCCTTCCCAACCACCAGCCCTCCACACTCACACACCCACCCCATACCATGCACCCCCATCCCATCCACACCCACCGACTCACCTCCTCCCTCATCCACTAATTTTCCACTTCCTACACATCCATATCCCTTTCATACCCTCACTCATGCTTCTCGCACCCATTCACTCACCCTTTCCCAAGCACGCACATTCCTTCCCCACTGACCTACTCCTCCCTCACCCACACATCTGCTCAGTCATTCATCCTTTCTCACACACCCACATCCCTTCCCCACTGACCTACTCCCTCCAACCCCTCCCCACCGTACAAGGCTCCCAGAAAGGCCTTCATGTTTCGAGCCTGTAATGCCTCGCTGTGGTGTCTGGTCACGTCAGGGGAGGCAGGGCGACAAGAAGGCAGGGGTTCGTGTGTGTGTGTGTGCGTGTGTGTGTGTGTGTGTGTGTGTGTGTGTGTGTGTGTGTGTGTGTGTGTGTGTGTGTGTGTGTGTGTGTGTGTGTGTGTGTGTGTGTGTTGACTTGTATGAGAAGAGGTATGAGTGTGTGTGTGGTCAGTGGCATACAAATTTTCTGTCCACACTACAGAGCCAAGCAGCGCCCAGAATGTGCCTGCTTTGACCTCTCTCTCTCTCTCTCTCTCTCTCTCTCCCTCTCAATATCCTCCAGATGTGAGTTATCGGTTTTCTCATGTCCCCTTTCAGTCATCATATCAGTAGTTCCTCCATCATCGCACCCCATCTCTTTTTCGTAATACTCACATTGCTCAAAGGGTCTGAAAATCACAATCTCCTTCTCCTTTCTTCTTCGGTCACGTTGTTTTCTCCATCTTCATATTCCCTTACTGACACTCCATTTCCTCTCATGTATCATGTTTTTCATTTTCCTCACCTGTGTTCTTCATCGACTGCTCTGTATAATTTTCTTTGTCCTTTTCCCTTTTCCCCATCTGCCTTCCTTGTAATTTTCTTCCCCTAGCTATCTCTTTAGTGTCATTTTCCTCATTAATTTTTTTGGTTATCTATTGTATTTCCTACGTTCTTACCACCATTCTATGTCGTACTCTGCATGAATTATCATTTTTTTTCCACACTTTTTTTTGTAAATTTCCCCGTCAGTTTTGAAGTTTTCCTCTATTTTTTGTGAATTACCTCAGCAATTTTCATTGCCATTTTCCTCATGTATTTGCTTAGTTATTTTCCTGCCCAGTTTTCTCTGACATAATCATCCACTTTTGTCACCATTTTCAGCGTCAGTTGTCCTACTTATCCAGCATTCATTCCGACCCTTTTTTTTTTTTTTTTTTTTATCTCTTCTGTATGATACATTATTTTGGTTTACTCTTGCAGACTACAAGCGATATTTCTCTGTTTTAGAAGACCTCTCGTGCTAAAGTGGTCTTTGAAATTTTCATATATAGCCGCATCCAGTTCTCAAAGAGTCTCCATACCTTATAAATTCGGTTGGTGGATAGCAAAATATATAAATAAATTGTCATAGTACTGGAAAAGTGTGTGGTAGGATACTTAATGACAGAGTTAGAGAAAGAACAGAAATTAGTTGGAGAAGAACAGGGAGGCTTTAGGAAGGGAAGAGGTTGTGTAGATCAGATATTCATTCTTAGATCTTTAGTGGAAAAGTTTCTAGAGAAGGGAAAGAAGTTGTATGCGGCTTTCATGGATTTGGAGAAAGCATATGACAGGGTGGATAGACAACGATTGTGGAAAGTGTTAAGAATATTTGGAGTAGATGGGAAGTTGTTGAATGCTGTGAAGAGTATGTACGATGGTGCGAAGGCTGCAGTGCGTGTGGATGGTGAACTAAGTGAATTTTTCTCTTTGAAAGTTGGGTTGAAACAGGGATGTGTCATGTCTCCATGGTTGTTCAATCTGTACATGGATGGGGTAATAAAAGAGGTACAAGGTAGGGTAGTGGATGTTGGAGTGGCCCTGGTGAGAGAGGATAGTGTTTGGAAACTCCCTGTACTGTTGTTTGCAGATGATACTGTGTTGTTGAATGAAGACGAAGGGGAGCTGCAAGGCTTGGTGGATGAGTTTGGGAGAGTGTGTAAGAAACGGAATCTAAAGGTGAATGTACGGAAGAGTAAAGTGATGGTCTTTGAGAGAGGTGAAGTCAGGGAATGGAGAGCGAGGTTGGATGGTGAGGAATTGGAAAATGTGAGTACGATTAAGTACTTGGGTAGTGTGATGAGTAAAGATGGAGGTTTGGAGGGTGAAGTGCTTGAAAGGGTACAGCAGGGAAGAAAGGTTGCTGGTTCTTTGAAAGCAGTGATAAGAAACAGGGAAGTGAGCATGGAAGTGAAAAAGTTACTACATGACAGTATTGTGATACTAACTCTAACGTACGGAAGTGAAGCTTGGACGTTGTTGGAAGGACACAAGTCAAGAGTGAGAGCAGTGGAAATGAGTTATTTAAGAGGAGCCTGTGGAGTCACATGGAGAGACAGGCTGACGAATGAGGATATAAAGGAGCGTTGTGGTGTTGATGTGGATGTGATAGGAAGCGTTATCAGGAACACACTGAGGTGGTTTGGCCATGTGGAGAGGATGGAGGGTGAAAGACTGACGAAGAGAGTGTATGTGAGTGAGGTGGAGGGGGGAAGAGGGAGGGGGAGGCCGAGGATGAGATAGAGGGATGGGGTGGAGAGGTATATGAGAGAGGGGGGTGCGAGTTGGGAGCAGGGCAGTGAAATGGCGGGGGACAGGGCGACTTGGAGGCAATTTGATTGTGGCCACCCCAAACGGGATTGAGGCGTCTGGCAATAGATAGATAGATCATAGTACTGGATTGGGAATATTCTTTGCAACTTCCTTCCGTCCTCGCTTTTTTCCCTTTCCCCCTTTTTCCTCCTGCCTTGCATTTTTCCTGCCTTCTTCCTTTCTTCCTTCTTTATTATATTTTTCCTGATTGTTTGAGTGTGGGTCGTAGGGACTGGATAGGAATGGAATCAAAGGTTTATCTTTGTCCCAGCGCGTTGATGTTCTCACCCCGCCGCCCAACCCTTGTGCTTTAAGTCGCCTCGTAGCTCCCATGACATCCTCTTATTCTCTCTCTCTCTCTCTCTCTCTCATTACTTATCCCTCTTTTCCAAACTCTCCCTCCCTGCTACCAATACTCTCGACCATTACTCCTTCCTTTCTCAAATATTTCAAGCGCTTTTTCATTACTTGTCCTTTCCATTGTTTCCCCTTACTCTCTTTCCTCCTTTTGTCTTCCTCAACTCTTTCATTTCTGGTCATTTCCCAAATATACATATCCTTTTCCTTCCTAACTCCCTCTTTCATTACTCCATTTTTCCAAAGTTTCCCATATCGTCTTTCCTTTTCCTGTTCCTCCCAAATTCGTCGTGAAAATAGCATGGTGAGAACAATAAAGGCGTCATCGTATTGAGGGATTAAAGGAGAAAGATGGCGAAGGTGTTGGCAGGAAGCAGAGAAGAAAAAGAAGGCATCAGAGAGAGAGAGAGAGAGAGAGAGAGAGAGAATGACTCATGAGAAGGGAAGGACGACGAGAAAGAGGAAAAGTGAAGGAGGGTAAGAGAATGAAGATGCATGACTATAGAAGAATATGGCAGGTGAAGGATGAAAATAGAGAAGCGAATGGATGCGTAAACAAGGAGAAAAAAAAAAAGAGGGAGTTGGATATCATATGACAGGCAAGGAGAAAGTAAGTGAAGAAAAAGGCAAGGGAAAAAAGAAAAGATAGGAAGCATGCATCTGAAGGGAAACTGAGAAGAAAATACAGGAAAACTGGATTGACATCAAAGAGGGAAAAAAAGAAAAGTACAAAAGGATAGATTAAGCAGTGATTTAACTTTTTCAGTACGAGAGATTTCTAAGCTGAAAATATCGTCAGACTCTAGCAGGAGTAAAACTAGAAGGCATTTAGAGAGCGCATACCTCTGCCAACGCCCATAAAATACAGGTATATGATTTACTACAATACGAGTAATTCCTCTTACCTTCTGGACGAAAACTTTTACCATTTCACATAATCAGTCAGTTCTACTGTCTTAGTCTGCCGAGTTACACAATACCAGAGGGCGCATACCCCCACAAAAAAAAATAAAAAAATAAAAAAAAATAGCATGAATTATTCCTGCATACGGATCCGGATCCACCTCAAAATCTAATAAACACTTCCTTGACCCAACGCCTACCTGTCCACCAGATTCCATTGAAATCGGATAACTATTTGAGATTCATGTTTCATAACAATCACCGTAAGTTAACATACTCAAGGGATTAATAGAGATCTTCTGTCTAAATGCAATCGTGTGGCGTTGGCAAGAGTAAAAAAAAAAAAAAAACAAGAAAATCACACTAATGAGGTTCAGGAGGGCGAAATGAGTGAACAGTTAGAGCGGATGAGAGAGAGAGAGAGAGAGAGAGAGAGAGAGAGAGAGAGAGAGAGAGAGAGAGAGAGAGAGAGAGAGAGAGAATAATTATGTATGAAAGCTTGTATGAAAGGCTGAGACAGAACCATATACGAGCATCCAGGGGGAGGGGAGAATGAAATATTAAATTAGAGGGAAAGAGAGGGAAACTTATGGGAAGATGCGGCATGTTTTAGTCTGTCTGTCTGTCATGTAATTCCTCCCAAATGACTAGGTGGATTTTGTTTATTTATTTATTTATTTTTTTTTATGTGTCCAACTCTGAGTATAGGCTTCACAGCCTGCTCTCAAGGGCCAGTAGTCCTCCTACATACCATACACCTCTACAATTAAACTTGATTTGTTCAGATTTCCGGACAGTTTGGATGTGAGTTAAAAATGAGACCTGTAATGTCTGTCGTTCTTCATTAATTATAATTCTCCAAAGAGGCAAGAATGATTTTGGTGAAACCTGACATGGCAATGTGTTGACCATTAGTGTGTCAGTCATGTATAACGTTTTGGGTGTCGGTCATCCGTCACCTGTTATCCTGTATGTATCCTGCTGAGGTCAAAGGCTACTTTTTTTTTTTTTAACCTGTGGCTCAGCAGCCCCTTCCCCCCTCCCCCTTTTGTTTTATTGCACCAACTGCTGGACTACTTTGCACCACCTCATGTCACCACTCCGGTATTACCGGTACATGCATACTGTATATTGGTATTTGGGAACATCATACAGTATTATGTAATGCTGACACCAGGGGTGTTTTTGATGTCATTTTTGGCCGGTATGGAGGAGTAGTGAAGCACATCAAACCAAATATCTCCTTGATATAGTAAAATTAAAAATGTCCTTTTAAAATTACCACACGGTACCTTGGTCTCTCGATACAATAATTCTGGTTAATGTTTGAGTGTACTTCGGTGAATCCTGGTCTTGCAGACAACACTGTACTGTCTGAGTGGCAGTCAAAATTTACATGAAGGTCTGCTCACCCCTCTGTGTGGTGCCCTACACCCCCTTGGCAACCCATTGACAAATGCATCAAATAGTTTTACCAAAAATTTTAATATCATTTTTTGTTTGTATAGTTACTAAATGCTCTCAACTCTCCAACTCGAATTCTTCCCGCTACTTCTAGCACCTCGCTAAAAACTTTCTAACAACTTTACCTCATCATCCTTTCCTCCTCTTTTCTACTCTGATGCCTCTGTAGCTATTTCCTCTACTGATAAAGCAAATATCTTCGCTCAGACTTTCTCCTCTAATTCCACCTTAGACGATTCCGGTGGTGTTCCTCCACTTCCCCCCTCTGACTTCCTCATGGCTGACATTAAAATTTCTTTAGCTAATGTATTTTCTGCCATCACTGGCCTCAATACTAACAAGGCATATGGGCCTGATGGAGTCCCTCCTGTTGTTCTCAAGAACTGTGCTTCTGTGTTTCCACCATGCCTAGGCAAACTCTTTCGCCTTTGTCTATCAACTTGTATCTTTCCTTCTTGCTAGAAGTTTGCTCTCATTCAGCCAGTCCAAAAGAAGGGTGACCATTCCGAACCCTCTAACTATCTTCCAATTGCTTTAACATCCTGTATCTCAAAAGTTTTCGAGTCAATTCTTAATCGAAAAATTTTAAAGCATCTTTCTTATCACAACCTTCTTTCTGATCGTCAGTATGGGTTTCGTCAGGGACGCTCCACCTACCTTTCAGACACCTGGTCATCCTCCTTTCGGGACTTTGGCGAATGCTTTGTCATTGCACTGGACATCTCAAAGACTTTCGATCGAGTCTGGCATAAATCTTTTTAATTTCCAAACTGCGCTCTTACGGTTTCTATCCTTCTATCTGTGCCTTCATCTCTAGCTTCCTTTCTGGTCGTTCTGTAGCCGTTGTTGTAGACGGTCATCGTACTTCTAGATATATCAACAGTGGTGTTCCTCTGGGCTCTGTCCTATCACCAACTCTCTTCCTTTTATTCATCAATGACCTTCTAAGCTGTACATCTAACCCTATCCACTCATATGCTGATGACTCCACTCTTCACCTTTCCATTCGGTTCCGGCAACGTACATCTCAACAGTTACTTCAACAAATAAGGAATGAGGCCATGGCACTCTAATGTCTGACTTGGCTCGTATCTCTGACTGGGGTAAAAATAATCTTGTTTTTAATGCATCAAAGACTCAATTCTTACACCTATCAGCCAGACATAATCTTCTACATGTGTACCTACTAATGTTTAATAATATTCAGTTTAATCCTGCATCATCCTTGAACATGCTTGGGGTTTCATTCTTGGAAAGATCATAATACACATCTTGTAAAATCTGCTTCCAAGAGATTAGGTGTCCTAAGTCGACTCCTTTCCTTCCTTACCCCTGCACAATTGTTGACTCTATGCAGGGGTTTTATCCGCCCCTGTGTGGAGCATAACTCGCACATATGGGGAGCTTTCCCACACACGGTTCTTCTCAATAGGGTGGAGTCAAAGGCTTTTCGTCTCATTAACTCTCCTCCTCTTACTGGCTCCCTTCAACCTCTGTCTCTTCGCCGCACTGTTGCATCTTTATCTCTTTTCTATCGCTACTTCAATCGTCACTGCTTCTCTGAACTATCTACTTGCATTCCTCCACCTCTACGACAGGCGCGTAGCACCCATCTAGCAGCAAACTCATTCCTTTTCTGTCCAACTCTCTAATGCAAGAGTTAACCGTTATTCCCAGTCCTTCATTTATGTAACAGGTCAACTCTGGAACTGTCTCTCTCTGTCTGTATTTCCTGCTTCCTACGATCTCCAGTCTTTCAAACGCAGTGTGTCCAGGCATCTGGAAATGATCGGATATTGAATTTGGCTCCCTCTTGTATTTTGTTTTTATTTTTCTCTTGGAGGGAACGGTTATTGTGGGCTTGACCTTTGGTTCCTTCTTCCTAGCATAAATAAAAAATTCATGATCGTCATTATTATTATTGTTATTATTATTATTTTTTTCATCATTATCATCAGTGTCATCATTATTGTTGCAGATATTAATATAATCATAAGTTTACCTCTTGTTAATATTACACTATCTGACAGGTAAGTCGTGTTCTTCTGTTACCGCAATGCACAAAATGTAAGTACAAAGCTCACATAGTTTAGGTGCACTTATGTAGAGTCGATCAAAAAGTAATGGTGCACATAAAACGTGAAACAGTCTGATGCTGCAAACGATGGCAATTGCAAAATCCCACATGATTCTGCCATATGTTGATAAACTTGGTTTATTAAGGATGCCATATAAATCGCTTGCTGTACATTTCCCAGTCAGCAGTGTTGATATAAGTGCATTAAGGTGATGATAGTTTAATAACCTGGGAACATCATGACCTATAATGATCATTTAGGATATCATCGGACCCCTCATGTGCTTTTTTTTTTTTTTGTGGACTGTACTTGGTGTAAATAACATGCATCTCACTACTTCCTTCAGTATTCTTGGTAGTTGCATTTCCATTTCTCGTGACGTGTTTTGTGAGTATTTCAATGCGTCTCTTTTAAAATCAACTTCCATGAGGGTAGGTGTGTTAGACTGGCAGTGTTGTTTTAACGCCGTCACAAATACTGATGTCGTGTGGGGACTTTATTTGTTCGTTTATCCCTCAAGTGTAGTGACGGGGAAGGTGTGGGTAAGGGAAGGACACATCTACACATGCAGTTCTTTTTACCAGAGTGGATTTTAAGTTCCTCGTTTTATCACACCCACCCCCCATAATGGACTTAAGCCAATCATTCTTCGTGTGTATTCCACACTGGTGCATAACTTACCCTCGTCTATATATTGCTCATCTGAACTAGTTGATCTGAGTGCATGACGTCTCATGTAAGGCGGGCATGCAAAACTCTGCCGTATATCTTTGCTTTTGCATAAAACTGTCCATCTATTGAATGGTATATTTTCAGATCTGTGGAGGTTCGTTCGCTTCATTCTTTTTATATATTTACTTTGAATAGGTAAAATCTTGCTGTAGGTTCTTTTCATTTGCATAAAAAGGTGGTGTTTATTATCGCATAAATTTTCTAACACGGCAAGATTTAGAATAAGAACGGGACAGGCAGTGGGCCTGAGTTACAATTCATCATGGTAAATAATTCAGTCCTGCAACAGGGCAGGTCCTCAGTGTCACCCGAGTGGCCGTCCGTCACAGAGTTGGTAATGCCGTGGCGGGCAAGCAGGGAGGGAGAGGACAGGGAGGCCGGGTGGCAGGGAGGGGGGATCGGCCGCTTTATACAGTATGTAGCAAGGGAACTGCAGTCAAATTAGGCTCACACTGGCCAAGCTTCAGGATATTCTGTTTTGTATTTGTGAGGCAAGTCATATGGGTGTGAGCC
>NC_137016.1:21183682-21258682 GCF_032717465.1 Coenobita brevimanus | reverse complement strand
TGGAAAGAGATAAAGAAAGAAATAAAGCGAGGAAAAAAAAAAAACAAGAAAGCGAATACGGGAGACAGAAAAACTTGAACATTTCGAACGTGATAGAGAAATGTACGGAGAAGATATTGATGGTAAAAAAAAATATTTTGAAGGAAATGAAGTGAAAAAGATGCGAGAGAGAGAGAGGGGGGGGGGGAGGACGCAATATATAACGCAAGAGTGATACTGGAGGTTAAATCAGGGTATGAATTGAAGGAAGTCCGTGAGTGTGTGAGAGTGAGACAGCAAGTATATGAGACGGTGACCTATTGGGAGAGGGTATAAGAGTGCTGGAGAGTGTGAGAACGTGTAAAATAGCAAGTATGTGAGAGTGTCCAGAAATTGTGAGCATGTGAGATTGTATGCCAGAATGTTGGAGGGAATGTTGGAGGGACAGAATATATGTGCGAATGTAAGCGTTCGACTGAAAATATCTTGGCTAAAAGAATTGTGTGAATTAGATGAAGTAAACTTGTCAAAGCTTGTGTTTGAGTCTGAGTGAGTGACAGCGGAAATTTAGTTGATGAGTAAAAGTTTGTGATTGAAATTGAGTGAATGACATAATGTCTCGTGAGAGCATGCCAGGAAAATTCAGGGAGAGATAGAGACAGATAGATAGATAGATAGATAGATAGATAGCTAGCTAGCTAGCTAGCTAGATAGATAGATAGAGAGAGAGAGAGAGAGAGAGAGGCGTTTGTGTGGCTCTTTTCAGTGTGTACCTCAGTGAGGGGCGGAGTGAATAAGGGAGATGCTGAGATTACGTGAAAGGGTGAGTGAGAGGCAGCTTGAGTGTGAGGTAGGGAAGAGGGAAGGGGAGGAAAGTGAGGAGGAAAGAGAAGAGAGTACCCAAGACACCTTCTTTGTTGCCCTTTTAACAGCATACACGTTGATCCCATAACAATATACGGTTCAGTTTTGACAGCACGGCATACCTTGCTGCAGCCACAGTATTGTATTCTTATGATAAGCTGCAAGTTTACCTCGCCCCGACTCGGTCCAGGGGCCGTATTTATAAACTGTCCTAAGCTTACCTTGTGTATACGATTGTTTGTATATACGGTGCGTTGGTGGCACTCATACACTTACCAAGCACATCACAATCTACTAAGAGTGAAAATAAGTGACAGAATACGAAAACCACAGCAATATGGGATAGACATTAGTATTAAGATTTATTCTCTGTCAGAATGATTATGGATCTTTATAACTTCCACGCCAGCTCTATGAAGGCACAAGTTTCGGGAATAAAAAAAAAAAAAATGAGTGGAAGAGAACGGAACTGGAGAAGGTGAGATCAGGACGGGAGTGAGGGAGTCGGGAATGGAGTCAGGAAAAGTTTACGAAGTTCTTCTTGTGCTGTGCTCAGACGGCTGGTTGGTGGCCATAGAAAAGTTGTCTTAAATATTTCAGCAAGATGATCTGTAATTCGTTCTTGTTGTCTTCATGGTAAATCCCTGGTACTGATGTAGGTAATAAAGGCTGTATTTAATCTTTGCCTTTCGAAAAGTTATCCCTGCAGTGAACCCAGCCGTCAAGGGAGGCAAGAATAAATTAAATACAACATACTCAGGCTGAAGGGACTGGCTCAGACCTCCACAGTATTTTCCATGTAAAGTAAATCTATCTTTGTCATTAATCTTTTCCACAGTTCTCTCTCCAGGCATTCCAGTGTGATGGTTAATATCATTGTATTTTCTGGCATTCCGTGTGCGCGCCAGAGATACATATTTACACCCGTTGGCCTCTCTTTCCGCCTCAGATCTGGCCATCAGGAGCTGCCAGGGTACCATGACCCTTTGTACCCAGGCCGTCCCACAGATGGCATGAACCACTGAACTTACTGATTTATCCTTTATTATCATATCACGAGCGTAAGAGTCCGGGGCTAGGCTGTTCACTCCAGACATTTAAGGCCAGTGACCAGTTGCTAATCCCTGAGTGACTTTATGTAATCCCCCAACCACCCCACGGTTTTGGTCTTATGAACCACATCGCGTTGGAGAACCTTAATCCACTAAACCACCACAAGTTTAGTTGCTTTCTATATGGTTACCAACCATCGTATTAAATGGTATCCTGGGTTATAGAAAGCCATTTGGCTTGTCAGTCTGTGTAGATTCCTGTAAAAGTGGATGTAATGTTAAAAGATGTTTCCATTGATTGTGTGTTGTCCTTACCAGTGTCAATATCGACACATTAAGGACCATAATATTGCCGTGGGCTTGGCAGGCTCCCTGGCACTTGGCCCTTACCAGTGTAAATCTGGATATGACACGGTAATATTCCTTTGCATGTTGTTTATGCAGTTTATTGTGTATCGATTAGACAAACATATACAACACACAAGAGAATAATAAGATGCAAAACGCTTGATGAATCCGTAAGGATGAGGCTCTACGCAGCCTCCTAAACCACGAGTATGCTGCCTCAGATACCTGTGACGATATGTGGGAAAATATTTGAAAAGACCGAAATTAGGAGGAAAGTTATTGAAAGTAAAGAGTACGATTTATAGCCCCTTCAGTGCGATGACGCAATACCTTGGCTTAGTATTGCTGCCTTCACACTTTCTTCCTTCAATTTATAAAAAGGATTTGTAGAAGTGAAGAGTTTACGACGAATTGATCTGACCTCTACAGTTGGAAAAGTCACTTCTAAGCTGAGTACAGTCTTGTAGAAATAACAAGAATACAAAATTGCCAAAATTGCCAAGGGAATGCAGGATGGTCTCCACACGGTTACGACATGCTGGTGTGTTTTTTTTGCAAATTGCCATGATGATTACTGAACAGACAGAAACATCATTTCAAAAGCTGCATGTTTGTATAGTTTGACGTTGGACTCGATATATCCCAAATGAAAAGTTATATGGGGCTATTGGGCCAAGGAAGAATTGTACCAAGTCTGAAGATAATTGGTGAAGAAACAGAGGAATGGCTCAAGTTGAGAATGCATTTGAAAGAAAGAATATAGAAACGGAGAAAATTAGCTGTTAAGTATTACACTATGTCTATCACCATTGGCCCCATGAATTATTAAGGCTTAGAAAGTAATGCTGTCGTAATAAACCCAATAATGCTGTTGTTATAAACCCAAACATTCTCCCCTGCCACACCTGCACTGACCACAGACACTGAACGACGGGTCAGTATTAGTAAAGGATCTTAACCAGTGTTCACGATAAGTGAGTTCTAAAACAGTGAATTATTATCATAGAATACCATTGTTTGGTCTTTTCTTTTTTCTCCTTTGACTTTCTTGTAAAATATGGACTGGCTGTGTGAATGAATCTCAGGGTATAAACAGATAATCTTATGCCCAATTTAAGCGTAAGAATATAAGTGAACACTTTCCCAGGACCCATATCAACCGGTATTACCCTGGGTATATATTGTGTTCTAGTACCTCCTGCTAGCTCGTTTGATTCTGAGTGTGGTATCTACATTACTATTGTCCATTAAGATATTTATGCAAACTGTGTCCACATTGTCCTGATTTATTATATTATATGGTATCCAGTTAAATAATAAAGTGTAATAGGCAGGAAAATAACTAAGAAATACATGCCATACTCTGTCCACTTTAACTAGATCAAAAGTGACCTCTCCATCTAGATTGCTGAGCTGCAACAAGACCCAGCACTAGAACTTGATGCTGGTAACATGCAGTCAGTGGCATTTTTTTCTTTTTTTTTAATGCGAGGAAGAAGGAACCAAAGGCCATGAGCCCGCAGTAACAGTTCCCTACAAGAGAAAAACAAAATACAATAGAGAGCCTTATTTTCGCATCTTCCATTCAGCTTTGAGAAACAAGCTGCAAAAGGACGAAAAGCTCAGCCAAGCTGAGGCGGATGAAGTATAATAAACTTGCTAAGGCCATTAATTACAGTCCTTGATGCTCCGTCTGGCCCGCTTGTATCTAGTGTGATGAGGAAGATGCGGTGAGTGGAGGAAGAGGAGGAGGAGAAGAAGGAGGAGGATTGCCGACAGTGTGCCACCCTGAAATAAATAAGTGGGTCGAGGCGAGGGTAAAGAGGGCGTTTGTGGGCACTGTGCTACCGCGGAACGTAACTAAAGAATGAGACGAGGCGAGGGTAACTTAAGGAGGAAGAAGAGAAAGCATTTGTACGCTGTGCAGCCCCGGAACAACATGAATACCAACATAACTAACAAGTGGTGAGGCGAGATGGTCTGCAATTTTCTTGAGTGTCCCTTCTGCAATCCCATTCTATTTCAGTCCTGCCTTCGACATTACTATAGTTGAGTGTGTGTGTGTGTGTGTGTGTGTGTGTGTGTGTGTGTGTGTGTGTGTGTGTGTGTGTGTGTGTGTGTGTGTGTTGTGTGTGTTTACCGTAGCTGCAGAGGCTACAGCTAAAATAGTCTTGGTGGGTATAAGTAAGAATAATTAACGTCAGCATTCGATAACGCTGATAAGGTCATGTAATTTTGTCACTATAATTTACAAACTGTGGCCATGGCCTTTCACAGATGATATTCACCTGCTGTGGTTGTGATTCATAGTAAGTATTAAAATCCGAACTTACTAAAGGTCACAGGAAGTTTGGACTTACTGGAAGGTCCCCCATAAAACTGTGGGTAAGTGATGTGTTAGATAGAGGCGTGGCCATCTGCGGTAACCCGAGGACATGCCTTGTATTGTACTCGTGCATCTCATGGCGTGTGGCCCTTTGCATTACCTTACCTTTATCTACAGGCGTTTGTGCCGTACCTTAGCAGAAAATTACTCCAGAGGTTATATAAAACCTTCATTAACCTCTTCACCACTACAGGTCCTTTCTAAGTTGAATAAATCGTGTGGCAGCAGCAAGAATAGAATCGTAATAACATCATCGTAATGACAGGAACGAAAACTTTCGAGTGACTGGGACGTCGCCCTGGATATTCTGTCGTAGTGGGTAAGAGATACACGCTTTGCCATCCCCGGTGATCCAGTCAATGATCCGCGTATCAGACTGAACCAACTCACCCTGATGTGTGTGTGTATGTGTGTGTGTGTGTGTGTGTGTGTGTGTGTGTGTGTGTGTGTGTGTGTGTGTGTGTGTGTGTGTGTGTGTGTGTGTGTGTGTACAGGGAAGCAGGGAGGAAGAGGGGGAGGGGGCATGCATGAAACTGGGTTAAGGAAGTAAAGGCGAGCAAATTCCTCTTGTGCAGATGACCTTTTAATATACTCCGTCTCCCTTACTAACAACCAGCTGATTGAAATCGTTTGGCGTTAGTTGGAGTGGAGTACTTGAGGTGTCCTAAACATAAGACGGTATATGGTGGCAATATTAACACGAATAAGATCCTATGTTTATTTTCAGCTGAATAATATCGTGTGGCGTGGGTTGTAGCAAAACACTGAAGTTGTCCCAACAATGAGGGCGTTAGTGGTGGCAATATTAACACTCTAAGGCTCCTGTACTCAGTCTCACCTAAAGAAAATCCTCTGACGTTACGTGGAATACCAGAGTTGTCCGAGCATGAGTTTTTTTATGAGGTGGAGTCAAGAATCAATGAGCTTGACTAGTAAGTGAATGATTGCATGGCGAAAAATTAAACTATGGAAGTAAAAGAGAGCATGCAGATGTGTGCAATCCTCTTATCTTTATTATTTATAATTTTATTTATTTATCCTTATACCTGAAAAAGTAATAATAACTATGTGAAAGAGATAGAAATAGAATATAAAACGGACACCATGAATCTGAAGGGGAAGGAGGAGTTGGGGAGGAGATGGTTTAGGAGAGTTAGAGTGTTAGACAAAAAATAAGTTTTAGATCGGCTGCAGATGGAAAGAAATTTGCTGCTGGTATGAGGAAATCTGACTTAAAGGAAATTATCCAGTGACTGAAGGAAGTTTGTCATGATGTGCAAGAAGACTTGGCAGTTTTTATAAAGAATGTTATATTCTGCAGTCATTGCTTGAAGAAGTAGTGTCTGACCGAGATTTGTAAAGGAGTAAGATTTTCCTCAGCAGAAAGTTAGAATTATCTGGTAATCGAACCCTAATATCGTCAACACAGGAGGTTTTTTCGGCTTTTTTTTTTTTTTTTGGCATATTTCATTTTACTACTCTCTCTCTCTCTCTCTCTCTCTCTCTCTCTCTCTCTCTCTCTCTCTCTCTCTCTCTCTCTCTCTCTCTCTCTCTCTTTTACCAGAACCAATCTAGTTTGCTTTAGTAACATACAAAAAGATATTTGATGTAGTAGACAAAATAAACCACTGGGGAAGAAGTGCAAAGAAATCTAAGGCAAAGACGCTACAAACCATTTTTTTTTTTCCCTGCCATGAGTCTTCTCTCTTTTATTGCGGCAGGTTTCAAGTGTCACAGAATCCAGTCTCTATGTCCCGTGCTCTCTTTCTCATCTCCCTCTCTCCCAGCAGTTCATCCAGTCTTGACCATCCATCCTTCCCTTCTACCTTCCATCCATCCAGTTTCTTTAAGTCTTAAGCTACTCAGTCCATATTCCCTCCATCCAGTACCATCCTTCCGTATATTGTATTACCTTCCAGTCATACAGTTCCTTCCATCCAACACCATCCACCAACATCATCATCCACACCAGCCATATCCACACTCCCGGCGCCTTAGTCCACGTCTTTCCCTGCATCGCTGTCATCGGCTTTCAGTGACATCAGTCTTATTGCTATTCATTACTCCCTCATCGATTTGTCATTTTATCACTTTATTTTCATCTACGAGTTTATATCTTTAAGTCCACCAACCTCCTTCAGTTTTATCTAAATATATCCCTTTCCTCAATGTACCTGAGGCGCAGTAGGTCTTAATCGGATACACACACTGTCTTACCAACATGTCTGATCTCCTTCAGGACCACTGTGATGGCAGTGGCGTGGGTGGCTTTATGACATATCAGTGGGTTTTGTGGAGTATCAGAGAAGACTGGGATTGCGATTATTAGTCAGTTTCCATACCACTTTTCCACTTTTGACTTTTTCATTGTCCACTTCATTCCTCCAACTCCATCGTTCCCTAACTGGCAATCATTCCTCCCTCATTCACCATATTGTCCCATGTTCCGACTTACTTTTGTTTAGTAAAGCCTAATCTCACTCGGCAAAACCCATTATGTTCTTCCCAACCCTCTGCAGCCTTATCTTTCAGTAGGATATCACGTAATTTATTTTTGCCTTATCTCTTAGGTATCATGTCCTCTGCTCCATTTTATCACCGTCTTTTCCTCCTTATCTCTTATCAATGGCCATTTATCTGTCCTTAATGTATTTTTACAGTAATCCTCTTACCCACGTTCATACTGCCTTCTGATTACATATTTCAGTCTTTCATCCCCAGTCATCCCTCCCTCCCTCCCCCCCAGCCAACATTCCATCCACTTATCCATTCATCCATCCACCCCATCTTTCTCTTCATTAATTGATCCATCCTTAAGCAATCCTTCGTCCATTTCCAAAAATCTTCCCATTTCTTTCCAACCAATTTTCTATTCATTTCCAGCCATCTTTCCATCCACCCCAACCATTGCCCCATCCATCCGTCCATCCATCACCGACCATTCTCCCATCCATCCGTCCATCCATCACCGACCATTCTCCCATCCATCCGTCCATCCCTCACCGACCATTCTCCCATCCACACGTCCAACCATCCCCAACCATTCTCCCATCCATCCGTCCATCCATCCCCAACCATTCTCCCATCCATCCGTCCATCCATCCCAAACCATCCTTCAATCTATCCCAACCATCCTTCCATACATCCTCCACCAACCCTCCATCCAATCTGTCCGTCCATCCATTTCCCGATCAACCCACCATCTTTTCCTTCACTATCTTCCATCCATCGCTTCGGCACGAATTCCTAGCAAGATATTTAGAGCCGCATCATTAATGACTAAACATGCGTAGCAGCGGCAGCACCCTCATTTTATAACTCTAATTATAAATGGTATATGAAAGGGTTCGATAGCTTCCCATTGTATATGACGCAGTTAGCAACGAGGTAGAAACGTCAGGCTGCCTGTGTTTTCCATCAGGCGATTCAAAATTATGTAAAAAATAGAGGATTGCCTCCAAAAAAGCCTCCCTTAATTTTTTCTTAATGGAAATTTTGGTCTCCTTTCCTTGTTCGCATACGGTATGATCTTGGTCCTTTGGGGTCAGCTCGCCTGCATATATTAAGAAACCATATCTTTGGGACTGTAAGGTGTGCGTAATCTGTGTAGACCTGTTTATGTTTATTAGTGTTAAGTTCATCATATCATTTTGTCAACCATCGCTGGCATTCCTCCTTCCCTTTTTCAGTACTTATCCCTCTCTCTATCACTTTTGCTCCTTCCATCCCTACCTTTGCTTCTATCCATAGCTAGTCACCTCTCACTCCGCTGCTACTGTTTTGAGACAGGTAGGGGAAAATAAACTAACGACTAGAGAGAGAGAGAGAGAGAGAGAGAGGGAAAGGTAAATAAGTAAATAAATGCGTGGTGTCAGCCGGCACAGCATAGGTAACCGTGTATAGTATACGACCTTTTAAACCTTATAAAGCTCCCTAAGGCACTCCAGGACCCACTGTGACCCTTGTAAGGCTCCCTAAGGCACTCCAAGAACCCCTCTGACCCTTATAAGGCTCCCTAAGGCACTCCAGGACCCCCTGTGACCCTCATAAGGCTCCCTAAGGCACTCCAGGACCCCCTGTGACCCTTATAAGGCTCCCTAAGGCACTCCAAGACCCTCTGACACTCTGGCCACGTCTACCTGCCATTACACACCTACAAGTACTGGTTGTCCCACTCAGGTGCTCTAGAGCCGGAAAGAAGGGCAAAGGTGAGGTTTTCTTAATTAGCCTGTTATGAAATTACCTGAGGTCTTTGAAGGTGACGATGTCTTGGGTGAAGCCTTGAGAGAGAGAGAGAGGATGGAAAGAACAGGTGTTTGCGTTCGTTTTTTTGATAAATTATATATATATATATATATATATATATATATATATATATATAATCTATACAGAGAGAGAGAGAGAGAGAGAGAGAGAGAGAGAGAGAGAGAAAGTTAGTAAGAACACAAGAGATGAGTGATTGCGTCGCCACATTCCTATACAATACTGTGAGGGATATTTACACACCCCCTTCCAACAACTTTTCGTTCATTTTACCATAACGTTTAGAATACGTGAATGATATTATGTACCAATTTATCCCTAGAGAGAGCCATGTGTAACTTTGTGAATGTTGAGTCATGATGATACACAGCCACGTTAATAGGTAAATGTGACATACACCACAGTGGTTGTATGAGATGCTGTTTGGCTGCATCATATTTCATTATGTATCACGCAACCCAACACGCTTATAGTACATGAATAATATACATCCATTTTACACACCTGATGGACGCGGCTTGTATAACGAGGGATGTATAACTCTAGTTTGCCTTTAATTTAC
Source organism: Coenobita brevimanus (assembly GCF_032717465.1). Taxonomy (NCBI): domain Eukaryota; kingdom Metazoa; phylum Arthropoda; class Malacostraca; order Decapoda; family Coenobitidae; genus Coenobita; species Coenobita brevimanus. Next base: position 21,249,228 of record NC_137016.1, on the reverse strand, counting down.
AGGGATTTTGAAATACTTCAGCCTACCGAATTTTGGTAGTTACCTGTTCCTAGAATTTTTTGTTTCACCCTCCTTTAAGTTTTATATATTTCCCTTCCTAGATTCTGTAGCATACCGTACACAATTTTGACCTCTATCTGTTTCCAGGATTTTATTTATTTTACTCTGATTTGCTTTAACACTTTCATCTAAGATATATATATATATATATATATATATATATATATATATATATATATATATATATAGATAGAGAGAGAGAGAGAGAGAGAGAGAGAGAGAGAGAGAGAGAGAGAGAGAGAGAGAGAGAGAGTTAATGTTCAGTACTCGTTCTTCGTCTTTTGTTTCACCCTGTTTTGAGTTTTGTCTTTTCGGTACATGAGATAATTTAGGGTGTACATTTTTTTCAACATGTCTGTCTCCAGTGTTTGTAATCTTGAGCAGGGTCTCTCAGCTTCCATCTTGGTCTCACCTGGGACTGAAATGGGTACCTGGATCGTACAGTTGACGGCTGCGTGTCATAGTCTGGGGGAAGATTGTTTGCTGCTTTCCTTGTCACTTACGTCTGTCATTTATTCCTTTATATCATTCGTGTACTTTTCAGTTCTTCTCACCGTCGTCCACTGTATCATCATCTTAAGTAACAGGCATGACACTCCTTGTCTTTCTCCTCCTCCTCCACAGTGCAGTACGGCAATGGAAGATGGTAAATTTTTCATGGCCAATGGAATCGTTGTGATAAACGTGGTCTATTACCCGACTTTTTTCGCTTCAGTCCCTTCAGTTGCTGACCCTTGTATATTTTATTCTTGCTGCCTCCTGACGATTTTTTTCAGCTACGGAAACCAGCTTGTTGCGAAAGGCTTAGATGGAGTGTTAAATGTCAGCGTCTGGGTTGCTGAAGGCTACGATGCTGATATGAGATGAAAAATGGAAATTGCTGTGTGTGACGGAAAGATTTAGTACTTCTTATTAACTGAGGAATTGTCAAGTTAGTGTAGGTATGGGTCAAGTGACGGAGGTTGAGAGGCACCAAGATAGATTGGAAGTTGGTACCGTACTGCAGGTTTTAGAACTGGAGAATGTGAGGAAGTTTTCTCTTGCTCACGTGGCTCACTCTCAGCTAAATATGATCGTGTTGTTTTAGCTTAAACAGGAGAGTTGAATTGTTCCAGCTGTGAGCGGGTCAGTGGTAATTGCTCAGCCTAATATGACTCGCCTGTAGCCGAATAACATCGTGTGGCGTTAGCTTCAGTATAATGCTAGAACTGACCCAGCTATAAAAGGGTTACATTATTATATCAATGCTGTGGACAAAAAAAGTAACGATCGGGAAGGACTGCATGACATGAGCAAAGATGGAAGTAATAGCAGTGAGGGAATGGGAAGGTCAGTGTGTTAGGAAACAAAGCTTTGCATGACAAGGTGCTGATATTAACGTTGGTGCAATGCAGTGGTGCACAGACGATGTTTATGGTACACAAGCCAAGATTAAGGACAGTGGACATCATTGCATTACAACATTCTGACAGTGAATTGGAGGAATACACACGCAGATGGATGGAGAAGAAGAAAATGTGGTCTGCACCGTGAAGAAGAGGCATAGGGTTTTGGAAAGTGTGATAAAGAGATATTATGTGCTAGGTTGACATCATGGAGCAAGCGAACAGTGAGAGACTGACTACGAGAATGAAGTAGGATGGTTGAGAGACGAACAAGAGGTAGCAAAGTCCAAAAACGAGATGTTTGGTAGCTACATTGAAAGGATATACAGCAAGTGAAAGATGGAGTGTCGTTACAGGAGGGTCAACTTCTGGGTAGGGTAGAAGAGTTAGGGTATCATTTGCTTTCTCGGCCACCTCCACAGAAAGTAGGAAGATAGATTTTAATGTATATAGAATTTTACCCAGAAACACCATACGAACAAGCAGTATATATGAAACCGACAGTGCCAAGTACTTTACCCATTCTCGAATCAGCCGGAGAGGGATCTGTGTTGTGTGATGATAGATAATGAAGTGAGAATTAAAACTTACTGTTGTGGACATGAGTTCAGATTCCATTCAGTACGATAAATAAAGAGAAAGTGAAAATGACTTTTTAAAACCCAGTGATGCAATTCTTCTGAGCACAACAGACTCTTCATAATATAGTGCAATAGTTTCGTGTATGTTCAGATAAAATATGGAGGGCTATTATTGTGTGCAGGTGTATATATAATTGGATAAGATGGTTAAGTAACTCAGAATAATGGTACACAAAGGCACCCCAATCAAACCAGTGATCCCAGGCTGTATTAATACCGTTGTTGCCTTCGCAGCGGAAGAAAAATTAATACGTGAGGGAATAAGTGAATAATACCGATATAAATATGGTGTCACGACAACACACCTGTCTTACCGGATGATGGCGTAAATAGACCCCCACGTGTGTGTGTGTGTGTGTGTGTGTGTGTGTGTGTGTGTGTGTGTGTGTGTGTGTGTGTGTGTGTGTGTGTGTGTGTGTATGTATGTACAGTGGTGGTGTGCATGAGCGTGGGCGTTCAGATATGTGTGGTAGTGATGGTGTGCGTGTTGCTGCTCGTATGCATGCTAGAGTCAGTAAACGTAATTCTGTGCTTGGACATACTGGTGTGTGTGTGTGTGTGTGTGTGTGTGTGTGTGTGTGTGTGTGTGTGTGTGTGTGTGTGTGTGTGTGTGTGTGTGTGTGTGTGTGTGTGTGTGTGTGTGTGTGTGTGTGTGTGTGTGTGTGTGTGTGTGTGTGTGTGTGTGTGCCTACAAGGGACAGGAACCATTATAGGTTTACGATCTCCGGCGTGTGTGGTTGGTGGAGTAAAAGACTGGGCCTCAGCACAGCAACCTATTATTTTAGTTTTACTTAAGCTCTTCTGCATTCGAGTTTTCTTGAATTTTCCAAACGTTATCCTTTTTTCTTCCTTCCTCCTTTCCTTCCATCATTACTTCCCTCATTGTCGTTCATTGCTCTTCTCCCTTTATTTTAGAGTTCTTTATCAGACAATCATCACACCAGTCTACATTATGCCCTTCCTGCTTCTCCTAGCCTTCTTAAGCTGTGTATGCATCATCCTACTTTCTTCCTCCTCTCCCTCTTTACCTTTCCTCCCTCCCTCTTTCCTTCCCTGCTTGTACACTTCCTTCCTCTCCTTTGCTCTTATTTATAACCAGTTTTATTGTGTCGTTCTTTATTATAACCCTCATAAACTTTCCATGCATTATTCTTCCTTCATTATTTTTCAACCTATCCCTTCTCATCCGTCTGTATCCTACCCTTTCTCTCTTTTCTTGTTTATCGTTTACTCTTTACGCCAGTTTTTATTAAGATTTTCCATTACCTTAGCCTTCTTCACCTTCCAAAGCTTTATTTATCCTTCCTTCTCCTTCTGCTCTTTCCCCCCACCTTCTCTCCTTTCTTCCTTGTCGTACACTTTCTTCCCTCTCCTTTTCCCTTCATGGCCAGCTTCACAGTCTTCCTAATTCTAGCTTAATTAGGCATCCAGTGCATTATCCTTCCAGTCTGCTTTCCACTCTTATATTCCGTCTCTGTTTCCTTCTCTCCTTATACACTGTCTCCCCTTTCATATTTTCTTTTTAGTCATGCATTCCCACGACCTGGACACCACTGTATATTTCATGCATTTCCCTACTCTATTAACACACCCTTCCTTCATCTTTCCTCTTATTCTTTCCTCCTTGCCCTCTCCTCATCCTTCCATCCTTTCTGCCTCACTTCTCTTTTGGTCTTTTTGCCTTTGTCATACTGTCTTCCGTACACACCTTTTTTCCTTTCAATTATACCCATCATTTACTGTCGCTTGCTTTTTTTACTTCCTTCCTCCATTATTTCATTCATCACTCTTCTATTTCACCTTCCCTCCTATTCATCCCTCTTACCTTTGTACTACCCATTCTTTCTTACATTCCACTTTCCCCACCTATCCCTCTGCTCGTCACCTTCTATTCATTCTTCCCTCCGTACCTCTTTCCTTCCTTTCTTCCTCCTTCCCTTCAGTTCACGTCTCCTCCCACCCTTTTTTTCTTCCCTCCCAAACCTATCTTTACTCTTCCTTCCATTCCTTCCCTTCACCCTTCCTTCCTTCCATCCATTCCTTCCCATAACTCTTCCTTCTTTTCCTTCCTTTAACCCTCCTTTCCATTCCCTCCCTTATCCCTTCCTTCCTTCACCCTTCCTTCCATCCCTTCTCTTCCTCCGTCCTTCCGCCGTTCCTCTTGTGACTCCTTCCCTCCCCTTCTTCCCTCTCTTCATCCATCTTTCCATCATACCAATTTATCTCTCTCACCTCTACATTTTGTTCTTTCTTAACGAGCACTCTTTGGTCCTTTCACTTTTTTCTTCTTCCGCTCGTTCTTTACACGTTTCCTTCGTTCCATTTTGTTCATCACTACTTCCGTTTTATCACGCATTCTCCCTCCCTCCTTCTCTTCTTCTCCGTTCTCTTTCTTTTCAACCACATTTCCTCCTGAACACCATTCTCCTTTCCTCCCGGGTACCCCACCTTCCTTCCCGTCTCCCTCTCTCCTTTCCTCTCTTCTGTTCTTCATAATACTCCTCTCACCCCCAGACGCTATTCTTCCTCCATTCATAGACTTTCTCAACTTTCCCACATTTTTCTCTCCTTCCACATCACTATCGCTCATTCTCTCTCCTTACTTCTCTATCTTCTCTCCTTCTCTCCCGTTTACCTCTCTTTCCTTGTTACAATTTCTCCCGAATCTCTCTTCCTCTCTTTTCTCCCCATCTTCTGTATCATTCCTCCTCCCCCCTTCTTTTATCATTCTTCCATTCTTTCCAACTATGCTTCCTGTTTTTGTTCTTTCCCTTCCTCTTTCTTCCGAGCCACTGTCCTTTTCCTCCTTCATTCATTTCTTCCTATCATTCCTTTCCTCCTCTTACACCCTATTTTTCCCTTCCTTTCTCCCACACTTTCTGACTTCCTTCCACCAGACAATACGTTCATCCTTCTCTCCTCTCCAGCCACACTTCTATTCCTTCCTCCCACACTTTCTTTCTTCCTTCTCTTCTCCCCAACCACACTGCTTTTCCTTCCACCCACACTTTCTCTCTTTCTCATCCTTGTTCCCTCTCCCTTTCTTTCTCTGCGGCCCGAGAAATGTACAAAGTCCTTCTCCTTAGGGTTATTGTCCAGCAAAGGTAAACTGAGATGTAGAATAAATGGAATATTAGACGAACTTTTATCCCAGTCTGTACATTCTTATCCCATGTCTTAAAGTAAGCCAGACATAATCTCTTCCATCAGTGTCTTCTCTCAGCCTACCTCTCACCTCCTCCTCCTCTTCACCTCACTCATTTCCATCCTCTCAGCTCCTCTTACTCTCTCCCTCCCCTTCCCCTGCCCTTACTTCTCTTTGGCACACCCTGCGTTATGTGCTTTCTCCCATTCTGTTGAAATTCTCTCTCTCTCTCTCTCTCTCTCTCTCTCTCTCTCTCTCTCTCTCTTTCTCACCCCCCCCCCCACACACACATACAGTTTCTTTACCCGTTCTTCGTATGGCAGATTTCGAAGTGATGTGATCAGTTTAGTGACACTTCACGTGATCAGTATTGTCCACGGTTTTTTGGGTATGGTTTAACTAGTGACGTATATAAGTTTAGAGATGATATCGGTTGTTTGGTGATCGAAGCTCTGATACAGCCGAGCATTTTGTTGGCCTCATTATAGTACTGTACACTCTTAACAGGTTTTCAGATCGTTAACTCTTAGGAATCTTTTGTCCTGTACTAATGCCACTGGGGTATCGGACATGTGGTACTTATGTTTTTTTTATGTTTTGTATCCAATTTTCATTACTTTATAATTTACTGCATTAAATTTCATCCGCCATGTTCACTCCATTATATTACGTTTACCAGGTCATTTTCGATGGATGCACAGTTCCCTTTGTCCGTTACTCGGCCGCCAGTATTTGTGTCAATTGGAAACTTGGCTAACTTGGAAATGAGTTTATTTTCTAGATCATTAGCGAAAATAGTGAAGAAATGAGGGGTATCGGAACTGCTAATTGTCCGAGCGAGAATGAGGACAACTTACTTCAGCCGAAATTCACTTAACCCTGCTCAGGTAGATGTCGGTCCGTTTGCATAGCAGGTAGACATGGGTCTCTCTGACCCAAAAATATAAAAGTTCAAGAAAAACATTTATGTTTCGTTTATTCCAGTACTGAAAATAGAGTAACATATTTAACGTTTTCGCAACACAAACATGTAAAAAAATGCACTGTTCTTTTCTTTTTATATTTTTAGGAAAGTTTTGAAAAAAGAATGTAGATAAAAAAAAGAGAGGCTGCAGGACACTGCATTCATATCTGCAATCAGAGAGAACAAAATATCTCACACACCTCAGGCAGACGTGTGTATCACATACCCAACTTATACTCACATACTTTTATACTGCGGAAACGGAGATAGAACCTGAAGTAATTCCCTCACCCCTTGCAAGGATACACAAATTGAAGAAGCTACTGAGAAGAACTGGGCTCCCGGGTATTTAGAAGTTAATGAACTAGAAAATGGGACGGGGGGGGGGGGTCTCTCAGACCCACCTCTGCCTGAGCAGGGTTAAGAGTGTTATGAAAAATTCAGCTTGGGGTGTAAAAAAGTATCTCTCACCATTTGGGGAGATGTCTGTGGCCTACTATCGCCATTTGGGGAGATCTCTGTGGGCTACTATCGCCATCTGGAGAGATCTCTGTGGGCTACTATCGCCATTTGGAGAGATCTCTGTGGGCTACTATCGCCATTTGGGGAGATCTCTAACAACATTAAGGTGTAAAATATTACTAGTATGTGTAAGAATTCGCTCCGGGCGAGATCGGACACGTTCCACATCTTCATTGTGGACATCTGTTTCCCAGTTACATTTAGCCAGCCTCATGATTTGCCACTTACCACTACCCGTTGTTTACGATTCGTTAGCGTCATAACGTAATCAGTTTGACATGCTGTGGGCTTTTAATTTTCTGTTAGTCGTAATTGTTTGTATTTATCAAAAGCTTTCTGAAAATCTAAGTAGATGATGTACAAAGGTATTTAGTGTCCCAGTTACTGTGTACCTATATGTCTACATGTTTGTAAGGCACGAAGCATTTTTACAGAAAGCGCACTGTTTATGCTTCAGAAGATTATGCTTGTCAAGGAATAAGATAATTCTCTCTCTCTCTCTCTCTCTCTCTCTCTCTCTCTCTCTCTTGGCATTTGGTTAACAAGGCAGCAATTTCTTTCACATTTTTATCGCCTTTTGTGAAGATGAGTGTTACATTAGCGAGGTTCCATTGACCAGGTACTTAACGTTCACTGAATGGTTTATTAAAAATTTTAGTCATAGGAGAGGCTGTCTATAGCATTCTCGAGGCACACGCGACGGAAATATGAAAGACAAGTAACTTGTGATGGATTGTGCCATATGGAGCGAAAGAGAGCGAGTGGCAGATTAAGAGTGTATTTATGAGAGTGGTTGAGAAAGAGTGAGAGATTTAAAAATATTGTGAGAAGATTTCTGTTGGCAACAGCGAGAACGAGTTTCCAATGGGAGAGTTGTTACTGTAGTGTTTAATCGAGTCGTCACTAAATAGGAACAATTTTTAAAAATTATTTTCTCGGGGTCACACCGCACTTATGCACCAGTGGCAACAGAAACACAGACGCACAGTCTCCGACATCTGTATAGTTAAAGTAAAGGAAATATGGCAAGCTTGGACCATAAAACTTCATGATTTTTAGAAGGTTTTTGGTGAATCTGTACGATTTTATTTATTTGTTTATGTTTTTGTTGTCTTTTGGGGATACTTTTTATTTTTCTAATTTCTTCACTTTCTGTTTCTCAGCTCTGCCACTGCTATTATCTCCTTCAACCAGAAAACCCAATTTTTACTGAGGGTCTCTTATCCTGACACAGTTTTGTTAAACTGTGGCGAGACCACTAATTATTTTGTAGTGATAGAGTTTGAAATATTTTCCATTTACTATCTATCTATCTATAGCCCGACGCCCTAATCCTGCAAAGGGTGGCCGCAGACAAAACGCCTCCAAGTCACTCTGTCACCCAACAATTGACTACCCTCCCCCCAACTCACTCCCCCCTCCCTCATATACCTCTCAACTCCATCCCTCCACCTCATCCATTTACACTTTCTCAAAAATATTTCTCTCCGTAAAGATGCATGTAATCATGTGGAGGTAACAAAGACAAACCATACTCTTACGGCATCAGTCTAAAGGTATTAATATATATATATATATATATAAATATATATATATATATATATATATATATATATATATATATATATATATAACTTCCCTTTCTTCAATTCTCCTTTTTTTTTTTTTCGTTTTTTAATCAGTTTCTCTTTTATTCTCAAATCAAATTGTTTTCCTTCCACTGCCTTCCTTCTTTCCTCAGGTATAATGCTCCCTTTCTCCTCTGCCTCTGTTTTCTTTGCCCACGCTTCTTGAATTTTCAGTGAATTGTTATTGTTTGATAATCTTTCCTCCCTTCTTTTTCTTTTAGGGTAACTAAAACCAATAAATTTTCAATACATTCCTACTTTTATTATGTACCTTATCCCTCGTTATATTATCTGATAGGCTATCCCTGCCAACATCTCCACTCGTTCTATATCCCATTCTTTCCCTGTCCTCGCACCTTCTTTTATTCCTTGTTTCTCCACCCCATCTTCCTATCTGTCCTCTTCCCCTTTTCTCACTCTCCCCTCTGTTCCCCTCCTCCCAACCCATCTTCTCCCCCTTTCACGCATCCTCTTCCCTGACCTCTCACCCCATCCCCTTCCCAATCACCCCACACCCCTCCCTACCCTCAACCTCTTGCATTGTCCGTCTACAAGCACAGTTCCATTTCGTGATGTTAGAGTTGGGATTACCAGGGTGTTCAGCAAAAAGGGTCGTGGGTTGGTAGTTGGTAGAGAGAGAGAGAGAGAGAGAGAGAGAGAGAGAGAGAGAGAGAGAGAGAGAAATTTCTTTGTTGGCTTTTTTTGTGTGAATATGCATTTGTCTGTCATTGTATACTGGTGTGTGTGTGTGTGTGTGTGTGTGTGTGTGTGTGTGTGTTTGTGTGCATCCTTTGCGCTATTTTGTGTATACATTTGTCCTTGTATCGAGTGTATGTGTGTAATACTCGTACACACACTGGTATCCAATGTTATGTATAGACTGGAAAGAGTGTCCGTGCATGAGAGAGAGAGAGAGAGAGAGAGAGAGAGAGAGAGAGAGAGAACAGGTCTAGTACATTGTTTTATTGGTCATGAAAGTCTTGTTCCACCAGCACCACCATTCCTAACCCTGTGCTCATCCCACCCACTGTTTCTGCCGTCCCAACCCTCCCCCCCTCCCCCCCTCTTCTTACAATTCTATCCATCTTCTTGTCTTCCCCTCCTCCAGTTCTTCGCCATTTCTTTCTCTCTTCTCCCTCCTCATCTAATCTTACCCCATACCCTCCTCTTTCAACCCTGTTCCTTGCCCTCCCTCTCCAACTTCATCCTTTCCCCTGCTTCCCCAAACCCTCCACTCCTCCCCCCTTCCATTTCATCATATCTGACTCCTTCTTCCATTCTTTTCCTTACCCCTCACTTTCCTCCCGTCCTTCACTCTGTATCCATCTGTCCTTCTTTTCCTCCAAAATTACCGTTCCCCTTTTCTGTCCAACTCTCTGATCAAGAGTTAACCGATACCCCAAGTCATTCACATATGCAGCAGGCCAACGCTAGACAGTCTAATTCCCCCTGCCAATGACCTCCAGTCCAGTGAACCCAATGTATCCAGATATCTCGAAATGAACGCATCTTGAACTTGGCTTTCATTTGTTTAGTTTTTCACGGAAAGAACAGCTCCGGAGGTTTCTTTCCATTGATTTTTCCTTACATAAAAAAAAATCTCCTTCACCCCTTCCAACATCTTAGGCCTACTACTGCTGTTTTTTTTTTTTTTTTTTTTTTTTGTCTTCTTACCACCAGACGACTATATTCAGCGTTTCGAACTCCTTCAGCAGTCAATTTAGTACGAGGTGTCTGTCCTAAGCAAAATAAAACTCGATTGGTTGCTGAGAAACTGTACAAAGAATGACGTCACAGGGTTGACAGGATTACTGTCTTTTTCCCCCTCAAATTCTGCACCCTTCCACTTTAAATCAACCCCTCCCTCCTACCGCATATCCATCCATCTATCTATCTGTCTATCTTGGAACGTGTTGAGAAGAGTAAAGACAAACTGATTATGCAGAGAGAATACAGAATGAGAGATTCACTAGGAAAGTTTATGCAAGCGAGGTGGAGGGAAGGAAGGGGAGGGTGAGAATGGTAGAGGTCGATGTTGGACGGAAAGGTATATTAGTGACACCCGTGTGAGGTAGAGGGAGGCCAGCCTGATGGTGGAGGACACAGGGACATGGAGGTTGTATTTTCATGTCCACACCTTCCAGAATTTAGGTGTCTACCTATAGCTAGAAAAGGTAAAGGTGAGGCAGACGCCATGAGACGCTTATCCACGGTGCTTATCTCCGTATCTTAGGCCTTTGAGGCTGTGGCAGGTTATTCACCCATTATACTGAGATACAAGGTCGCCGCATCATGCAGGTTACTACAGTTACCTCCCCTAGTTGTTACACAAAGCACTCATTTGTTTATTATCCAAGGAAGGGAGGATGGACACGTGATTCGAGTGACACCAGCTGTCCTCATCAGGATTCGAACCCTGGTGCCAACAGACCGGCAGCTTCGCAGTCAGTGAAGAGATTAAGAGACAGATAGATAACCCTCGCCGTTTTATCCACGTCACAACCTTCTCCTCCTCTCCATAACGCCCTCCTCCTCTCTTCCCTATTTTCTCTCCCCATATCTACCGCTTCCTCTTCTTCTCCAATTTTACTTTCCCTCGTCACTCCAGTAGTAACCTTACCCCCTCCCCAACATCTCTACTTCACTCTGTTCCTTCCCCACCACTAGATTAACTCCCATCATCAAATCTGTCCCTTATCCCACTCCCCCACCCTCCCCAGTTTCCCGTCTTTCCTCCCCCCTCCCATTTCCAGCCTTTCCCCCTCATCCTCACCACCTGAGCGCCCATCTCCTCCCCTTCCCCCCCAAACACCCCCTTCGCCCCCCTCACCATATTTCCCTGATTCGTCCATCTGACGTCTATTTGTTTTTTCGATTAAGTTTTCAATTTCGCTTACGTGGTGGGATGAGAGAAGCGCCATGTGGGGGACGGAAATAAATGGGGCCGGTTTCATATTGCTCTTTGCTGATGTTGTCGACCAAAGGACCCGCCAACCCTGTGTGTGTGTGTGTGTGTGTGTGTGTGTGTGTGTGTGTGTGTGTGTGTGTGTGTGTGTGTGTGTGTGTGTGTGTGTGTGTGTGTGTGTGTGTGTGTGTGTGTGTGTGTGTGTGTGTGTGTGTGATTTTCTTTTTCTGTGTGTGTTTCTGGGGATTAATGTGGTTGTTTATATGCGTCTTTTCTTATGTTTGGTTGGTATGTAATTTATGTTGTGTGTGTGTGTGTGTGTGTGTGTGTGTGTGTGTGTGTGTGTGTGTGTGTGTGTGTGTGTGTGTGTAAAGTGATGGATGTCAGTAAAGGCTTATTTATGCATTAATTTCGCGTTGATCCACTTACATATATCCCGTTTGGCAGAATTCTTTTATACGCTGGGAATATTAGTAAAATTGTAGCGGGAATAAGAAAAGAAGACGTTATGGTTCTCAAGGGTTAATAAAGACGGTTTCTTATCCTTCATCAGTAGAGATGTGTTATTAGGTGAGTAAAACTGTGAGGTAACAACAAGAATATAGGGAAAATCGTCGTGCATAGAGAGTTAATGAAGACCGTGTGTATTCCTTTGAGCACAAGAGGTTAAGCCGAGTGCAATGGTGCAGCTGTAGGAAGAATATGTTAAGATTAAGCTTTATAACGGCATAGAATTGAAAAGGTATGTAGCTTTATTTTTTAAAAAAATTAGTTGGCAGGTGTCTTAGATGAATGTTTGCTGATAAAAAGAGAAATGGGTTGAATGAAAGATCAGTAGATAAAGACAGACAGACACACAAATAGACAGACGGACAGATCAGTAGACAGGCAGATAGGTAGACACATTGACAGGCAGAAAGTTAGACAGGTTGACAGACGGATAGATACGAATATATAGAGAAATACAAAAATAGTTACAGTAGAAAAAACAAATAGAGGCTAGCAAAGGGAGAGACAAGGAAAGAAATTCAGGCAGACATGCAGATAGAAAGAGAAATGGGTAGGTAAACAGAAATAATATGGTAATAAATAACGTTATAGAGCATAGGTACTTATAAACAGATAGACAGAGAAGGAGAACTATTATGGGCCTATTCACTATGTTATACAAAAGCATTAGGAATATGGACTTATGCTTGGCCACACACCAAGGCGACAGAGTGTACGACAGCAGTGAAATACAGGCTACTGTATACGCGTCAGCTTTGTACCCTTTCAAATATCTCCTGCCAGCGTATGAAACTATAGCACTTCTTGTCGGCAGTGGAGGCTGTGTAGCACCTATCACCAGTTGAGGAGGTTTTCTTTTCTGCAGTAACATCTATTCCCAGCTTAGGAGACTTTCTAACGTTTAACACCAGCGTAGGAGGCTTTCTGACATATCTTACTGGCTTAGGAGGCTTTGTAGCATCTCCCACCAGCTTAGGAGGCTTTCTAACATTTTCCTTCAGCTTAGATGTCTCTCTAGCATCTGTCACCCGCTTAGGAGGCTTTATAATATCTCCTATCAGCGTAGGAGGCTTTCTAACATCTCCCACTAGCTTAGGAAGCTTCCTAGCATCCCCCACCAGCTTAGGAGGCTTTCTGACGTCTAGTACCAGCTTAGGAGGCTTGCTAACATCTCCCACCAGCGTAGGAGGATTTCTAACATCTCTCACTGGCTTAGGAGGCTTTCTAGCATCTTCCACCAGCTTAGAAGGCTTTCTAACATCTGCCACTAGCTTAGGAGCCTTTCTAACATCTCACACCAGCATAAGAGGCTTGAGGCTTGGTAGCATCTCTTGTCATGTTGAGGTTTTATTTGGGACTTCATTCTAGCTTATAGGAAGTTGTCCAGCACCTCCTGTCAGCATATAAGTGGTTTTCTAGCACTTCTTGTCAGTTTACGAGGCTTTAAAGTTCCATTTCGACATGTTAGGGCGCCTTTTAGCACCATTTAGCCAGCTTAGGTGTTGTCTACCCTCTCTGCCGCAGCGAATGAATTATTTTTCCCATAGCACCTTGGCCTCTTCACCCACTGGACGCCTTGTTCTTTTATTTCTTGATGACAACTGGCAATTATATTTCAATTTTAACGTTCCCTTGTGGTGATGGAGTTAATGAAGGCTATTGGTAGCCCCTTCATTTCTAAATATCTGTCCAAACCTTCCAAAAGTCGTCAAGTAACAGGACAAATAATGCATAAAAGAAGTTACATTACTGAAGGCGTTAATGAAGGTGTGACGATGACTTGGGATTATCGTTTTCCTATGAGGTCATATTAGGTCAGTGTTTAAGTCTGTGGAATGCATGTAAAGTTGCTGTTAGTAATATTTTTAGGCGTCAGTTATGAATTCATTTAAGAGGAACTCATTAGCGTTTAGCAAAGCTTCTAAACGATGGACGGAATTATTGACAGCAGCTGTGTTTGTTGTGCCTACCTGTAAGTTTATTTATGTGGCCGAGTCAGTATAGAGGTGGCCTGCAGTCCTAATGGACCTAGGTCCGAATCCTGCCTGGGGCAGGGAATGGTTGAAGGATTTGAATTTCGTTCAAGCAGACTTTAATGGTTTACCATACAACCGACCGACATTTCTTAAAAACACCCCCACTATTACCAATAAACCAATCCTGTATGAGACAGTCCTACCATGTATTCAGTATGGACGGTGGTTGTTAGCGCAGAGGTGATGAAATGTAGAGATGTGTGATACGTAGGAGAACTGTTGGGCCTCAGGAAACGGGCTGAGAAGTCTATCCTCAGAGCTGGACACATAAAAAATTGTGTATATTAACACTTCACTACGCTGATGTCTTATTTTTCATTTATTCTTGCCATCTCAACACGAATTTATTCAACCTACAGGACACATTTCGAAGTGGAAATGTTAAACATTTCCACAGTTAACCCTTCTCTTTTATTGGAAGTCTTTGCCAGTTAAGTAAAGTGGTTTTGCCGCAGCTTGGGTAATAATACAAAAATACATCATTGCAGACAGGGAGTTACCTGTCCTAGATTCCCACGATTCACCTGAAAAACGTCGTTGGTGTCGCATTAAAAAAAAAAAGTGTTTCCACCATGAGAGGGTGAGTGAACGTAAAGCCAACAATTATCCCAGATGAACTTTGCCTTAATCATGCATAATCCCACTGTCAGCACCGATAAACACCGACTGACCTCATTCTCCTGTGTGTGTGTGTGTGTGTGTGTGTGTGTGTGTGTGTGTGTGTTTGTGTTCCCCGACACTCATGCTGGTTATACGTTTCATAATTGTGTAGGTGTGTGTGTGTGTGTGTGTGTGTGTGTGTGTGTGTGTGTGTGTGTGTGTGAATGACCCCAAGCCTGACAATATTTGCAGAGAGAGCGGAAAATTATTGATGGTGAGTGAGGTTAACAAAAAGAGAGAGAGAGGAAAATGGTGGTGGGTGATATTACCACAGAGCCATGCTGAGGTGACACAAACACTAATTACCTGTTTCATTTGTGGTGTTGTTGGTGGATGAAAAGGGCTGGTGGAAACAGGTGAAGCGCCTAAAGTAACCTGACTGTGTGGTAACTGTGGTAGAAGATTATTTTTTGACTGGGGGATTGTGTCAGATTTTTTATAACAATTTTATTTTTTTTTTTTATGCAAGGGTTTCTCCAAATATGAAATTATATTTTTTTTTTAATTCCTGGAAAATGACAACCGTACCGTTTGCTGTATCTTGCTATCTTCAGATGGTTTTATATAACTAAATGGAGAATTTGGGAAGTGGATGAGTTAGTTACAGCCTTCATTAACCCCTTCACTACAAGGATGTTCACTCAGTACTAATAAAATCGTGTGTCAGCAGCAAGAATAACATGTCAGATGATATCCTCGGGCTGGACGGGTTAACCTGGCGGCAGTAAGAACAAAATGATAAAACCAGTACGTCATCGTGCTGACGAGGCTAATGTGGACGCTGTTTGTAATGCCGGCACTACAGCGGGGCTCTCCTGACCTAAGGAAAACCTCTAGTGACGGCAGTATATAGACAGATAGATAGATAGATAGGTAGACAGACAGATAGATAAATGTTCGTGTATACATATCACCACGACCAAGGATAATGAGTTGATGGAAGAAAGACAGATAGATGGATAGACAGATAAATGTTTGCGTGTATTCAGTACATCACTACGACCAAGGATGTTGACAACGTGAATGGCGAGTTAATAGACAGGCTAGATAGATAGTTAAGTAAATAGATAGATAGATGTGTGTGTATACATCAAATCAGTGTACTACAGAGGATGTGAAAGACTTGAATGCTGAGTTAATGGAGGTGTTGACCCATTATCGTCAGGCACGTCAGACCAAATGATAGTCCTGATTTGTGCTTTTTGTTTTCCTGTTTCTGGACCCAACTCTAACCACACATGATGGAAGGAACTGGATGAAGAGCATGGTGGTGATGGTAATGGTGGTGGTGATGGCGACGGTGGCGGTGATGAATGATGGTTTTTTGCCTGAATGTAATAATGTAATCCACAATGGCAGGAAACAAACAGTAACTCTAATGCAATTTTCGTTTGCGTAATTCTGCACGAGGAAGTTTTTTTTTTCTGATATATTTTCCCTTAATCTCTACAGTCAAGTGATATATTTTTTCTTGTTAGGTTCATACGATAAGTTTCGCTTTCGTGTAACCTCTAGCAGTAAAGTGGTTAGATATTTTTCCCTTAAACTCCTCAGTAATGTAAATTCTTCCCGAGACTATAAATAACTGTTTGGTGGTAGCAAGATAAAAAAAATAAAAATAAAAACTACGTCCTCTGCATGAAGAAGTTAAGCTTAACTTGTAAAAATGAACATTTTTATTAAGCAAGGTTCTGGGATTTCTCTGTGAATCCGCCACAACAATGCAAACATTTCTCTTCATTCTGCCAATATTTTGCATCTGGTTTCCTGGAGTTGTGCGATTTGAGTTAAAATGGTGATGGCAACGTATACAGTACTTCAGTTGGTTAATGCAAACTCGAGATAGCCACCTCACTGGTCATTTCAATAGCTTACACAGTTCTGAGAAAGTTATATTGATTTTTTTTTTAAATTAGCTTCCCTTGATATTGGGTAGCCTATTCACCATAATGTATGTATATAAATTATCCCCCATGCAGTTTATTCTTATGCAGATTTTGCTATTATGTCCCTGTGCTTCGAGCAGAAATTAGAACTGAAAACTTTCATATCCACTTAATTGATGTAACTGAAAGGAAGTGAAACATTTTTATTTTCTTTTTCCGGGAGTGATCAGATGACCCACATAAATTAGCGATGCTGAGGACGTTATTTTTGTGATTGATTCAGTTTCTGTGTATGTATCTACAAATACAAATGTATCTAGTATTAAAATATGAATGTTTGAAATGATTTGGATCACAACTGACGCATACGTTGTGTGAGGGTCTGGGGAAGAAGTGACATGATTTGCCGCAGATCAATCCAAGGTTTAAGGTCATGGGTCAGGGTCGGATATTTTGGTGTCACGTTATCTTATGGATGCATGATTCGTTTTGGACCAAGTTGACGGATAGGTTGGTTATGGGTCTGGCAGGACGTGATACGATTCTGGTGCAGATCAGTGAACGGTCAAGGTGAAAGTTCCGGCAGTGAGGCGTTGGTGTCCTGTCTGAACACCCTCCCTTGATTGACACTGTTCTCACATCACCCACCCGCACCCCTTTCATATATGAGAGTTGTTATTGTTTACATCTTATCAGCTAATATTACACAAACTCTTAAAACCGTTCCTTATTCATTCGGCATATATTCATCCATGAGAGTACACGACTCAAACGTCAGACAGTGGCAGTGGCGGGACCAGTACAGTACCACGTGAGTGATACAACGCGTGATCATCACCCACCTCTCTACCACAGTAATTTTTACCAATAAAACGCCTTTGTCGGCGAGGTACGAGCATGACCATTTAAATCCGAAAGCATTGAAATGTCGCCTTACACTCCGAGGATGCCTGGAGTATATTGATGGCTATCTACCTACCAAGTTTCATGCCCTTATGACAAACTGTCTGCCCTGTGGCCCTCTTGTGAAGAGTTGCGACATGCTGCAGTTGGCGCGTGTCACGTGACACATGCACAGCCGGGGTGTGATGAAACTTGCCAAAACAAATTTTATAAAACGGGGCTATCATATAGTGCAAACCACGCAATGGTCGACCACGTGGCTGCTGAAATATAAGCTTCTCAAAAGCGTTACGGTCTGGCCGGGTCTGGCCAGGCCGGGTTGGGCCGGGCTGGGTTGGGCCGCTCATATGTGCGAAAATGCCACTACTTGACGAGGGACTGGAGAGGGCTTTGCCCTCGCTCGTAACGACCCCAAGATTTCTGTTATGGATGGCTAATATTATCTTTGTTGGCAAGGGTTAAGTCTATATATTCAGGTAGTCTTGGGACGTATGAAAATTTCGGTTATTGTATGATTCATACATATTAGTATAACTTGCACGATTCCCATGATGTAAACAATGCAGTGTAGTATAATATTGTTTTCATTGTTTCAGGTAATTAATTGTGCAGTACCTGGTCTACCTGTGTAAGTACCAACTTATGCAGTTCATGGTTTGTTGCATAATTCGGTGGTTAGTGGGTCGTTTCAAACATACCATCTGTTATTTAAAGTTTTGAAGGAAGGCGCTCGCCATCCACTCAGTCGATGTAGTGCTGCTCTCGGGTGTCTACCCTCTCCTCTCCTCCATCCTTCTTTCCTTCCTTCCTCTTCTGTCTCTCTTTCCTTCATTCTTTCCGCGTCCTTCTTCCTACGAGTAAGTTTACACTCTCTCTCCTCTCTTTCTTCCTTCATTCTTTCCTCTTACTTTGCCTGTGGGTGACTCTACACTGAGTGATAAGCCAAATGGTTTCCTGTACACCAAGAAACCATTACTAAGTTGGGTGGTAACCATATAACCAAAATTTGGCGCCTGGTGGTTTAGTGGGTAATTACGGCATATATGAGTTTCCTTTTCCATATATTTTAGAGGAACGAAACACATAAATCATTCAGTGCAGACCAGTTCCCATGTTTTATATGCACATTAACTTATGTGACACATTTAGCAATGAACCTCTTGCTGTAGCATCATTTCAGCGTTATAAATACGAGTATTTATTTAATTAAGCAATATAAAAGTAATGCAGTATTATATTTTTGACGGTAAAATACTATGCCATCCTAGTTACTTCGTTCCGGGATAAACCAATAATTCCTTCACTCGGCTGATGCACTATACTGTAATCATGCTGCCAACTGTCCACTTCACTCAGCTTGAAGGCTTGTACACCCTATAAAAAAAGAATCGGGACCCCACGAGCTGATGCGTCTCGCAATGACCACTGATACGCACCAGGACTCAGTTGGGGCTTCAAATTCCTTCGTGCGGTGTGGCATATTGTATCGTGCAGTAAGGGTCCCGATTCTTTTTCTATAGGGTGTACAAGTGAAGCAGCTAATACAGTCTACTATGAACCCCTCCAACTCCAAAAAAATCTCCCTTAAACTGAATGAAATCGTGTGAAGATGTTCACTGAATGAAGGGCTTAAGATAACTAGGTTATTCTGTACAAAAGTGGTTGGTTCCTGTGACTCAGTTTAAATATCGTCCGGCGTTACCTGGAATACAATATATATATATATATATATATATATATATATATATATATATATATATATATATATATATATATATATATATACACAGTAAACCTGTAGTATTGTACAGTATGTGTTGCAGTAAGCCTGTCCTTGTTGCGTAGTCTAGGATAAGCTGTTTATGTAATTTGGATAATTTTTCTCTTTTTATACACACAACATTATGGGAAGGCCATTGTCATTGTGAACGACAGACATATTTTCATATCGATGCCGGAAATGATAATATGCGAGTATTTACGCAATTTTTTTTTTTTTTCCAGCACGAAAATACTATATAACTATGTTGTAAGAGAGGCGGTCATATCTTTCCATTGTGCTCGCTGTGATGCCAACATAAGCTAATTATGATGGAGTAAAATTATTATGATTCTGTGGATTGAGGAAGCTGCGTGAATTATCTGAAGTTCGTTTTTTATTTTTCGCTTTAAAGGAAAACGTAATTGAAAATTATTGCATCTGAGAAAGATTATTCGATTAGCAGGTTATATTAGTGAAGGTGTTGATGTTTATGTTTTTTTTTTTTCTAGTTCCATTCATTCCCTATTTAGTACCTCTCTCTTTAATTCATATTTATTTGTTTATTTATTGTTTACATTTATGTATATAGATGTATACGCATGTAGACATGTACATTCTCTCTCTCTCTCTCTCTCTCTCTCTCTCTCTCTCTCTCTCTCTCTCTTCCTCCTTCTTCTCCTCCTCCTCCTCCCCTCTCTCTCTTCGAGTCCCTTTACCTCTTGCTTCACCTTCCTTTTCCTCCTCCTCCTTCTCCTCCTCCTCCTCCTCATTCACCTGTTTTCCCCTTCCTTCTCCTATTGCCGCTTCTCCCTCTCCCCGTCTCTCCATGTGACGTGCTGGCAGACATGCACAGAACAGATATCCTTTCCATTCAGCATTACGAAAAGAATTTACCTCTTTCTCTCCTCCGTATCTCTCTCACTTTCTCTCTCCACCCCTTTCTTACCTCTCTCAGTCTCTCCCTCCCTCTCTCCCCATCCCCCTGCATCCATTCCTCCCCTCTTCTTTCCACCCTCTTTCATTCCGTCATTCTCTTTTTCCATCTCATTTCCATCCCTCTCTCATCCTTCACATCTCCCCTTTCTCAGCTCTTTCCTTCATCGTTGTTCATTCCGTTCTCTTTCTTTCCCTCTCTTTCTATATCCATTTCTTCTCTTTCTCCGCCTTTCTTTCAGTATCTCCTTTTCTCTTTCCTTCCAGAGTTGCCTCCCTCCCTCTTTTCTGTGTTAGCTTTTTTCCTACCTATTTTCTTCCTCCCTTCCGCATTCTATTCCTCCCTCTCTCCTTCCCTTTCTCTCCCCCTCAAGCTTGTTATCGTAGTCTTTCCACCATCTTGTTTTTCCCTTCTTTCTCTATTTTCTTCTTCCTTCCTTCTCCCTCCCCGACACCCCTAACCCTTTTATGTTTGTCTTTCATTCAGGTGTTTCTGTTTCCTCCCCTATAGCTAACCAACTGCCAATCTGTCTATCTATCCTTTGTTTCTCCTGTTTCTCCTATTTTCCTCTTCCCTTTCCTCATCTGTCCATTACTCTTCTCTTTCCTCTTGTTTCTCCTTTTCTCTTAATAATTTTCCTCAGTGTACAAGAGGCCTGGGGCAGTGTATGGTGTAGCCCTGGCCACCTCAGTGTACAAGAGGCCTGGGGCAGTGTATGGTGTAGCCCTGGCCTCCTCAGTGTACAAGAAGCCTAGGGCAGTGTATGGTGTAGCTAATGGCGTACCTGAGGGGGGGTGGGGGGGGTTGTTTGAAACTGCCCCCTGGGCCCCCCCTCACGGGGGGCCCCCCAAAGCCTTAAAAATTTATAAGGTTTTTTATTAATATTTAGAAATATGTATATTTATCATCCCGACAATCCCGGCTGAGATATTAGATAAGTTTTGAGAATGAGGGGGGGCTAGCTTCTTTGTGGGACCCCCTTCCAGAGGGGGCCCCACAAAGAACCTAGCCCCCCGGGCCCCCAAATCTCTAGGTACGCCCCTGGGTGTAGCCCTGGCCTCCTCAGTGTACAAGAGACCTAGGGCAGTGTATGGTGTAGCCCCGGCCTCCTCGGTACAAGTGGTCCCCTAGGCTCCATATAATTCAGTCAGCGGCAGGAATTAAGTTCAAATGTGCGTCTTAATAGTGATGGGGTTAATGTGTTCGTTGCAGCCTCGTTAACCCTCTCATTACTCCTTCATCCCTCCGGTTCATCATCATCTTCATCACCCCATAACTTGGATCATTAACGCCTTATTAATTCTTTATTACTTCTCATTAGTCTATAATTGCCCCACTTACCTGACCATCTCCCTACTTCTTTCCATACCTCATCTCTACGTGGCCTCTAAGAACACCATTTTGTTGATTTCGTTATATACTGTACATTATTACTATTATTTTTATTTATATATTTTACTTATTTATTTATTTACATTTTCTATATGTTTCGTTACTAATGTATATTGATTGTCTTATTACTTTTAGCACCTGTTTCTTTCAACTTACCTTTGGCAAGCCATCCTCTCCCCCTCCCCACCTTGCCATGACCTAATTCTCAGCCTCAAGTTCTACCCTACACTCTCAGTTCAGCTCAGCTTAATCCTTCACCCCAGTGTCTCTCTCTCTGTCTCTGTGTCTGTCTGTCTGTCTGTCTCTCTCTCTCTCTCGTCCATTATGCCTCCCTCCTCGTCCTCTCCCTCAAGGCATTAACCTCCACCTTCCACCATTCCGTCTAGTTCTAGCCCTTCCAGACTTTTTCTTTTTTAGTCTTGTTTTTTTCGTTTATTGTTATTCGCTGTTTCTCTTTTATATCATTTCATCATTTGTAGCAGTCTTTTTGATATTTTATTTCTTAATCCTGCCATTTCTCCTTCTGCTTGTCTGTCGTCCCCCTGTTGTTTTCTTGTCTCCGTTTTTGTTTTTTGGCTGTTCTTGTTTATAGTCTTTCTATTTATTTCTCTTCTTCTATCCTCTCTCATTTTGTTTCGACATTGGTCTGTCATAGTATCTTTACCATTGCCGTTAGTTTTCATTACCTTACCTTTTCCTCCTTTTATCCTTTTCTCTCTTTTTTTTTTTTTCATTTCCTTCAGTCATTTTACCTTTTTTCTTTTTTTTTTCCCCTCCACACTTCATCATTCATCCTTTCCCTTCCCGTCCACTTTCCCTCCACCTCTCTCTCTCTCTCTCTCTCTGCCTCCTACCTTTGATGTAGGTCTCTCCCCTCCTCCCTCACACTCCAGACTCAGGAACAAGGAAGAGTAACGCTCCGTCCAGTTCAACACCCACGCACTGTTTTAGGAGAACATAAGAACATAAGAAGAGAGGACAATTGCAGTAGGCCAGTTGGATCATGTTAGGCAGCTCCCAGAAGATTAACTGAACTACTAGAATGAGATAAGGATAGCAAAGAAGAAGGCTCTCTCCCGCCCTCCAAACCCTCCAGCCGAAGCCGGCAGGAAAGTCAGAAAGAACATCAGGCAGTATAGAAAAACTGGCGTGGACATTTTATAGGATAGTATGAAAGGAGGAAAAGAGATTATCATAGAGTAACCTGAAAAGGAAAAAGAATGAATTAGTGATGGTTATTAGATTTTTTTTTTTCTATACCCACCCCTTATCTGTCATATGTTTATCTAGCCTATGCTTGAAACTCTCAATGGATGGGGCAGCAACTACTTTACTAGGTGGCTTATTCCATTCGTCTGCTACTCTATTACCAAACCAGTTTCGACCTATTTCCTTACCGAAACGGAATTTTTCTAGTTTGAAGCCATTACTTCCAGTTCTATCGTCTTTGCTCACTTTAAGTACCTGATTAATATCTTCCTTATTTATTCCCTTCATCCACTTAAACACCTCAGTTAAGTCTCCCTTTACTCTACGCCTCTCTAGTGGCTGCAGACTTAGTCTTTTTAGTCTGTCTTCATATGCTCTGTCCGGGTCCTGTCGCTTCACCTCTTTCATTGGCCTAGAATAGTGTGAATGGCTTTTTTATTTTCTTCAATATTTTATCATGAAAATGATTCTTATTTTCTCCGATATTTTCCAAATGCATCTGATTTCTTTATTTCTCTATTTTCATACTGATTTGTAGTTTTAAATTTTTAAGTTTAATATTTTACTTTCAGTGTAGTTCTTCATTTTATTTCACTAACAGTTTCCCTACAAAATCTTTCTAAATTCCTCTTCGTAGATTTAAAAAAGAGTTTTCATCTTGGTATTCTGGTTTATGTCTATTATTATTATTATTATTATTATTATTATTAGCTTCTTACACTGGCCCGTCGAACTTAGGATGTATTGTCTAGTTTTCTTTTTTATTTTGAAATTGATTTTTATGACGGCATATGAATGTGCTTCTTTTACATTTTTTTTTCCTATGCTTCCTCATTTATCTGCTTCGACATTTATTTGTCCTTTTTTTTTTTTTGCGATATATATTTTTTCGCTGTTTTTATATTTTCTTATTTTTTTACGCAGTTTTCTTTTGTCCGTGGTACTGGCTTATCTCACATGGGCAAATTTAGTGTAAACACGATTAGGAATGTGCACAGGATCTGTACTATAAATCCATGTGTAATGGCAACATCAGAGAGAGAGAGAGAGAGAGAGAGAGAGAGAGAGAGAGAGAGAGATGAGTTAAGGAGCATATTGACATGTGAGGTTTGAGGCCAGAGTAGGTGTGAAGGTGAGGTGTTGGTCGGATCCCCAGGTGGTGAGTGGAGGTTATTTGATCACGTAATGCTACCAGGGACGCAGGCAAGTCATCTGTCCTCACCTGTGATATACCCCTCTACCCCATTTTTTTCATTTGAATCTCCTCCCACGTTTTTCTTACATTTGTTAACACACACACACACACACACACACACACACAAACCACGAAGAGTTACGTAGACAAAGGAAAAACAAATGGTCCTCACGGAATTTCAGGTTGGGTGCTACATGAATGTGCAGAAGAGTTAAGCAGACCATTGTATTTAATATTCAAGGAATCCTTAGGTCAAGGTAAACTACCTGATGTTTGGAAGAAAGTAAACATTGTTCCCCTATTCAAGAAAGGGAATAGACAAAATCCACTCAACTACCGACCAGTATCACTGACCAGTGTTGTAAGTACGATACTAGAAAGCTGATAAGGAAAATTTGGGTAAAACATCTAGAAGAACACAGTATGATAACAGAGAGGCAGTTTGGTTTTAGAAAGGGAAAATCATGTGTTACTAATCTGTTAAGCTACTATGATAGAGTTACGAAATTATTACAGAAAAAAGAAGAATGAGTGGACAGTATCTATTTAGATATTAAGAAAGCATTTGACACAGTACCGTACCAAAGACTTATATGGAAACTGTACCATCAAGGAGGTATCCTAGGCAATCTGAATTGTTGGATGCTGGATTTTCCTAGAAAAAGGGAAATGAGAACAATATTAAGGGGAAATTACTCATCATGGAGGGAAGTGACCAACGGAGTGCCACAGGGTTCGGTGCTGGCACCAGTTATGTTTTTAGTAAATATAAATGACATAGTAACATTGGAAATGGAAGCTATCTAAATATGTTTGCCGGTGATGTAAAAATTCAAAGGAAAATTGCTAACACAGATTCTTGCAAAGAGCTGCAAGAAGAATTAAACAAACTTCATGAATGGAGCAATAAATGGCAAATAGAATTCAATGTGGACAAGTGTCATGTAATTAAATTTGGTAAAATCGAGAAAAAAAAAAAAACACTTTGAGATTATAAGTTAGAAAGATCAACCCTACACATACCAGAAAGAGAGAAGGACCTTGGAGTAATTACCAGCAACAGAATATCTCTATATGATCCTAGTAGTGAGAAGATTCGTAATATGTATACATTGCTTGCTAATAAGAGAACTGCCTTCACATATATAAATGAAGATATGTTGAGAAAGATGATAACATCCGTCATCAGACCAACCCTGGCATATGCATCAGTAGTGTGGAATCCTCATCTCAAAAAACATAGATAAGATAGAGAAAGTGAAAAAGAGCATCTACAAGATGGATACCAAGCTTATGGGATCTAAGCTACGAAGAAAGATTAGAAAAATCGAATCTACCAACACTACAGGAGAGAAGGAACAGGAGACATGATTATGTTGTATAAATGCATCATAGGGGAAGAGAAAATAGACATAAATGAATATATAACCTATGGAGAAGCATCAGCAAGAGGACACTGCAAAAGCTACATTAATAAAAGAGGCGATAAAGACGTAAGGAAATTCAGTTTCCCAAATAGGGCAATTGATCAGTGGAATGCATTACCTAATGAAGTTGTGTACCAAAACTTTTCACAAATTTATGGATATGTATGATGAAAATGGTTTAATGCACGGGATAGTACGAGCCTGACTCATTCCTTTAAAGATACAATTATGTAAGAACACCAGTCTTGAGGCCCTACATCTTGCGTTGGCAGCCACTCAGGTATTATATCACCTGTCAGTAAACTTCACTTCATCCAGTTTTGATTACTCACAATATAAACTAAATTGTCAAAACATTACCAAATATATTTGTGTAGTTTATCGTTCCCCCAATGCTTCTTCGGAACCCAGTGTATTTGAGTCCATATCCACTCAGTTGAGTAACCTTAACTTTGCCCTTGGCACCGAAATTACCATTTTGGGTGATTTTAACATACATAATGTTGAATGGTTATTGCATTTTGCCCGGACTGACGACGCTGGTCTAGAGTGCGAGCTGTTTACGGAATCGTTTAATCTCACCCAGTTGGTAAAGCAACCAACCAGAATACCTGATAATCTTGACCATAATGCCCATCTCTTGGATTTATTCTTGACAAATAATCCAGATCAATACAGGATAGAGGTACTGTCACCACTTGGATCCTCTGACCACAATCTCATCAAAGCCTCATTAGTTAACCCTCCCACACCTCCCCGTTCTGAACCTGTCAGGGTGACCCGATGGCACTTTGATAGGGCAGACTGGGATGGATTTAGAAATTATCTTGCCGACATTCCATGGCAGTCTTTCTTCTCTAGTGATCCCAGTTCTACCCAGTCCCACATTTGTGACTTAATACTAGCTGGTATGGATTTATTCATACCAAGTCAACAGTTCACTAAAAGATCGAACTCTCCAAAATGGTTTGATGGCAACTGTGCCAGAGCAACAGCCCAAAAGTCATTAGCATATAACTCTTACTTAAAATCAAAAACATCTGAATCACTCTCCCAATTTAAAATTGCTAGAAATCATGCTAAAGCTATTAAAGCTATCTAAATCAAACTTTCTTCAAAAGCAAGCATCAAAACTACTTAGCAACCCTAATGACAATAGAATATTCTGGTCAGCTCTTAATTTTTTCAATAATAACTTTAACAAGTCACCTTCCATTCCCCCACTAAAATCTTCAGATGACAACATTACAAATGACCCACGTGGGAAAGCAGATATCTTTGCCATTACCTTTGCCAGAAACTCTACCATAGACGATACCAGAATGTCCCAGTACTGGAACTTGATTCGCCCGAAATTGCCCCACTTAAAATACAGACAAGATATGTAAAATCCATCCTAGACAATTTACTTACCAACAAAGCTCCAGGCCCAGATGGAATTCTGCCAATTGTTTTGAAAATGTGTTCCCCTGAACTTGCCTTTGTCCTAGCTAAATTATTCAGACTATGCATTCGTACTTCTTTATTCCCAAATTCATGGAAAGAAGCCAATATCCACCCAATTCCGAAGAAAGGAAGTTCGTCTGACCCCTCCGATGACAGACCAATAGCTGTCACATCTTCCCTTGGTAAGGTATTTGAAACTTTAATTAATAAGCACTTTGTTAAACATCTTGCATCCAGCAACTTAATTAGTGATAGACAATATGGTTTTCGCCACGAAAGATCCACCATTGACATACTCAATCTCTTAACTCATACCATCCATCAATCAATTGATCTTTTTGGAGAAACTCAAGCAGTAGCTCTTGATATCTCTAAAGCTTTCGACAGAGTATGGCACCATTCCCTGCTGGCCAAACTCCCTTGCTACGGACTAATGTCTTTTGTTCCTTTGATTTCTTCATATCTTAGTGACAGGAAAATAAGAGTAAAAGTAGATGATGTATATTCCAATTTCCACTCAACGCCGGCGTGCCGCAAGGATCAGTTCAGGCACCAACCCTATTTCTGGTTCATATTAACGATCTCTTATCTGTCACCCACAATCCCATTCACTCATATGCAGATGACTCAACACTACATAGTTCATTCACACTCAGACATCCATTTACAAAGTCTAATATCTCTACCTCTCAACTCAGTACAGCCATCTCCATAAATCAAGATCTATCTACGATCAGTGAATGGGGACAAAACAACCCTGTCTCTTTTAATGCTAGTAAAACAAAATATACACAATTTACTAATTGAGAGATATTGCCAGATTCGTGCATTACCTTCAGTGCTACTAATATTCCCATCTCCAAAAGTATTGAAATTCTTGGCGTCTCACTTAACAGTGCCCTCAGCTGGACCTCTCATGTCAGATCACTTGCTAAAACCGCCTCAAAGAAACTTGGATTATTGTACAGAGTCCGTAACTTCTTCGCCGATGAGCAGTTAGCTATAATTTATAAGAGTCATGTGTGCTCTCAGCTTGAATATTGCTCACCCTTGTGGAATGGTTGTGGAGAGGTTGCACGAAGACAACTATACAAAATTCAGAATAAAGCTGTTAGAATCATTAACAACCCTGTCATTACATATAAACTACCTCCCCTGCAAGTAAGAAGGAATGTTGCCTCCCTTGCATTATTTTATAGATATTTTTTTGGCAAATGCTCAGACGAAGTTGCGTCCATGGTGCCACCTCTCCATGCCTTCCCTCGTGCTACACGGGCATCTGGTAGCGCTCATGACTGGAATGTCACTCAGCCACATTGCAGAACTTCTGCCTATCAGAATTCTTTCATTCCCCGAACTGCATGTCTCTGGAATTCGCTTCCCCAGAGTTGTTTCCCTCCAAATTTCAACCCACAGCTGTTCAAGTCTAACTGTTACAGATATTTTATGAACGGAGGACGCCAGTAATCTGGTGTATGGATTGTTTTTTTCTTTACTCATTTGTTTTTCTTTCCTCCGTTCTGTTATTTATAAAAAAAATAAAAATATCTGCCAGCTGTCATAAAGGTGCACAAGTATCGTTAATTCAACAATCGTAATGTCTCAGCTATGGCAAAGTCTTCTGGTTACCGTAAAGACTCTCGGCCATCATAATGTCTCAGCTATCGTCATCTTTCAACTGTCGTAAAGTCTTTCGGCTATTCTAAAGTTTCCCATATATTGCAGTCTCAGTTTTTGTAAATTTCACCGCTTTCGTCATGTCTCAGGCATCACGATCTTCCACCTGTCGCCATAGTCTTTCAGTTACCATAATGTACCAGCTTTCGTCATGTCAGCTATCGCATTCTCTCAGCAATCACCTGGTCGGTTGGCAATTGAACTGACTCCCAGCTGTCGAAAAGACTGTTAGTTAACGCAGTGAATCAAGTATTGTAATGTATCGGTAATCAGAAAGTTCATTAACTGTTGTAAATTTTCCTAGCTATCGTAATGCCGGCAGTCATAAAGTTTCACCTATCTGAAAGTTTCTCATTTATCATAGAGTGTTTGAGTTATTGTAGAGTTTTTCAGTTATCATAGTCTGCCGGTTATCGAAATGTCTCTCAGTTATCATAAAGTCAGTCAACTAGAGCAGCGTCCATGAATTATTCGTATCGCAAATTCTGTCAGGTGTCACAGTGGCCTCAGCCAACGTGCCTCTCAGCCAACATGTCTTTCAGGTAGGGTCTTTTGTCGGCCTTCCGTCAAATCTTGCCCACGCCACGATATAGACGAAGTGATGGGAAGGAAAAAAAAAAAAACGTGAAACAGATGAAACTATTATTTTTGAGGGGACGAAATAAATGGTGCATAGACCGAGGTGGTTGTGTTTGTGTGTGTGTGTGTGTGTGTGTGTGTGTGTGTGTGTGTGTGTGTGTGTGAGAGAGAGAGAGAGAGAGAGAGTGAGAGAGAGAGAGAGAGGGGGGGGGGATCAATGTTCTTACCAAAATCTGAAAGTGACAAGTGAAAATCAGTGGGGATTGTTCAGTGCATATACAAAGGATCAAAGAGAAACCAATATAAAACGTTAACGTTTTGAAATGCTTTAATACTCCGGAACATGTAATTTTTGTCGTCAGTATGGTGGTGGCCTAAAATGAAGCATTCACTGAGACTCATCCACTCAAACCTGATGCGTCCTGAATGATAGGTAAGGATTCTGTGAAAAAAACTGAATACATCTGGAGGTATTTTTTGGTGATGGTGAATAATAAAGCTGGTGGACAGGGATGAGCAAACCCCTTGTCCAGTCAGGTGGAATGATAGTGCTAAACGGCTCATATGACTGCATGTGGTTCCCTATCATGGCATCACCCCAACTGTGACCTGTTCTACAACGATGCCCCAAGCACCAAACACCCTACCATTTATCACCCTAATCATTGCCTTCCTGGTTTCATTTAAGTCGGCAGGGAGTAGTCGACTGATGGAATAGCAGCAGGTAATGGCTGCACACCAGCCAATGAAAGCTTGCCACTGGAAGGCTCTTCCGTATACAGCTACTAAAAGTGCCCAACCCAGTGAAAGACAAACAGACAGACAGGCAGACAGACCTGCATACATAAAAAACGGATAGGTATG
Source organism: Coenobita brevimanus (assembly GCF_032717465.1). Taxonomy (NCBI): domain Eukaryota; kingdom Metazoa; phylum Arthropoda; class Malacostraca; order Decapoda; family Coenobitidae; genus Coenobita; species Coenobita brevimanus. Next base: position 21,219,498 of record NC_137016.1, on the reverse strand, counting down.
GTGATAGATATATAGTTTTATATTGACGGTTGAAGAAAAAACAGGGAAGACTAAGTAATGGTTTGTGAGAGGGGAGAATCCCAGTGTGATGTTTTGGTGGATGAAGGAAAATTTGATGTTTTAGAGGAACTTGAATACCAAGTTGCTGTGACAGGAAACAAAGGTAAACATGTAAAGGAAGGGTAGTGTAAAGGTGTTCATACGGAATAAAGGTTTTGTTGCAAAGTCTATGGTACCGTAGCTGTCTGACTGAAGATGACTTTATAACCGAACAATTTTATTCTCAATTGAACTCATTTGTTACGGAAACGTATTTTGTGGTATATTTTTGTCACTACCTGATGATTTTATTTATATAGAAAGAGTCGCTGACTAGAAAAGATATTAAAGAAGACTTGTAAAGCCATTCAGGTTTGAAAATTCTATCCTAAGGTGACTAAAATCGTCTGGAGACAGCAAGAATAAAATGAAAAATATGTCGTCTAAATCCACGTGGCTAAACTCAAGGAAGTTGGTAAATGTGGAGCCATTAATACAGTTCAGAGAACCAGGGCAGCCAGCCAGCCACGGATTCTTCACCCCGACACCAGCCCTGTTTGTCTTCCATTAAGGAGGACACAATTTCGGGGTCAGAGGGAGAGTTCGTCGGGCTTTACTTACTCGGGATGTCGTCACGGGAACTTGAGGACCAGAAGTTGGGAGTAGACGACGTTGATTTTGACTACTGATTTGGTTGACTTGGCTGGCTTGGTGTGTGTGTGTGTGTGTGTGTGTGTGTGTGTGTGTGTGTGTGTGTGTGTGTGTGTGTGTGTGTGTACATTCATTATTCTCTTAACGCTGCCATTGATATAGGGAGGTCACGTACAGATAAAAGTTGGATTGCTTTACCCAGGCTTGTCGCCAACCACACACTGGACCCTCCTTGATACTGAAGGAATAATAAAGAGCTGGTTGTTACCCTTCCCTCTTTACTTGGATTTCCGTCATGTGTTTTCATTCATTGTTGCCTTTTTAGTTCGAATTGTGATATGGCTCTTGTACTGGGGATGTAGTATGGATTTTGTTGATCATTCGTGCATTTTGTCAGATATGAATTTGGTCATATACGGTACTCACTTGATGTAGTGATAGCCAAAGGAGATTCTTGCATTATATTTATGTCAGTTCTCCTCGGAGGGAGAACGATAGCCAAATTTTTATTCATCTCCATACTGGCGAAGTACGAATGGTGAAGGAGTGTCTGGAGGAAGGGTGGTGCATGTGAATAAGAAGTGTTATGTTGGCTGTGTGTTTGTGAGTCAGAATCTGTACATGCCATCGGCAGAACCCACAGGATGCAAATAATGTGCAAGCTATGAATGGACACACTACCAACACCCGCATTAAGTATCCGTGATGGTGAGGGGTCGGATCTTAGACACAGGACACACGCATCATCTGTTGAGTACGTAACCACTAAACCACCGTAGTCCTTATTCTTTACTGACTACAGGTACATGGTGTACTGTACTTCAGCACACCATATACGATAATACGCTGTGTAGGAACCATATTGGCAAGGAACGAACCCTTTTGTAGTGTAGTAGGTTCAGCCGCTACAATCAGATGTCTCCAAGAGGTTTCAGATTCAGGGACGAGTGCCTGGTATTCCTTGCTTTAAATGCCAAGCCTCGGCCTCCTATGGGTTTGATGGAGAAACACATACAGTATTGTGTGAAGGATGAATGGTTGTTGTTTTCTGTTATAAGTTACGTTTTCTGTTTTCTGTTGTTTTCCCCGGGAACTAAGTAGCACTTTCTTTTACCATGGTGTGTCTGGCGTCGTATAACTGTGGCCGGAACTGCACAACAAGACCCGGTGTTGTCTTCGCGGTGCTGGTGGTCTTGTTTGCCCGGTGTTGGGGCTCAGGCACTCCCCACTGGGGGTCCTGGATGGCGCTGCTTTTTTTAATGCTTTTTTTCATGTAAACGAACCTTCTGACGTGTAAAACTTGGTACACTTTCCCTTCTGTTTTTACTAGCTCTCCCCCTCAGTCATGTGGCCGTTTGTGTTTTTCTTTCTTTCGGGATTTTTTTTTTTTTTTTTAAGGGAAGGGGTTGCTTCTTTGCCTGCTGCATCTAGAACCTTTCGTGCTTTGCTACGTGTTTTGTTTTTTCTTTATCATTTTCCTTTTTTCTTTTCCTTGTTTTGATATTTTTCGTGTTCTCGCTTGTATGGTTTATTTTTTCCATTGCTTTTTGTTTTGCCTTTCTCCCCTTTCTTTGGTGTTTTCTTGAATTCCTTCATTCATTTTTCCATTCACGTCTCGCCCCATTTTTTTTTTCGTCATCATATGATATTCTTCTCTGCAAGAAAAGAAAAGACGTACTGGATTCCGTTTGTTAGTGTGCAAGTTCCCATCCTGATACCCTGAGAGAGAGTACGTAGGAGAACATAGGAAACACAGATAACAGGAGGCCTGTGGGACCATGACCTGGTTATCTGCTGGAAAATATGGCTAATTCAACTAAGAGATAACCAACTTATAAGAGAAAAGGATGGAAAAGGGGAAGGCTGTCCCCCACCCACCACACCATCCGGTTAACATGCAGAAATAATATGGAAAAAATAAACACCAAGTTTATTTTAGGAGAAGTAGAATGCGTTGTGTAATATCTGTTCAACAGATCTGAGAGAGAGAGAGAGAGAGAGAGAGAGAGAGGGGGGAGGGGTAATATCTTGTTATGAAAGTGGATATTCCTGTGAAATGCACGATGCTCCGAAAAATTCATCTGGATACGGAATTCGTAGAGGTGAGGGGGAGTTAGCGGGAGGGGGGGGGGGAGAGTGAAGTATGTGAGGACAGGGGAGGCGAAGTGAATGGAGGGGCAGGTAAGGCGAGGGGATTGAAGTGAGGATGGAAGTGGAAATGAGATGGATATGGAGAGGCGGGAAGTGAGTGAGATGTGGGTATGTAGAAAGAGGAAAGAGATGTGACGGTAGGGGAAAGAATGATAGGGAGTGGAAGAGGGGTGGATATAGTGAGGTGGGGATAGGAGTGGTAGTGAGAAAGGGGAGAGATTGAGAGTGGACTGAGATGGGGATGGGAGATGAAAATTGGGGAAGGACATGAAATTAACGTCGGAATGAATGTGGAAAATGAATGGGTGATAGGTAAATAGGTATGAGAATGGTTAAGAAGTTGAGGACATGGTATCAAGAAGGGAAGAAAAGTGAACGAGGAAATGGATGGATGTTGTGAGGTTAGGATGGTGTAGATGTAGTGGAAGAGAGCGGTGGTAGGGGGACAGATTGGGGGAGAGGATATAAAGATGAAGATACAAGTGAGAAAGGAGAATAAGTTTGAGAGGGGAGCCGAAAATTAGAAATACGGTATGGAATTATGGTGCAAATGGGAGTGAAAGAGGGACTGACTGTGAATGATGGGGATGGAAGCGAGAGTGTGAGGTGAATGCAGATTATAAGGATGAGGATGAGGTCTGGAGGTGGGATTAAGATGGGGATGATTGTGAAAGAAGGCTAAATGTAGTGTTGTTGGGATGACAGTGAAAGTGAAGAGGGGATGGGGGGAGAGATGGATATGGGTGAGAAGTGACGCGGTATAAGGGTAGCAGAGATGGGGTGAGTGACAAGGAATTATCGTTTGTAAAACAGTGGCGTTTGTATTTATTGTATGAGTACTTTTCCTACTTCCAAATGATTTTATCTATCTCAGAGGAGACTTTAGATATGAGGGAGTTAGATACAGCCATCATTAATACCTTCATTGTTAAGGTGTTTTCTTACACTGAATAAAATCATCTGGTAACAGCAGTAGAACACTAAAAAACAAGACCAACTACTGAAGAAATTCATGGTACTGACGGAGTTAAGATAAGGATAGGAGAGGAAGAGAGATGGATGGATCAGAGAGGTGATGAGAGCAGGTGTGTGAGTTGAATGTGGATGTGGATGGAAAGAACTGGAATGGGAAGTGGGAATGGTGAGAATGAAAGAGGAGATGGGGCTGGAAGGAAATGGAAGGGGAAGGTGGGTGTTGGGTAAATGGCAGATGGGGGTGGGATGGGTTGGACAGGTATTATCGTCGCCTCTTTCACATACCCCACTCCTCTGTTGCAGTAATAGTGTAAAGGCTCTCTGAAGCAGGCAACATCTCTCACCAGTATTACAGTTTAATTGGAATCGGTACACAAACTTGTTACGTCTCTTAGCAACACCACTTATTATAATTAGTTTCTGGGGATGATATCTTTGCAATCGATCCCCCCCCCCCTCTCTCTCTCTCTCTCACACACACACACACACACACACACACACACACACACACACACACACACTTTGATCTATACACACCCATTAACAGTTGAACGAGGACACTGAGAGGAACCTGATAACGTCTTAAGGTCCATTTCACCTGTCACACAGATTCTCTCACCAAATAGTGTGATACATATACTGCATCCCTCTTGCTGTTTGCTGAATAATTCTCGTGTGCGACGGGATGGCTCTATAAACTTTACCAGTGCATACCTCTCGTAATATTTTACCTACGACAACCCCGTTAATGGGAAAGATGCACTCCAGCCCAACTTTACCTTATTATCTTGTACACTCGTACAGTAAATTTTCCATTACGACCAGCCAGTATCCTACCCTATTCCACCTTTTCCTTTCTCCTTTCCCAGACTTCTACCATACCCTCCCCTAACCATCTCAGGCTCTCATGACTTACTTTAAGATGAATAAAATGTCTGGCGGTAGATGGAATAAGAGAGAAGACGAGACAACAAGAAGGGTTAACTGACCTCTTTGCCCACTTTCTGGCAATCAGTGGTGAGCAAACAACAACCTATTGGTCCTTTCATGGCCCTTTGTTCCCTTGTTAATCCGACAATTTTCTTCACATTCTAATTTCATTTCCTTCCTTTCAACCATTGTTTTTATCTTTCTTTCCTCTTCATTGTTTCATTGCTTCGACTGTTTTCATGTCTTCACCCAGTTAAATTCCCCCTTCCCTTTTACCTTCATTTTCTCACTTCATCTCCCTGTCCCTCACATTTTCCACATGCTCTCCCTTTACGATGATTTTACTCTTTTCTTTCTTTATTATCCTTCGTATCCTTCAACAGATAATCACCAACCTTACCCTCACTGTCCAGACCCCGTTCATATAAATTTATCATCCGCTATCTTTTCATTACGTATTTTTTCCGCCTTTTCGAGTATCCTGTTGTTTTGTTTCCTCGTTTTTTTTTTTTTTTTTAACACTCACTTCATCACAAATCCTTCCCTTTTACCATTCTTAAGTTGTATTTTTAGCGGCATAGGAGACTTCATTGCACATTTCTCTTAGCGATTTATCGTACATGCTACACACTGGCCCGTATTCTCACCGGTTAAGGAAGCTCCGTAATATATGTTCATAAGCGATTCATTTTGTTTATTACTCAGTTCTGTCCTCTTTTGCGTTACATAAATTCTTGCGATATTGCCATGCTATGCAAAGATTTCGTGCAAAAGGATATTAAAAAGACATATCCAATAATTAATTTCTGAGGAAGCATCCTTGCCTGACGAGAACGGGAGCCACTGACATTCTTTCTTGTGTGATTTATGTACATCTGGTGTCGCCATAGCTGGCCTTAGTGACATACAAGAGGGAAAGGGGATGTAATATACGAGTACAAAATAAATAGCTGACGAGGAGGTGTTATGAAGTATTTTATGTCACCTAGAATACCGATCTTAATATAATGGTTCTCTCTCTCTCTCTCTCTCTCTCTCTCTCTCACCCTGTCCCCCTCACCCCCATTTCCCTCTTCACGCTCTCCCATTCCTTTTCACTGACCCTCCCAGCCTCCTCCCTCTCTTATCCCATCCCTTCCTCTCCCCTCCCTTCCTCTCTCCTTTTCCCATTCGCCTTTCTCCTCCCTCATCCACCCTCTTATTCATTCCATCCTCTCTTCTCTATCCCCATCCCTTCCTCCTAATTCTGCGCCTCCATCCTCCTTCCCATCATCTCACCACCTCCCCCTGGTCACCACTTTCCCTTCCTCAGCCCATCTTCCTCTCCCCAACTACCCATCCCTCATAACCTCATACACTCTATCCCTCACAATATCACTCTTATCCCGCTTCTCCCTCTACCTCACACCCCACCCTCCTTTTCCTTTGGCCATTTTCCCTCCATTCCTCCAGTTTTAATCATCTCCCACTCACCCTTCCAACCATCTAACCCCCTTCCCGCCCCCACACCTCGTGCTCCCACTTTCCTTCTCTTTCCTCACACTCGCCATCACCCTTTCCCTTCCTCTTTCACCCCCCCCCCCGTTGATGTATTTCATCCTCACGGTTTTTTACGTTTTTCTCCACCTCCTCCATCCCTCATCAGCTCCTTCCCTTCCCCTCTTCCTCCACGGATCACTCCTTCCCTCCCCGTCCTCCTCCTTCATCGTCCTGCCTCTCCCTCGTCCATTAGTTATCACTTCCAACACACCTTCCTCACCCGATAAACCTTCCAATAGTCATCGTCATCCACTACCACCACTTCCCTCTTCCCCTTACCCCACCTCTCCATCCCTTGCCTCTCGCCGTCGTCTTTCTTTCCTCTTCCTCCCCCTCCTTCAAAACACCTTTTCCCTCACCTCCCTCCTCCATCCTAGCCCTTATACTCAGCACTAATTCATTCTTTTTCCTTTTCAGGTTACACTATGATAGTCTCTTTTTCTCCTTTCACACTGTCCTATAAAATGTCCACGCCAGTTTTTCTATGCTGCGTGGTGTTCATTCTAACCTTTTCCTGCCGGCTTCGGCTGGAGGATTTGGAGGGCGGGGGAGAGCCTTCTTCTTTGATATCCTTATCTCCTTCTAGTAGTTCAGTTACTCTTCCAGGAGTTGCCTAGCATGGGCCAACCGGCCTACCGCAGTTATCCTCTATTTTTATGTTTTTATATTCTTGTTCCTCTTCTCCATCCTCCCACCCTACCGTCATCCACTCACCGGGAGATATTGAGAGAAGGAGGCAAAGTGTATGACGATCATAAAATTCGCTGCCTTTATTTCCCAAGGCGTTTATTTCATCTTGAATAGTAGACTTAAGGGAGTTAGGACTCTTTTACACCTTAGTGGTTTTGTGTGTGTGTGTGTGTGTGTGTGTGTGTGTGTGTGTGTGTGTGTGTGTGTGTGTGTGAGTGTGTGTGTGTGCAATTCAGGTCCGTGTGTGGTGTATCTTTGATATTTAACACCAGTCCCCATACTAATATCCAGCACTATATCAGCTTGTTTGTGAAACTGTTTGTATAGCTCCTGCTGTTGCTGTTGCTGTTGCTGTTGCTGTCTGTGCAGCAAAGGGAATAATGATATGTTGTTATTTTTCTTTGTTCAGCCACGCTGACCACTGCACAGGTCGGTTAGTCCCCCCCCCAACCACACACAGAAGACCACCTGTTAGGCAACGATGGAAACTTGCCGTGAACGCCTTTCTTGGTATATGAGACACTGCTGTTGCCTTAACCCCTACACTGCGGGCATGTTTACCAATGTTTTGCGTGTCCCGCGGGGTTATTCGGGCTCCGACAGACTCTCAAAAAATATTTGCCAAAAATCAGTTATTAGTCCTAGAACAATAAAATTACATATGCTTATGGCACATACCTTCAGCTTTCTCCTGGAATGTTTGTTGAGCCTTCGTCCGTTACCGTAGGAATTGTGGAGACCTCTGAAGTAGGGTAACGAAGTCTCCACTTTACACTTCCCGACAACCCATAATATGATTACCACAGCCAGATATAAACACTACAAACACTATTCTATGATTTTCAAGTAGTTTTGGATCCATACTCCAAAAATAAACCACTGTGAAAGCAATGGAAATTACGAGCGCGTCTGATCGTCGCACTTGCGCTAGTTCGCTCTTGGTACTCTGTCATTTATTATTCATAAAACCCCTCACACTTTATATTTCTATTACTATATAACACTTATATATATCTGGAGTCTTTCTCCATAAGTTTCCTTCAGTCGTATTAGTTTATTGTCACTGAAGTCATTCAATTTTTCATTCAGTAAAATATGTAGAGAGCCACGGATTCACTTTCACTGTTATAACATAAATTATTTGTACTCATATTCTTATATTACTAATTACTTACATTCCTATTTACATTTTCTATTCTATTTTCAATATTTACCCTTCTATTTTACTTACACTATGTTATTCACTGTCACTTTCAGTAAGATAAAACTATAATACACTGTTCAATCATATGTACTGAACATCATTGCTTTCACCTGCTATTTACACATTATTTACACATTATTTCCAAATTATTCTGCTTTCACACTTGCACTGTTAGAACTGCTTCTGGCTGTGGTAATCGAAGAAGCAGGTAACACAGAGGGGAACCTGACACTTAACGCACTGCCAAGAGGTGCGTTTGTGCTCAGGTGTGCGGCGGGTGGTATGTGCACACACCTGACACCTGCGAATCGCAGCCTTCCTTTTCCCTGTGGCAGGCATAAGCTCAAGTCTGCGCCGATCCATGTACGCCCTCTGCTCAAGTCGGTCGGGAAGTGTTACTGGATGGTGCCTTGGAGTTGCTGCTGTCACCCTACCATATCTTTCCAGCAGCTGCTGGACACAAGTCCTGGCGAACAACCTCAGGGAGAAGGACTTGAGTGGCTTGACCTTCATCTTGTACAGGATGAAGGCGTTCAGCACTGTCATATCTATGAGATGCAGAAAAACTTTCCTGTACCACCTAGTATTCTTCCTGAGGCAGTCGATCTCACCAATCATCATGTCGGACTTGTCCACCAGCGGCATGTTGATATTATAGTCCAACACAGCATCAAGTTTCATCACAGGTTCGCCTGTCCTACGGTTGACCTTCCCACTGTCTCTCATCTCCCCCTTGTGTACGGTGGTGAGCATGTGCACGACCCTCTTGTCATGCCACCGTATTGCCAGCAACTTCTCAGACTTGCGTAGGTGCACGTCTCCTCGCTGCGGGGTTCCTGCCTCTGGGAATTTGGGGAAGTGGGCACGATTACTTTTCACAGTGCCGCAGGAGCCAATGCCGTGCTCAGAAAGGTATTTGGCAAGTTTCGGTGCTGTATAGTATTGTCTGTATACAGCACATGATTCCCACCAAAATACTTTTCTAGGAGCACTTTCACTACACAGCCTGAGAAGCCAAGGGGGTGTGTTTTATCCAGATCGACAGTGCTGGCAGAATATATGACGAAGTCAAGGATGTACCCCGTCTTACAGTCGCACAGTACAAAGAACTTAATTCCAAAGCGATGGCGTTTGCTTGGAATGTACTGAACAAACCGAAGACGTCCTCTGAACAAAACCAAGGATTCGTCAATGACAAGCTTCTGAAAGGGGTGGAAGAATGACATAAACTTATCCTTCATTCTGCTCAGAATCTCCCGGATCTTCCAAAGTGGGTCGGTTTGGGAAGGTACATCGTTGTCAGCAAAGTGCAGGTTTCCCATGATGTTCCGGAAGTGATCTCTGGCCATGTACTTATTGAAGATGGGTGAGGGTAGTAAGGGGTCCATGGACCAGTATTCTTCCAACTCATGCTTCTTGGAGTTTGGCATGAGAAGCATGAGGGCAAAGAACACATACAGCTCCTGCACTCCCAGCATGGACCACTCTTGCATCTTGGCTGCACTAGTACCACTTGCAGCACGTTGTGATACATACCTGTTGGTCTCATCACATATGTGCTGCATGACTTCGTCATCTAGGAAGGCCAAAAGGTAGTCGACACATTCAGCATTTTCGTCCATAGTGAAGGCAGGCTGAACTCCTGACGAGCTCTCATCAAAAACTAAATTTTCTGGCACAAAATCTGACCCGTCCATGCGAAGGCGTCCAGGATTCCCTGTCATGGCGGTGTAGGGCGGGTGGTGGTGGTGGTGGTGGTGGTGGAGGTTGCCTGTGAGGCAGATTTATCTCGGTCAAGGTCACTTGCACTGACCCTAGGTTGCCGTACAACACTAGCAGCCCTTACCCTACTAGCTACACTACTTTTCACTCTCCTTGATTTACCTCTACCTCTACGGCCTGCCTTCACCGTTGATGCTGGTGGTGACTCCGACGACGAAGACTCCGGAGATAACTCAGCCGATGATGATGAAGAAATGAGTGAAGTGGGGCTTGGGGAACGGGGAGGTGAATGCACTCGTGACTCATGGCAGGCTGGGTCACGTGGGGGCATTGTTCTGGGGCTAACACACCGCCTTTTCACTCCCTTTCCAAATTCCTGTCCTTACTGCACTAAAGGCTCCTTTCCCTTGGAACTAGACACTAATTCTGACACTGAAGCACTCGTTGTTGCTGTTTCTGGCACGATAACCTCACCCAGCTCATCACAAGATTCACCCGAATCATCAAAGTCACTGTCCATCATAACCATGGACAATTCTGCCAGTTCACGTGCCACTGCAGAGTCACTAAGGCCTCTCCTGCTTCCCTCACTACTTTTCTTAGGGGTAGAGGTCACGGGGCCCTTTGCAATGGGCGCAGAAGCGGCAGGAATGGCGGGGCATGAGTGCGACATTGTTTCTCTACAGCGGAGGACAAGGAACTAAATGCCGCGGCTTATCTGAGAAGGGAAGGGTTGACAATGACACTTAGGCTGACTGCTGCTAACTTACATGCTAATTTTTTATAGGTAGAAAATCTCGGCAATACATAAAGAAATAGGTAGTTCCAGGTGAATGTAAATGTCACTTAGGCTTCTCCCTTCCTTTCTGATATATATTTTTATTACAGACATCGATTACAAGGCATAATTCAAAGGGGAAATTACCGTGGTAATGTAGCGAATGAATGCACGTGAGGTTTTGTCAGGTGATAATTAGCCAATTCCTGGTGTATAACACTATCACTTACCGTTTTTTTTTTTGGTATATATTATTTTGTATAAGTACAGGGCATAGGGCTTATTTCAATGGATGAAATCTGTGGAAAAATCTGGGGGAAATTTGCATAGCACAGCACGGCGTGTGAGGTGAGAGGACAGGATAATGGAGGGCAGGTAGGGAGGGGAGTCACGAAAGGGGTAAAATCACTAAATTGTCAACAATGGATGGGAGTACAGATGAGATTTGGAGTGCTGACTAGTGCTGGACATTGGCAGTACTGATAGATGATACAAGCCACCACTTGAGAGCCCGGGATAATTCAAAATAACACAGAATCACAAAAGTGACGCCCCACGGTATGATCCATTGTGGCCGAGCGTCACGAAAGTGACGCCCCGCGGTTAAGGGGTTAAGAGTCTCTGTGTCATCCTCAAGAAGGCAACGACGGACCAAAACTATGGTGAGGAAATGTGCGTTGCCCTGAGTAACGTGTGGATGACTGGGCGTTAATAGCACTGGAGCTGGGCCTGGCTCTTCATTCCCATTTCTGAGGGAGGAAGGAGAGAAGATTAGATCCAAGAACGCATATCATTATAGGACAGTTGACTTGTAGAATTAGTTCCTTTTGCGTTATTTTTTGTTAGCCATTACTATCAATATTCAAGAGATCTACAATCTTCCTGAGTAAAGCTAGGACGATTTGTGTCAGAATAAAAATAATCTATCTATCTATCTATAGCCCGACGCCCTAATCCCGCAAAGGGTGGCCGCAGACAAAACGCCTCCAAGTCACTCTGTCACCCACCATTCGACTCCCCTCTCCCCAACTCACCCCCCCCTCCCTCATATACCTCTCAACTCTATCCCTCCACCTCATCCTCGGTCTACCCCTCCCTCTCCCTCCCTCCACCTCACCTACATACACCCTCTTAGTCAGTCTTTCATTCTCCATCCTCTCCACATATCCAAACCACCTCAGTGTATTTCTCCTAATCTTTTCAACCACATCCACATCTACCCCACAACGTTCCTTCACTTCTTCATTCGTCAACCTGTCCCTCCATGTCACTCCACATGCTCCTCTCAAGTAACTCATTTCCCCTGCTCTCACTCTTGACTTGTTCCCCTCTTGCAAGGTCCACGCCTCGCTTCCATACGTCAGGGTAGGGATCACAATACCATCATGCAGTGACTTCTTAACTTCCATACTCACCTCCCTATTTCTCATCACTGCTTTCAGTGTGCCAACAACCTTCCTTCCCTGCTGTACCCTTTCACGTACTTCATCCCCCAAAGTTCCATCCTTACTCATCACACTACCCAAGTACTTGAATGCACTCACATTCTCCATATCCTCACCATCCAACCTCACTGCACACTCTGTGACTTCATTCCTCTCAAACACCATAACTTTACTTTTGTTTACATTAACTTTCAGCTTCCTCCTCCTACACACTGTCCCAAATTCATTCACCAAACCTTGCAACTCCCATTCATCTTCACTCAACAATACTGTATCATCAGCAAACAGCAACACCGGAAGCTTCCAAATCTCACCCTCATTCATTAGGGCCACCCCCACATCCACTGCCCTACCTTGTACCTCCTTTACGACCCCATCCATATATATATTAAACAGCCATGGAGACATTACACACCCCTGTTTCAGTCCCACATTGAGATCAAAGAACTCACTCAGCTCACCATCCACTCGCACCGTAGCCCTAGCTCCCTCGTACATACTCTTCACAGCACTCAACAATTTCCCCTCCACTCCATATATTCTTAATACCTTCCACATACCTTTCCTATCTATTCTGTCATAAGCTTTCTCCAAGTCCATGAAGGCAGTGTACACTTTCCTTCCCTTCTCTAGATACTTCTCCACTAAACATCTTAGAACAAATATCTGATCTACACACCCTTTTCCCTTCCTAAATCCCCCTTGTTCTTCTCCAACTAGCTCCTCTGTCATATGCCTAACCCTATCATTGAGTATTCTACCATATATTTTACCAGTCACACTAAGAAGGCAAATACCCCTATGGTTACCACATACTTCTCTCTCCCCTTTTCCTTTGTACAGAGGAACAATTATACCTGATTAGCTATAATATTTTGCTGCAAGATAATCACTCCTAAGTACTTATTATTATTATTATCAATTTTTTTTATTGTTCCTTTATGTATAAGACGAAGAAGTGCTGATAAAAAGGTAAGAGAAAAGGCAATTATAATAAGAGAAAAAATTCCGTTAAACTCTGGAGGTGGGCGATATTAATAATGAGACGAGGAAATAAAGAAAGACAAAGAGGTTCCAAATTTTGGAGGAAGTTATAGAGGAGAAAAAGAGGCTTAAAGAGAGAGAGAGAGAGAGAGAGAGAGAGAGAGAGAGAGAGAGAGAGCAATAATTACAGCAGCTGGAGGTCGGGTGGAAGAAGGGGATCATTCTAAGAAGGCTCAAGATAAAAAGACAAATAAAGAAGAACAAATTCAGTCTTTGTGAAACTAGGCTGGGATCATGAACATATTTACAACTGATTCCTTGGCGCAACTTGAGGAGGGACATAAAAAGAAGACGGCCAAGTCTTCCCATGTCTCCTGTTCCTCCTACAGAAAGCAAATCTTAGCTACGAAAGAAAAAGTTATCGTAGGTGTTACCTGTATTATGCAGGAAGAATAAGGATTTGATTGTGCATAAATCACCATGACTGTAGTTCTTCCTTCAGAAATAAATCCAAGTTATGACAGGGGATCGGTCGTAAATATGTTGGAGTGTCCCATCCCAGGTCACCAAGACACCAATGAAAGTAGGCACAAGAGGAAAGGAGGAAATTAAGTGAGAAGAGTCTAAGTCCAGAGAGATAATCCGGCTCATCACCAGGTTCAACTGGGCAAAGATGAAGCTGCATGAGCTGAGCTGAGAGAGAGAGAGAGAGAGAGAGAGAGAGAGAGAGAATGTGTAAAATATCCAGTGAAGGCCGAGTGGGTAAAAAGAAGGCTGGAGAGCAGGTTAAGATTGGGGTAATTACATATTTTTATGGTAAAGGTTGTGAGGGAATGGGATTTGGGAGGATAAAGAAGTAGGGAGGGGAGAAAATTCTGAGAGGAAGTGCATATACTGACACTGTATGAACAGAGGTAAGGAGAACAGCTGCATCTGTAGTCGAGATCCCTGCCAGTGTGCTGTACGTAACACGTACAGAGCAAAAATAAGAATCTAAAAGTATTTCTTGTTGACAGGCGATGGCACATTACTGCTGTATGTGTAAAAAAAGGAAAGAGAAATAATGGTCGTGTTGATTGATGAGGCATCCGTTCAGCACTTCTCCAGTATGGGTGTAATATGCCTATTAACACTCTCTGTTCCGCTGATAAATATACTAATATGGTGTGGACAACAGCGGATGTTACATATTGTACAATTCACAGGCTGGAGAGCTATCCAGACTGATGACTTTCTTAAAGCTGTGACCTGGCGGCAGCTGATCCTGTACATAATTATTCTTCTTAAATGTTTTAAGTTGGCTGCTATGTACTGCGCCTACATTCTTGAAAGAAATGCCAAGGGGATTTGTAAATAAACACTAGCTGTCTGTTGCAGAAAGTAATATTTCTCATCACTTTTTTTTTTTTTTAATAGAATATTTGATATATTAACCGAATAATATTTAATAAAATGCTTAGATGAAATACTAACAAATACACTGCTTTTCTCTTGACGTGACTGAGAAAACATGAAAGTGAGAATGACATTAGTCTTTCCGCTGTGTTATCCCACCAGTACACAAGCATAAGTACAACCGCTGATACCCACCAGTACGCATGTGTAAGTACAACCGCTGGTACTCACTAGTACACACGTGTAAGTACAGCCACTGGTACCCACTAGTACAAACGTGCAAGTACAACCACTGGTACCCATCAGTACACACGTGTAAATACAACCACTGGTACCCACAAGTACACATGAGTAAGCACAACCACTTGTACCCACCAGTACACACGTGTTAGTACACACGCCAGTTTCTCCTTGTTCCCTCGCTGTTATAACCAACTTTGACACACACATTAATTACAAGTTTTTCTAATCTAACTTGTCGCACCAAACCCATAAATGTAGACGTTATGTGTAAGATTAAATTAGCCCACTGACGCCTTGGGAAGAAAAGAGGGGGTGGGGGTGAGATGGCGTGGGGTAGGGGTGGGGGGAAGGATGTTTATGGAAGGAACTGAGGGAGAGAATTGTGACAGGGAGGTGGAGGGACAGAAATGTGATGGGAGAAGGTGGTGGGAAAAACATAGAGAAGAAAGGTGTCAGAATGGAAGATGAGAGAGATTTAAGGAAGAAAGCTGGGTATAGAGGGGTGTGAAGGAGGAAGATGGAGGGGGGAGGAATATGATCTACGAGCACTGGGGAAGAGGGACGTAGGAGTAGAGATGTGAGGGAAACAGACAATGTGAGGTATGGGAGAGAAATGCTGAGGTGAAAGAGGCGTGAGGGAGAAAGAGGTATTAGCGAAGAAGATGGAAGAAAAGTGTGTGTGTGTGTGTGTGTGTGTGTGTGTGTGTGTGTGTGTGTGTGTGTGTGTGTGTGTTTGAGAGAGAGAGAGAGAGAGAGAGAGAGAGAGAGAGAGAGAGAGAGAGAGAGAGAGAGAGAGAGATGAGAGGGGAGATGAGAAGAGGTATTGGGGAGGAAGGTACAGGGCCAGTTGTGTGAGGGAGAAAGATGGCGGAGGATACGTGTGAGGGAAGGAAATTCTGAGACTGGGTCGATGTGATGGAAAGAGGAATGAGGAAGAGATAGGAAGAAGGTGAGGTGTGAGGGAAGGGAGATAAGAAAAGCAAATAGAGGGAAAAGGAAGCTGAAGAGGGAGGTGGTCGAGTGTAAGGCGAGGGGAAGGGAGGATGTGGAGGAAAGGAAAACAAAAAGGTGAAAAGTTGAGGGAAGTGGAGGGGGTTTGAAGTAACGAGAGGGGAATTTTGTTCTGGTGCCGACATCATTTCCCTATTGGAATTATGTCTCTCACTACTATACACATTGTGGTTATTCATATTTAGAGAAACTGTAGTGTTGAGATGAAGATCCAAATGCCACTTCAGTATAAGCGTGGTGTGGGAAAAAGATGAGTGCCAGACCTGCGAAAGTCAGCACTTTTCGACGTACACATGAGGGTAAGGGAAGGCGATAGAAGAATGTGAATTGTATATACGTTTAAGTCTTGGGGAAACAAAATAACCCTGTTGGTATACTTTAATGTACAGTAATTAATACTACTTTATTGAGGTGTATAATGTGCATGGTAGAGTTGTAACTTACTTCTACTCATGCACAAATCCCAGTTGTCTGTGGAAGATGGCACTGCTGAGTTTAGGCTACACCCAGTGGGGAGGCCAGGCAGCTGTAGGAGATTACTTTCAGCTCTGGTAAAGGAGAGACGTACTACTCTGAACTCTCTCTTGTCGTAGTTGTATCTTTCTGCGGCGAATAAAGAGGGATTAAAAAAAAAAATCTGCTTCAGTTTCTGTCACCTGCACACACTACCTTTCCTCTAATACAGGATCTACACCGATTCCCGCCATCTGTTGCAGAGAGAGACATTCGGGTGTGCCACCTGGGAATTAGTGATTCACAACCAGCGGGAACATTACATAAATTGATGCCCTGCTTGGAACTTAGTGGAATCACGCCTAAGCTGATACATATTGGTGGTCAGCTGTGGGGTTCCAACCAGCTGATACAATTTAGGAAAGGAGAATTGAAGGTGGAAAGTTGGGAAGAGGAGGAGGTGGTGTATGGGATGTTGGGAATTAAAATAATAATAATAATAATATGGATGGGACTGGAAACTGAGATGGTTGGGGGTGGTAGGGAGTGGGGAGGGCTAGTGTTATAAACCCCTTCGTTGCGATGGCGTTTATTTTATTCTTGTAACTGCCACATCGCTTTATTCAGCTTAAGAGATTTCCAACTGCCGGGGTTAGATATTGCCTTCATGAATCCTGTTATAACTACTGGACTCTTAAAAGCTGAGTAGGATCGTTTATTGTCAACAAAACTAATTTACACGTCACCATCGCCAGGACCATAAAGACAGTTATAATTACCATACTTTTTCAACTTAAACTTTTGTTATAAACAAAATACAAGTTTTTCTCCATATTCTCAAGGGTTCCCACTTACCCCTCAAAGTTTACCCTTTGAAGCAGGTTCCCTTTTCTTAACTTTACTTCTTTTGTACTAAGCCTTCGGGGCCAGAAAAGTCTCTCAGACTCACAAATATGGCTTCATTTATTCTGGGCAAAGTTATAAGGCGTGGGGATATGTAGTCTGTGCTGTGTGTGTGTGTGTGTGTGTGTGTGTGTGTGTGTGTGTGTGTGTGTGTGTGTGTGTGTGTGTGTGTGTGTGTGTGTGTGTGTGTTTCTAAGATCCCTTTCAGACCAATTTCGAATCAATGGTATCCCTTTTTCTTTATAGTCAGAGTATTAGTCGGAGATCATTTTTACTCTGAAGGTTCCAACACAGATGTTTTCACAGACGTTGCCGAACTTATGCAACAGGAGGCAAGGTCAAAACCAAGAGCATCTCAGAATATCTATAACGACGCAGTCTGGGGCTGGTGGTTGAACTTTGGCTTCTTGTATGTGGCGTGCAGTTTATTGCCGTGGTAATGTTGTGCCTCTCTCGCCCAGGGATACACACACACACACACACACACACACACACACACACACACACGTCTCATTTCTCCTGTCATTACCCCATCCTTTACTGAGTAGTGTCCTGTCTAGTAAAATCGACTGGTTTAGTGTTATTTGAATAAAAAATAAAACAGTACATTATTTAATTAATTTAGCTGTAGGATTTTATTCCAGCTCTTGTTACACGATTTTAATTTACTAAGAGTGAACCAAAGGAGCCAGGGCGTGTCAATACAGCCACCATCAGCCCTCCTGTGATCAGAAAAAATTCAGTATTTTATGTCACGAATCAATTCGCGACATTTCCCTTGATATTAATATTCAATAATATTGAAGAGCAGAGACAATGATTGTCTTGCTACATCAAGCAACGATTACTTTACGCTGACTTGCTAAGATTCTCTAAGAACGAGAATTTATAAACTTTCTCAACAGTACACAGCAGAGACTAATTACTCACAATTGCTGAATTACTGTACTGTTAGCCTCTGGAGAAAGTTACATCACCCCTGACAATAAATAACTAATACTAATAATAATAACATCAGGTTCTTGCTGATGCATTAACTCCTGGCACAACGGATTTTAAGTTAATACAACAAGACTGGTCTAAGTACCAGTTATGAAAGCAAACGTTTATGCAAGCTAGGAGCTATATGGAAAATAAGCTTAATTATGGAGAAATGAAACAAGATTTTACTTTACATTAAGCTCAAGAAAGGAACTGTTAAATTTATTAATTACAAAAAATAAATTTAACGTTACAATTCAAATCAAATTAAATGAGACGCACTCACTCACTCACACAAAAGCTAAATACTTACGCCTAGGAAAAAACACCTTAACTAAACTCTTATGACTACAAAATACAAAAAGGAAATACTAGTCAATGAATGCTGCGTATCACCCAAGCTGAACTAGGATGGAAGTACTGAAGAACTGTGGAGTTTGGGTACTAGCTGACCTCACACTGCTGGCACAGGACCTCTCTCCGTCGCAGCAACAACTGGACTGCATTCAAATAATGTATAGGCAGGACGCACGAGCCACCGGAAGAAGGCGTGGCTAACGGTTAAGGCAAGCAGAGGCGAACGATAAAGAAACAATTGTATCGCTCAGTAGAGCACTTAGTGACGTGCATTAAATCGGTCACTTTTGAAAGTGACGAATGTTTTGAAAAGTATACTCCGAAATGGAGGGAGAAACGGTTAGCTGAGCGATACACAGTGAGTTTTCCACTAATAGTTCCTGGCTTCTCACAAAAGGGAAATGTTGCGAATTGATTCGTGACATTACGCCCTTACAAAGTTAAATTTTTTCCTTATGGGAAAAAATTTGTGGATATATATATATATATGTACACATCCTAAGTCATTCACACAAGATTCACACTGTGGTGTGTGTGCTATCCTGCTACAGGAGAAAGTCGCAGTCGCCAGTGAGCGAAAAAAACCTCGTATTTACGTTAATAGAAGCAAGCTTGAGGGAAAAACTCCGTGACAACGGTGAAAATCCTGTACTCAGGTCAAACTGAGCGAAAATTCGCTACATTTACACTGACAACTAATTGTTGTGTAGCATGGTGTATGTAATACACGGTGTAGGTGTGACAGTTGTAGTGTAACTGTACCTATGTGTAAAATGACATAGTATATAATAACATGGCGACGACGAAGGCAGAGGAGAAGGGGCGGCAGCGTGCGGCAGACGATCAGCTGGCCTGCACAGCAAAACTGCTACGCCCACTGCTGTACCTGCAAAATTAATTGAGGTGGAGCATCAAAAGTGTCAATGAGACAAAATTCTTATTACGTTACAATTACTCTCTCTGCCTAGCAATCAGTACATGCTACGAAAAGTACACTCGAGGTCGCCATTAATTTTAGCACACGATTAGTGTCGGCAAGTTGAGAATCCTTGTGCAAACTCGGGTCTTCCATAGCCTCGAACTGCACATGGGTCCTCAACCTGTGCCTTAACCTACAGTTCTTATATTAATATCGGGAAGCTGAGAATCCTTGTGCAAACTTGGGTCTTCCATAGCCTCAAGTCGCCTCTGCGGAATTCTCTCTCGAACTTCCCCCTTAACCCACAGTACTTATATTAGTACCGGGAAGCTGAGAATCCTTATGCAAACTTGGGTCTTCCATAGCCTCAAGTCGCCTCTCAACTTCCCCCTTAACTTACGGTACATAATATGTATGTACAGGCCCTGGACATAATGTGTCCTGTGGGGCCAATGGGCGAGACGTCAGGTCTGCACCCACTTCACCACTACCCTGTCTCTCAACTGTCTCAGAGATTATGGGTGTGGTTACAAATGGCACAGGAAGGGCATGTCCCTGATTAGTGGTGATACTTTGGCACACAGTACAGGAACGGACAAAACTATCTATGTCTCGTCCCATCCCTGGCCAGAAAAAGTCAGCTCGGATACGGCCCTGGGTCTTCCTTTTGCCCACGTGACCTCCTGAGGCTGAACAATGACCCCATTGTAACACTGCTAGGCGGTACTTAGCGGGAACGACAAACTGCAGTCGAACCTCGCCCTCGGGTGTTCGTGACTCACGGTAGAGCCGTCCTTGTTTACAAAGGAACTTGGCTTGACCTCCCCGTGAATACTTTATCACTCGACCCTTTTGTTTGTTCCACACGGTAGCAAGTGTCGGGTCAGAATGTTGTTCTTGCACAACAAGTTGACTACACATCAGATCTTGCGGCGATTCAATGATCACAGGGGTGACACAATCTGGAGCCTCAGCCATGGCTCGTGTTACCGCAGCAGCCGAAGTCTGAGTCGTGTCATTGGAGCAACTATCCTTGACTCCATTAATATTGCCTACTATAAAGTCAAATAGAGGCTCTAGCATGACAACTGCAAGTGTCGTACCAGTATAAAATGGAGATGCCACCTGGATACATGCCTCAGGGAACAATCTCACTGATCCATCAATAAGCTTTACATGGATCTGTCGACCTGTATACTGCTCAGGCCGAACTAAACTCTGCTTAACAGAGCAACCTGAGGAACCATTGTCTCTCAGGACCTTCACAGGAATGTCTCCCACAAACCCTTGCTGAACAAGGAAGGTACTGTCACCTGTGGGAGGGCCTGTGGAGGAAGCAGCTAGCAACTCATGAGGCTGCTGAACTGATGTGGCGAACATTGTGCCTTGACAATTATATACTTGGGAAGATGGAACATTGGCCATCTGTGGAGGGGGGTTCACTGTCACTGTGGGACTAGTGAACTGTGGGGAAGTACCCACACTGGTAGGGACGTGACCACCATGCTGCTGCTGAGGAATGAAGGCTGCATTAGCTTCCTGCCTCTTTTGAGCTGGTGGTGAAAAAGTTTGTCCCGACGGTCGGTTGCGTGGGTGATACTGCTGCTGGTTAGGGTACTTGTTGTACCTCTTCCACTCAGGTTCCTGAGTGTTTGCCCCTGGTCCTTCCACTGCGGTTTTGGACCTTGGCCATTATTCTGAGAATGGCCTTGTTGCTGGGATTCAGTCTGAGACGGCTTCCCAGACTTGGCAGTATCTTTTCTGCTCCAGGTGTTTTGCTTACGAGTTTGATACCCGTATGCAGTAAAGAATGCGTCAGCCTTCTCTGCCATTTGGCTGGCATCTTTCACCTGGCAGATCTTAAGCTGTGCTATGAGCTCAGCAGGCCACGACCTCTATAGCTGTGTATGCAGCATAAGGTCAATTATCCCCTCACACGTGGAAGGAGTTTCATCTTTCTCCATCCACTCATTTAAGTAAGCTGTGAGACGATCAAGGAACTGAACAGCTGTCTCCTTGTCTTGGAGACGAGCTCGCATGAACTGAACTTTGGCGTCGTCTACTGTGAGACCATACGCCTTAATGAGTGCAGCTTTCATCATCTCATATGTGAGATTGTCTCCACGAATTCTGTGGAGAATATCGAGGGCAGGACCCTCAAATAGGCTAAGAAACTGAAGCCACTTAGCTGCCTCATCCAGTTGATATAAGTCTGCCATGTCCTCAAAACGAGCTATGTACGGCTCGATTTGCTCGCTTTCCTTGTATGAAGGAAGCTTGATGCGTGGGGTCGCCAGGACATGTGCAGGGAGAACGCTCGTGGAGCTTGGACCAACTGCACCAGACGTGTCTGAAGCCAAGGAATCTTGCTTGAGCTTCATCACTTCAAGTTCATGTTCTCGTTCTTTGTCTCGTTGTTCACGCTCGTATTCGCGCTGTTCTCGCTCGTACTCGCGCTCCTTTTCGCGTTCCTCACGCTGTTCTCGCTCGTATTCGCGCTGTTCTCGCTCGCATTCGCGCTGAATCTTACGCTCTTCACGGGCATCATTCTCGCACTGCTGCTCCTGATTATGCCGTGAGAGTATATACTCTTTAATTTCGGTTGGGTCCGAAAGACCCATTTCTTTGGCTTCCTGTAAAAATACAGTAGTAGCCATGGCGCTAATTTATTAAGCAAAACCGAAATTGAGTACTGACTGCTTAGCGACGAATACTAATAAACACAAGTAAAGAGTACAGACACAAGCTAGTGGTGACCAGTCTTATCCAGTTAACTGGCAAAGAATAAATCAAAAATGTAAATGACTGGGAAGACTCAATAATAAACACAATGGGTACGGCGACTTCCCAGGAGCGAATAAAATCGTCTGGCGTTACCAAAAATAAACTAGAGTTAAGTATTCTATTGATTAATAAAGCAAAATTCACTTGCTAAATTAAGGGTAAACACCAGTAAGCTTGTGCCTATAAACTTTAATTATAAATACCTAAATATGAATGAGTGAGCACTATCTTGTGAATAGCTTTATAGCTAGGAGTTAATATCCTGGAATGAGGTCGCCAATTGTCACGGGGTTTTTATAATATCACTGTGTTTTTTGAAATAAATGGTTAAATGTTATTTAAATTGATATTAATATTCAATAATATTGAAGAGCAGAGACAATGATTGTCTTGCTACATCAAGCAACGATTACTTTACGCTGACTTGCTAAGATTCTCTAAGAACGAGAATTTATAAACTTTCTCAACAGTACACAGCAGAGACTAATTACTCACAATTGCTGAATTACTGTACTGTTAGCCTCTGGAGAAAGTTACATCACCCCTGACAATAAATAACTAATACTAATAATAATAACATCAGGTTCTTGCTGATGCATTAACTCCTGGCACAACGGATTTTAAGTTAATACAACAAGACTGGTCTAAGTACCAGTTATGAAAGCAAACGTTTATGCAAGCTAGGAGCTATATGGAAAATAAGCTTAATTATGGAGAAATGAAACAAGATTTTACTTTACATTAAGCTCAAGAAAGGAACTGTTAAATTTATTAATTACAAAAAATAAATTTAACGTTACAATTCAAATCAAATTAAATGAGACGCACTCACTCACTCACACAAAAGCTAAATACTTACGCCTAGGAAAAAACACCTTAACTAAACTCTTATGACTACAAAATACAAAAAGGAAATACTAGTCAATGAATGCTGCGTATCACCCAAGCTGAACTAGGATGGAAGTACTGAAGAACTGTGGAGTTTGGGTACTAGCTGACCTCACACTGCTGGCACAGGACCTCTCTCCGTCGCAGCAACAACTGGACTGCATTCAAATAATGTATAGGCAGGACGCACGAGCCACCGGAAGAAGGCGTGGCTAACGGTTAAGGCAAGCAGAGGCGAACGATAAAGAAACAATTGTATCGCTCAGTAGAGCACTTAGTGACGTGCATTAAATCGGCCACTTTTGAAAGTGACGAATGTTTTGAAAAGTATACTCCGAAATGGAGGGAGAAACGGTTAGCTGAGCGATACACAGTGAGTTTTCCACTAATAGTTCGTGGCTTCTCACAAAAGGGAAATGTCGCGAATTGATTCGTGACATTTTATTGCAGCTCAGGTTAGACCACTGAATCCAGCAGAAGGTGAGGCGTAGTGGTGTTAAGTGACTGGGTTAATTTTGTTATACTTTTGTTACCCTCACACTATTTTATCCAGCCAAGGCAATGGAAGGCCTGTCGTAGTGATGGCACTGTATGGTGAAGAGCGTAGCAAACTTTAATTCGCGAAATTATTTTGTATAGGTTTTAATACGTAAACTAATTTTGTGTAGATTTTAATACATAAACTAATTCTGTGTATAATTCATGATAAACAGGTGGATTATTTAATAGCTGAGCAGCCTAGTGCCAGATGAGGGGGTTAATAAATGGTTTTCTCGGAATTATTATGTAATGAGTGTGTGTGGATACGGTGTGTAGAAACTGAGTTAGGCTAATACTGACAAAATATTTTACCTCATACTAGCATAGTTTTATTTTACGTAATTGCGAGCACTTTTTTAGTCTAATTCTGTGAATATAATTAAATTAGTTTAATTCTTTATGTTATGCACTCTGTAATTTATTTCTTTTATTTTTGTTTTATCCAACTTATTCCTTTTTCGTCGTGTCGTGTATCTGGGTAAAGGGAGGGGATATAGAAGTTTTACGGAGTGGATGGTGTATTTGGTTTAATGAGGGATTCGAGTGGTTAGCAGGGTTAATGAGGATGTGGGTGACGATTATTATTTATTTGGGTTTAGACTGATATGTGTGTGTGTGTGTGTGTGTGTGTGTGTGTGTGTGTGTGTGTGTGTGTGTGTGTGTGTGTGTGTCCTTATGCAAATGTTAAGTAGTGTGTGTAGATTGTGTGTGTGGTTGTCATATGTATGTGTATGTACATATGTATGTATGTATTATGCGTGTATGTATGTACTGTATGTGTGTATGTCTGTATGTATGATTATGTATGTATGTACAGATGACGAGTTGGATGAGCAACTCTTTGAAGGTGGCGAACTGACGGAACTATATTTAAGAATCAGTTTTCATATTAATGTAGCCATACGCCCACCACGGCCACACCACTGTATTTCTCTCTCTCTCTCTCTCTCTCTCTTCTTCTTCTTAGAGGAATCATGTGAGATGGGACGAAGGGATGAAACTCTCTCTCTCTCTCTCTCCATCAATTAATTTTCTATTTTCTCCACCCTAAGCGTTTTTTTTTTTTTTTTTCATTAATCTTCGTGTCCTTTTCTTATGTTCTCATTTTCTCATCCTGCTTTACTAATTTGCTTCTCCGCTTTTCTTTCTTTCTTTCTTTTTCTTTTTTTCCTCTTCCTCTTCTTCCTTATCCTCCTCCTTCTCCTCCTCCTCCTCCTCCTCCTCATCATCATCATCATCATCATCATCATCGCATTCCTCCTCCTTGTACTCCTCCCATTCTCCTCCTCCCCCCTTCTCTTCTTCTTCCTCCTCCTCCTCACCGGTCATGTCACATCGTCATGTTAATCCGTAACATTATTTCTCCAGACCAACCAACATAGATTTCATCTTCGACACATATCTTAGCCTGTCTCCGTAGGTCAGACTTTCCGATTATTTTACTCGAGAATTTTCACCCTCTGACTTCTAAGATGTAATTTATTGTTGTGTGTGTGTGTGTGTGTGTGTGTGTGTGTGTGTGTGTGTGTGTGTGTTACAGCATATGTGTAAGTGGTGGCCTGTATATGCATGAGTGTGTGTAGCCTATCCGTGTGCCATTGTGTAAATTTCTTAGTTGGTAAATGTAAATATCTGATCCGTCGATATTCCTTACACTTACACCCCACGACCCACTCAGCCTCATACCTGACAATGTAAGAAGGACTCGGATGCCTGAATATTCGTTTGAATGTTCGTCCCTCAACGCACCTCAAGGGGAAATAGTCAAGTCCCCTCCCGTCCTGCCGTAACCACCGCCTCCCCTCTGGTGCCCATCCCCGGCAAGGGAGGTTGCAATTAAACCCCATTAACCCAGGACGTAACTTACTGTATATCTGTTGTCCTGCTGCTGATACGCGATTTTACATAACTGACGACATCACTTTATTCTAATTATCTGCCTGTTTGATATCGTCTGATAAAAATCCCTAAACTTTTCCAGCTCAGTTAATGGCAAATCCAGTCAGATTGAAGGGTAAATTTGACTAGTAACCAAGGAGACTCATTTCTGTTTCATGAGTAAGACTTACTAATTTTCGCGCCACCGTCTCTAAATATTCAATTTGCATGAGTGGTCCAATTCACTCAGATGAAAACAAACTACTGTAGTAAAGATGGTGTTCGTGAAGTTGCATCTAACCTCTGCTGCGTCTCATCTTAGCTCACCAGTTTGTAGATAGCAGAAATAAAATAATAAAAGACACCATCATACTGCAAGTGTTAATACCGAACACAACAGGCTTTGGTGAATGCTGGTAAATCTTTTAATAACATACGGTAGTGGCGGCTTTATGGCAGGGTAATTGATCCCTAAAGACATTCACACAAAAGAATACTAAAATCAAGATTCATCCATTTCGAGGCGATTGGACGCATTGTGTGTGAAAGACAGGCCATCGATAGATATACCGGGACAGCATGATCCACAGCGATCTGTTTTATATATAAAGAACAAGGAATACACACTAACTCTGGTACCACATTGAATTTTTAAGTAAAGGCTGAAAGTGAGGATAGAAGGGTGAATCTTACCTACCGTATTAAAAAGTGCATGCAGTATTGAGAAATGAAGAAAATGTTCACTGTAATATTAAAAAGAGATAACGATACAACATTACATCAGAGGAGGAAAGATTAAGAAGATTCAGTGACAAGAGGAAAAAAAAAATAAATCGTTTCACTCTTCTTAAAAGTGTAATTTGTTATTTTGTGAACAGTACTCATCACTGTTCTGTTTTACCCTTGGGGAAGAAGGCCTTTATACGGAGGCAGCAGTTAAGCAGTGCTGAAGAAATGCATGGAGTAATTCAACACTCATGTTGAGGAACTGATTTTGTAAGAGAAGTCAGCATCGCACTGAACTGACTTCTTAATACTTTCAACCCTGTACAGCCGCTGACTGTATAGTGTCCTCGTTCGGCGGTATAGAGTACATTTGTTATATGTATGGAAGAACTGTGTATGTGGAAGGAAGGTTTACATACTGCACCTCTAAAGAGGGTAGAATCAAAGGCTTTCTGTCTCCCCTCGTCTCACAGACTCCTTTCAGTCTCCCCTCTCTCTGAAGAAAAAAAGGGATAGCTCAAAGCGAGAACTTTTGGGAGGCTAGGGGAAGAGATCTGGAGAGATAGTAAGAAAGGGAGCTGTTTGCGTTTCTGTTAGCAGATGATGCTGTATTTGTAGGCGATGAGGAGTGGAAGTTGGCGGATACAGTGAAAGAACTGGGTGTTGTGAGTGAAATGTAATGTAGGTTTGTGTTCTTAGAGGCGCGTTTAGAAATACTGGGTGTTAACTAAATGATGCAGAAACAAATAATGTGATGGTACTTACGTATTCAGGCAACGCAGTGAACGAAGACTGTAGTATAGGACATGAACCAGCGGAAAGAGTACAACAAGAAAGGAAAGTGGCAGGGGAATTTAAAGCAGTAACAAGAAACAGGAATGTAAGAGTGGGTATAAAGAACCAGTTTGATGAGTGTACAGTATTAATTTCATTATAAATCCCATATATCAGATAATGTCCATTATATAGTTGTTCTTCTTACCTCCACATGTTTTTATTCAACTTAGGAAAGACATTTCGTATTGAAGGAGTTGCAGAAGGTACAACTAACCCACCCGGTTGGAAAAGTCTCTCCGTAGTTGAATTTAATGACATGGTGTTCAGGATGAATATAAAATGACGTCTTTGGACTGAAGGAGTTATGGTATGGTACAGACAGTAGCGAAGTGTGGACGTTATCGGAAGGTTAGAAGTCAAGAGTGAGATGTGATGACACACGTTACGCTTGGAGTGCCTGTGAATGATATGGCTGTACTGATGCACAGATCAGGGGATTCGTGAAAAAAAAGGGTTGGACGGTAAAGCAGTGGAAGATATAAAGAAATGCTGAGAAAACTTTGGTGTTGTTCAGTACGAAGGAGCGAAGAGAGAGAGAGCACTCTAACCGAACCTTGGTGCGTAAAAGTTTTGCCCTATATGACTTGTAAAATTTTCCTGCTTAAGGAGCACCAGAACTTTTTCTTCATTGCTACTGAACCAGTTGTGGCATGTCATATCATTTTCAGACTGTTATGGAATTTGACTTCCCTTGATATGAGACTTTTTAAAATGGGCCAAATGTAGTTGAAAAACACCAAAAACAATTCCTCTAGGCAAGAACAGCACCCAAACATTTTTTTCACCTCATCAATTAGGCCAGTCATGGCATGTCGTACCTTCATGAAACTGTCATGAAAATTGCCTTCCAGTGGTACCATTCAGTATCCAACAAAGAGTCAAATGCATACGAGAAAGGCCAGAAATACTCCCCTGCTCACTTGGTCACGTTCCACACCCACGGTGTTAGCGGCTTTTTAAGATTTATTATATTGCAGTTAACGTTATGAGATTTTATTCAGTTAATTGAGTATAAGAGCTTCAGTTAACTGAGTATAAGAGCCTGAGATTGTCAAGGAAACTCTGGATAATTAAGTTAAATCTTGAGTTAAAAGCAGTATTAATAACTTGAAATATCTTCAGCATGAAAAGAACATCAACTCAGACATTTTAGTACGAAAGACTTCCCCCAAATAAATAATAAATAAATAAAATAAATTGAAAAAGTAAGCCTGACAGTGGGAACAAGGAGACCTGGTGACCTTACCACCGACACTGCTACCATGAGCCTGACCTACTTGAGCTCAGATAAAGGACACTCCCTGCCTCACCTCAGCCTCTCAGCCGCCTCACAAACCCAGACACATTTTCACGTGTGCCAGTCGGGCGTGCGGCTCATAATGCAGCACCGAGACAGACAGACGGGGGAGACGAGGGGGTCAGTGCTGAATGTGCCGCCTCACTTCCCTGGCATGACGACTTGCCTTATTATACGCTGACTTGTTGGTTTGCCCTGGTGATTTTTTTTTTTTTTTTACTTTTCAAGGTGATTTACTTATATTCATGGTGACATATATTGTAGTCACTCTCTTTGTTTGGTGACTTATTTTATTTTTGTGTCTATTTTTTCATATTTTCTTCACACGGTAATTTACATACAGTACTTTTCACGGCGACGTATTTTTTTGGGGGGTTACTGACTTTGCATGGTATCATATTTTCTGTGCTGATGTATTTTAAAAATAGTGTTAATGAATTTGCCACAAAATCTCGATATAATTCCAAAAAAAGACTAACATGGCAGAGGTCCAAGATCTCTGCGAATATCAATGAACTTCAGAACATTAATATACACTGGGTTCCCTGTATCTTGTGTGCGTGTGTGTGTGTGTGTGTGTGTGTGTGTGTGTGTATGTGTGTGTATGTGTGTCTGTGTGTGTGTGTGTGTGTGTGTGTGTGTGTGTGTGTGTGTGTGTGTGTGTGTGTGTGTGTGTGTGTGTGTGTGTGTGTGTGTGTGTGTGTGTGTGTGTGTATGTGTGTGTATATATGTGTGCGCGTGCGCGCGCGTTCCATCATCAGTCTGTTTGCCTGATGGATGGTTAGATGGATGGAGCCAAAATTCCTCTTAGTGATTAATGTTACTTTTTCCATAACCACCACCACCACCACCACCACCACCATCCTTGTCCAGTGCATATGCGGACAGTGTAAACGAAGTAAAACGAGTGTTTCATGGTGGTGATTTTGATGGTGGTGGTGGTGGAGTGGAGGGGGAAAAATTGGTGGTGGTACTTCTGGTAAAAGTGGTGGAGGCAGTGTTGGCAATACTGGTGGTGGTGGAGGTGGTAATACAGGTGGTGGTACTGGTGGTTGTGATGACGGCATTAACAGTGGTGATGCAATGTGTGGTGCTGGTAATGGTGGTGGAGTCAGTTTAATGGTAATGGTGGTGCTAGTAGTGTTGGTGGTGATAGTGTTGGCGATTATAATGATGGTGGTAGTGATGGTGGTGTGGGTGTTGATAATTTTGACGGCAGTGATGGTGGTGGTAATGTTGGTGTTGGTAATTTTGACGGCAGTGATGGTGATTAAAGTCTTGGTGATGGTGGTAGTGTAGTATTAATATTTATGCTAATAGTACGGCGGTAGTATTTGTAGAAGTGGTGTTAGTGGTATTGATGGTAGTGGTGGTGATGGTAGTGGAGTGGTAGATGATGTTAATTTTGGTTGACTGTTGTTGATGATGGTGTTGGTAATGATAATCGTGAAGGTGGTGGAAGAACGGCAGTGATTTTAAAGTAAAATTTCATGCGTTGCTCCCGAGCTTTTGTGCATAAATAATGTGTTGTGGATGAGGGAAGATGAAAGGAATAAGGTTCAGTGGGGGGAGAGAGAGAGAGAGAGAGAGAGAGAGAGAGAGAGACAGACAGACAGACAGACAGAGGAATAAATGTTGTGGTGATATGGGGATAGATCAGGGAAGTAAAGAAAGGTATTAACTCTCCCAAGACTTAGATAACTATGTTTTCTTTTATTCCAGCTGACATTAGACGATATTAATTAGCTGAGAATTAGTAACAGAAGTCTGAAAGTCTTAATACTGTTATAATTAACCCTCTGATGGCCGGGACAGTTCTAGTACTGTTTTCTTTTAACGCCCAATGATATTATTCAACTGAGAGTGAGTCCACAAGTGTTTAATCATTCACTGCAGTTGATACGCTTGGCTACGGTATTTTGTGCAGGTGTACAAATCATTCATCCAGTTTTGATTACTCATTATATAAATTAAATTGTCAAAACATTACCAAGTATATTTGTGTAGTTTATCGTTCCCCCAATGCTTCTTCGGAACCCAGTGTATTTGATTCCATATCCACTCAGCTGAGTAACCTTGACCTTGCCCTTGGCACCGAAATTACCATTTTGGGTGATTTTAACATACACAGTGTTGAATGGTTATTGCATTCTGCCCGGACTGACGACGCTGGTCTAGAGTGCGAGCTGTTTGCGGAATCGTTTAATCTCACCCAGTTGGTAAACCAACCAACCAGAATACCTGATAATCCTGACCATAATGCCCATCTCTTGGATCTATTCTTGACAAATAATCCAGATCAATACAGGATAGAGGTACTGTCACCACTTGGATCCTCTGACCACAATCTCATCCAAGCCTCATTAGTTAACCCTCCCACACCTCCCCGTTCTGAACCTGTCAGGGTGACCCGATGGCACTTTGATAGGGCAGACTGGGATGGATTTAGAAATTAACTTGCTGATGTTCCATAGCAGTCTTTCTTCTCTAGTGATCCCAATTCTACCCAGTCCCACATTTGTGACTTAATAGTAGCTGGTATGGATTTATTCATACCAGGTCAACAGTGCACTAAAAGATCGAACTCTCCAAAATGGTTTGATAGTAACTGTGCCAGAGCAACAGCCCAAAAGTCATCAGCATATAACTCTTACTTAAAATCAAAAACATCTGAATCACCCTCCCAATTAAAAATTCCTAGAAATCATGCAAAAGCTATATTAAATCTATCTAAATCAAACTTTCTTCAAAAGCAAGCATCAAAACTACTTAACAACCCTAATGACAATAGAATATTCTGGTCAACTCTTAATTCTTTCAATAATAACTTTAATAAGTCATCTTCCATTCCCCCACAAAAATCTTCAGATGGCAACATTACAAATGACCCACGTGGGAAAGCAGATATCTTTCCTAGTACATTTGCCAGAAACTCTACCATAGACGATACCAGCCAGAATGTCCCAGTACTGGAACTTGATTCTCCCGAAATTGCCGCACTTAAAATACAGACAAGATACGTAAAATCCATCCCAGACAATTTACCTACCAACAAAGCTCCAGGCCCGGATGGAATTCCGCCAATTGTTTTGAAAAAGTGTTCCCCTGAACTTGCCTCTGTCCTAGCTAAATTATTCAGACTATGCATACGTACTTCTTTAATCCCAAATTCATGGAAAGAAGCCAATATCCACCCAATTCCGAAGAAAGGAAGTTCGCCTGACCCCTCCAATTACAGACCAATAGCTGTCACATCTTCTCTTGGTAAGGTATTTGAAACTTTGATTAATAAGCACATTGTTAAACATCTTGAATCCAACAACTTAACTAGTGATAGACAATATGGTTTTCGCCACGAAAGATCCACCATTGACCTACTCAATCTCTGAACTCATACCATCCATCAATCAATTGATCTTTCTGGAGAAACTCATGCAGTAGCTCTTGATATTTCTAAAGCTTTCAACAGAGTATGGCACCGCTCCCTGCTGTCCAAACTCCCTTGCTATGGACTAACGTCTTTTGTTCCTTTGATTTCTTCATATCTTAGTGACAGGAAAATAAGAGTAAAAGTAGATGATGTATATTCCAATTTCCACTCAATTAATGCCGGCGTGCCACAGGGATCAGTTCTGGCGCCAACCCTATTTCTGGTTCATATTAATGATCTCTTATCTGTCACCCACAATCCCATTCACTCATATGCAGATGACTCAACACTACATAGTTCAATCACACTTAGACATCCATTTACAAGTCTAATATCTCTACATCTCAATTCAGTATAGCCATCTCCATAAATCAAGATCTATCTACAATCAGTGAATGGGGACAAAACAACCTTGTCTCTTTTAATGCTAGTAAAACTAAATATATACAGTTTACCAATAGACAGATTTTGCCAGATTCGTGCATTACCTTCAGTGCTACTAATATTCCCATCTCCAAAAGTACTGAAATTCTTGGCGTCTCACTTAACAATGCTCTCAGCTGGACTTCTCATGTTAGATCACTTGCTAAAACCGCCTCAAAGAAACTTGGATTATTGTACAGAGTCAGTAACTTCTTCGCCGATGAGCAGTTAGCTATAATTTATTGGAGTCATGTGCACTCTCAACTAGAATATTGCTCACCCTTGTGGAATGGTTGTGGAGAGGTTGCATTAAGACAACTAGACAAAATTCAGAACAAAGCTGTTAGACTCATTAACAACCCTGCCATTACATATAAACTACCTCCCCTGCAAGTAAGAAGGAATGTTGCCTCCCTTGCATTATTTTACAGATATTTTTTTGGCAAATGCTCAGACGAAGTTGCGTCCATGGTGCCACCTCTCCATCCCTTCCCTCGTGCTACATGGGCATCTGGTAGCGCTCATGACTGGAATGTCACTCAGCCATATTGCAGAACTTCTGCCTATCGGAATTCTTTCATTCCCCGAACTGCATCTCTCTGGAACTCGCTTCCCTAGAGTTGTTTCCCTCCAAATTTCAACCCACAACTGTTCAAGTCTAACTGTTACAGGTATTTTATGAACAGAGGACACCAGTAATCTGGTGTACGGATTAGTATTTTTTTTTACTCATTTGTTTTTCCTTCCTCCGTTCTGTTATTATAAAAAAAAAAAATCAGTGCGGTCGTGCTCACATTACGTTGGAAACAGTAAAGAAAATTTGGGCAATATTTTCCAGCATCAGTAAATGTGCGCGCTCTCACATTAAGCTATTTCCTTTGCCTACCATCCATCAGTCTTTTGAGAGAAACTTTCCTAAAGCTTCCCAAATGTTTCAATATACTGAGAGAGAGAGAGAAAGAGAGAGAGAGAGAGAGAGAGAGAGAGAGAGAGAGAGAGAGAGAGAGAGAGAGCAAAGCAAACTTTTGAGCAGAGGAGGCGTGGAAGGCCCCAGCGAGGCTGAGCGTGGGAATGGTTGAGTAAAACTTGCCACAGTGCAACTTTTAATGCGGTTTTCGGTGATAAACACTGCAATCAAATTTTTGCCTAGGTCGCTCTAAGTGTTTTTAAATTGTCAGACTTTCTGAGCGCGCGCGCGTGCTCAGGCTGTGCACGTGCGGATGCTTTTACCTGGTGTTTAGGTGGGATGAATCCGTGAGGATTTATTTTAGGATAACACCAGACGATTTGACAAAGAGGAATGAAGAAGGGAAGGAGAGAGTAAGAAGAAAAGAGAGTAAACAGTAAATTTAGAGACTACGAAAGAGAAAAGGGAAGCACAAAGAAACAGTAAACAAGGGTGGAAGAAGAGTAAAAGTAGGATGAAGAAATGGAAAAGTAAGAGGAGAAATAGATGGGCGAAAAAGTAAGGAAAGAGTATGGAGTGGAGGGAAATATGTGATGCGGAAAAGGAGTGAATTTAGAACTACAAGACTAAGCCTGCCAGTGTTATCAGGGAGAGGTGATGGCTAGTGATGGAGCCTTACTTTGGCAGACTTCCTGGTAATAATCTCACTTGCACTTCCCTCCTCCACCCCACTACCATCTCTCCCCTTTGTTGCACCCCCTCGACCAACTCTCCTCCTCACGTCTATTATTCCTTCACTACCCTACTCTCATCACACCCCCTCATCACATTGGCAGTAAAAATGTAAGAGCAACTTGATAGGGTAAACCATGAAAAAGACTTAGGAGTTATAACAAACGATTTAAAACCAAGCAAACAATGTACAGAAGCTGTGAAAAAAGCCAATATATTGACTGGATTCATAGGCAGAGCATTTGAATATAAATCAGATAATATCGTCCTCACTTTGTATAATTCCTTAGTACGCCCGCACCTGGAGCATTGCGTTCAGTTTTGGTCACCATATTATAAAAAGG
Organism: Coenobita brevimanus; assembly: GCF_032717465.1. NCBI lineage: Eukaryota > Metazoa > Arthropoda > Malacostraca > Decapoda > Coenobitidae > Coenobita > Coenobita brevimanus. The sequence goes on along the minus strand of NC_137016.1, from coordinate 21,185,342 downwards.
ATATGGAAAAGCTTGAAAGAGTGCAGCGAAGGATGACAAAGATGATACCTAGACTGAGAAATAAACAGTACGAGGAACGTTTAGAAGCCCTGAACCTCTTTACCCTAACAAAACGGAGGATACGAGGAGATTTAATTCCAGTATTCAAAATATTTAAAGGACATGATAACATGGCTGTCAATAAATACTTCACAGTTGATCACTCGAATTATACTAAAGGCAATGGGCATAACATAATTGGCAAACGATTCCAGTCGCATGAAGCTAAGCATTTCTTCTTCAGTAGAGTTGTAAATATATGGAATAAATTGCCGTACAATTTAGTAAATTGTAATACAGTACAAACCTTTAAAGGTCGCCTGGATAAGTATTTGTCGTCTAACCCCCAGCTTAATATGTTTACTCCTGAATAAAACACTTCTGCATGTATAATTTATTTTATTTTATTTTGTTCTATTTTATTTTCTAGAGCATTGATCAATTTATTAAATGCAAATATAGTATATGCACAGACTAGGATATGCATAGATAGCCCTGAGTTAACGGTCATTACTCATACTTTCGACCTGCGATGGGCTGTGGCTCGCTGAGGATCCCTGTTAGTTAAGTGGCCACCATCGGGGTTTATTTAATGTGCCAGGGGTCACTGTTTCAGGAGGTGACTTGTGTGCTTGTCCCGCGTGGGAAAGTTCCTAGTCTCAGAGGAATGAACGAAGCTGTGGCCTGATTGACTGCTGCCTACCTTAATAGTGCCAGGCAAGGCTGCTGTACTACCCCTGAACATCCACACTGTGCACTGTGCAATTTCCACTCTGTGTCCACAGACACCCTGTCAACTCAACATACCCGTACATAGGGACATGCATTATTACTTATTTGATTATTCATTTTACTTTACTACTTTCTCATTCAGGTTATTCATACTGGTATCTTATATATAATGTATTATAGAATGTAGCTTTTCCTTTTCAGTCTTTCCTATGAAATTTCCATGTCAATTTTTCCATGCTGCATGTTGATTTTTCTCACCTTTTCTTGCCAGTTTTAACTGGAGGGTTTGGAGGCGGGGGGAGCATTCTTGCTTTACTATCCTTATCCTTCAGCATGTAGAGTTAGATCTCGTAGTCATAGTCTACTCTGTAACAAACAGCCTCGAAAGGACAATAAGGTCTGTTGCTGTTTGGTTTCCTTTGTACTCCTTTGTACTCATCCAGCCCGCATCCCCTAGCATCTCTCCTCCATTCTTTCTTCTTCAACCTACACCTCCTCTCTCCGCCTCACCTCCATCCCCTCTCCACCTCACCTCCACATCTTACCCTCCCCCCTCTCTTTCCCTCACCTCCACCACCCTACCCCACCTCATCCCCACCCCACCCCCTCTCTCGCCGTCACCTCCATGCTCTCTGCGCCGCCCGTCTCCTACTCATCGCTTTTTCCCGTTAACCCTCCACCAGTCTTCGCGTTTCTCTCTTGCATTATAGATATTCTCGTTTTTTTTTTCAATCACTAGTATTTTGTTTTTTATACCGTCCTTCATGTATATGTAATGTTAAACACTTTGTTTTATCTTTCTTCACTGTTGTGCAACTGACATGGTTTTCCTTTCTGTTACTCCTGAAAACTCCCTCATTTGATTCTGTAGGCTATCCATCTTCTTGAC
>NC_137016.1:21133682-21178682 GCF_032717465.1 Coenobita brevimanus | reverse complement strand
GATGTGCTGCAGAGAGGAACACAGGTGGAGATACCCAATGGCGCCACGTTTACTTGCAGCAGAAAAATTGTGATTAATAAAATTCTTCCTGACTTAAAGTGAGGCTAATCTCCCTTTAGAATAACGTTTTTTCACTAAATGAGCTGTGGGTGTTATGATAATACTGGTAGCAACATCCTACAAACCAAATATTACATAACTGGCAACAACACACCAGCCTGTCCTCCCTCCCTCCTTACTTCCTTGCAAGCCATAAAATTTGAATTTAATCCTTAATTACAGTCGATATGTGCAAATGAATTGCATGAATGCATGACGATGTTAAAGCATCAATAGACTACGTAAAGTTTCTTCTTAAAACTCGTGTGTACTGATAGGATATGGGATTTTTATGTATAGTACAGTATAAGCTAATAATACTCGTCTCCCGTCGCCCTGCGAAGCTCTCACCCAATGGCACATGCAAGAGACGAAGCTTTTACACAAAACAGCCGAATGCTGGGTACTGAACTGGGGTCGCAGAGAGCATATGTGTATAGAACAAAATATACTCAGAATTACATGATAGATCAATGGTATAAGTTTTTGTCATACGTCGCGTTACACCCTGTATTTGTAATATTGAAGGAGTTAATAAAGGTTAAATGTAGCCTTATCCATTTCAGTGATTCTCCCGTCACCTGAACAAAATCGTATGCATGTAATAACAACGAAATTAAAAAAGGCGTAGCATGAATTAAAAAAAAAAAAAAAATTAAGGCATCTTTCCTATCACAACCTTCTTTCCGATCGTCAGTATGGGTTCCGTCAAGGACGCTCCACTGGCGATCTTCTCACCTACCTTTCAGACTTCTGGTCATCCTCCTTTCGGGACTTTGGCGAAAGCTTTGCCATTCCACTTGACATCTCAAAGGCTTTCGATCGAGTCTGGCATAAATCTTTAATTTCCAAACTGCCCTCCTACGGTTTCTATCCTTCTATCTGTGCCTTCATCGCTGTTTCCTTTCTGGTCGTTCTATAGCCGCTGTTGTAGACGGCCATCGTTCTTCTCCTAGATCTATCAACAGTGGTGTTCCTCAGGGCTCTGTCCTATCACCAACTCTCTTCCTTTTATTCATCAATGATCTTCTAAGCTGTACATCTAACCCTATCCACTCATACGCTGATGACTCCACCCTTCACCTTTCCATTCGGTTCCCGCAACGCCCATCTCAACAGTTACTTCAACAAACAAGGGATGAGGCTATGACACACCTAATGTCTGACTTGGCTCGTATCTCTGACTGGGGTAAAAATAATATGGTTGTCTTTAATGCATCTAAGACTCAGTTCTTACACCTATCAACCCGACAAAATCTTCCACAGGTATACCCACTAATGTTTAATAATGTTCAGCTTAATCCTGCATCATCCTTGAACATGCTTGGGGTTTCATTTACTCGGGACTTATCTTGGAAATATCATATTACATCTCTTGTAAAATCTGCTTCCAAGAGATTGGGTGTGCTAAGCCGACTCCGCTCTTTCTTTACCCCTGCACAATTGTTGACTCTATACAGGGGTTTTATCCGCCCCTGTGTGGAGTACAACTCTCATGTGTGGGGAGGCTCCCCACATACAGCTCTTCTCAATAGGGTGGAGTCAAAGGCATTTCGTCTCATTAACTCTCCTCCTCTTACTGACTCCCTTCAACCTCTGTCTCTTCGCCGCTCTGTTGCATCTTTATCTCTTTTCTATCGCTACATTAATGGTCACTGCTCCTCTGAACTGTCTGCTTGCATTCCTCCACCTCTACGACGGGCGCGTAGCACCCGTCTAGCAGCAAACTCTCATCCCTTTTCTGTCCAACTCTAATGCAAGAGTTAACCGTAACTCCCAGTCTTTCATTTATGCAACAGGTCAGCTCTGGAACTGTCTCCCTCTGTCTGTATTTCCTGCTGCCTATGATCTCCAGTCTTTCAAACGCAGTGTGTCCAGGCATTTCAAAATGATCGGATCTTGAATTTGGCTCTCTATTGTATTTTGTTTTTCTCTTGGAGGGAACTGTTACTGCGGGCTCATGGCCTTTGGTTCCTTCTTCCTCGCATAAAAAAAAAAAAAAATAAGGAGTGACTGTAGGCTATCCATCATTCCTGTGCGTAAAGGTGTAGCATGATTGAGGGAGTTACTATAGGTTGTCCATCATTCCTGTGCGTATGCTGCATTACACACAAACAGTGTACGTTATATTTGTATTTATGTATGAATGTATGTATGTATGGGTTTTATTTCAGCCATGTGGACAAGTGGTAGAGGAGTGAACTGCTTACAGTGACCCACCGGATGGAGAGGGAATCTGGTTAACGTTTGTAATTTCGTGAAAACAAACACCCTCTAGTACTATCACTTCATTATTGAATAAGAAATCACTACCATTGGTGATTCGGTGTTAACATCCAAGCAGTAACATGTGACGCTGTGATGAAATTTGTTGATGTAGTACTAGAGAACTACTGGACATGTGAAAGAGAACTATCTGGTGTACTCGTATGTATAGCCCAGTCCCACTTTTTCTTTGATCTGTTTGGATGGGCATTCTCTCCCCACGTTCATGGGTGTACATCATTTCACCCAGTTACTCTTACACATTTCTCTGCACATATCCATACCACAGCAGCATGCCCGTATGTGTCACTTCACTAACACCTTAGCGTCCCCTTAATTTTGCACGCAGTGTTACATCTCTCACTGTGATATTACACGTCCAACTTATCATTCCTACTTTATTACGTTTAAAAATACGAGCATCATCGTCCATAAATGCACACCATTCACTGCCCACAGAGCATGACATTTCTCACACATGAAGGATATCATTTACCTTTATTATAGAAGGAATGCATTATCATCGTTAGTAGCGGTAGTTTTCTAAACTACTTATAGTCAGTTTTAACTGTCGCAACTGTGCAAGCCTTTGGCCCACGTGTCGTACAAATCTTGTCATCCAAACATTTAAACTCTTTGACATACTCAAGAGTCACATCCCCCGCGGTGTTCTCCCTCAGCCTTTGCCAGACTTAACGATTCCCTTTACATATTACACGTTCATAGCGGTTATACATTACAAAACACCTCTTACGCCGCTGCATCTCTTGTGTAACCATAATCCTCATTCACACTCAAATACAACACACCACATGTATTTTCACAACACATTTTACTTTCTGGCACAACCTCAGATTTTTCCACAATACCCTCGCCTTCCTCACTGTTTTTCCTTCCAAACAAATATCCCTACTGTCTCTCCTCTTTTCATTTCCCCTTTTACCACAGTTTCCTCTTCTCTCTCTCTCCCTCATCCACACCCTTGCTAAATATTCTCACATACCCATATAAATTTACACAGCAATTTCCATTTGCTGATTCAGTGTCAGATTCCTCCACAATTCCCTCTTCTGTCTCTTTCTCTGATTCTTTTCTTTTCCCACAACATTCTATCCTCCCTTCTTCCTTCCATTATCCACAATTCCCTCTTCCCTCCCCCTCATCCACACCTCTACATAACAAACACCATCACCCCTACATAAATATTCACAGCAATTTCCACTTTTCAGTTGTCCCTGAGATTTCCCCTTCTGGCCATGGTGACGCTGTTCTTAAAAATCCCATTTGAGAGTGTTATCAGCCTGTCGCTCTTCACTGTGAAAAATGAAGCCTGTGACAAACAATATCTTTAAGCACGAGGAAGGCCATGGGGCGTGGTATTTTTATTTTTTTTTATCAGTGCGAGTTTATTATTAATAAAATGCTGTTCGTTCCTGGTAAACTAATTAGACTTGTTTACTAAACCGGAATGGACAGGAAAGATGATAACGAGCTGCCTAAAGTGAGTGGACTTTTCAATTAATATATGCCTTATATATTAATATATGATTGGGGCAAGTTTTCCTCTGTGTGTGTGTGTGTGTGTGTGTGTGTGTGTGTGTGTGTGTGTTTGTGTGTGTGTGTGTGTGTGTGTGTGTGTGTGTGTGTGTGTGTACGCGTGTAAATAGTATGTGTATATATTTTCATAGAAATCGCTAACAAGGAAGCATGTGGATACGAGAGGCGTTTGTGGCACTGACAGAATTTCTTGACTGAAAATGACTGGATCACAGGGAAAGCATTCAGATATTTCCGAAATACGCTACGCAGTTGGCTGTTAACACTCAGGTCCCTATACTCAGTTTTGTAGCTTCAAGTTATTCAGGCTTATTTGGTGTATGATGTATACAAATGTAATACGATGTATGTTAATGGGAATGTTGTGGAAAGTGTTAGAAATACCCTGGCATTATTTGGCCATGTGGAGCGAATGAACAGTGAAAGATTGATTGGGATACTTCATGCGAGTGAGGTGGAGGGAGAGAAGGGGAGAGGGACACCGAGGATTTGATGGAGAAGTAATAAATGAGGGTGGTGTGAACTGGATGAGGACAGCTTGATGGCAGAGGACAGGGCGACATTGAGGAAATTTGCTCGTGGCCACCTCCCCCCCCCCTCCTTGGATTAAGGCGTCTGACTAGAGATAGATTGGTAGATAGAAAATCGAGGGCGAAGGATATCTCATTCGTGCTCTGTAAGCTTCTGTTTTCTATATGCAGTTCCAACCTTACCTCAGCTCAGCCTGTGGAGAAACCAGAGAAAGTCCAATCTAGGTGGAAGATGGCAGGGAAATACGACAGGGCATGGAGAATGATGGAGATACAGAGGAAGGGAAATAGGGAAAAAGATGGGGGCAGTTGAGGCAGTAAGGTTCAAATGATATTGCATTCTGAATGGTTGAAGAGGGATGAGAAGGTTTTGGGATAAAGGACAGTGCTAGAGTAGGATGAGGGGGAGGGTATAGTTGTAGTTGAAGAAACATGTTTATTGCCTTAGTATTACGATAGTGATGGTGGTGGTGGTGGTGGTGGTGGTAATGCCGATGCTGACAGAATGTCGTATGGAATTTGGAGAAGTGTGGTAGGTGGTGGCGACCATCATCCACTCACTTGATGTAGTGCTGCCTACTTCTTCCTTTGTCTTTATCATTCTTTTTCTGTGCCTGCCTTCCTCTCTTCCTATTTCTTCCATCTTTTCTGTCACTTCTTACTGCCTTTCTTTCCTTTACAGGTGGCTTTACAGTGAGTGACAAGCCTAATCGTTTCCTGTAAGTCCAGAAACCATTCACAACGCTGGGTGGTAACCATATAACCAAACCATACGTGCTCCCTACATGTCAGTAAGTGGGTTGGTGGAGGGTTAGTGCCCCTCTCTGTGAAACAACTAACTCAAAGTCAAATGGCCACTCCTTACGGGATAATGGCGTCTTGCAATAGACTGATAGATAGATAGTCATACTTCTGCTTCTTGTAACCCATTCATCCATCAAAATATACACCCACCTGCTTATCCTTTTATCCACCTACTTACTTGCCTGCTTGTCTCCCTCACTGAATGCCCACCTACCCAACTACCAGTCCATCTACCTACCTTCACACCAACCTGTCTGCCTATTTACCCACCCACCAGGTTACTTGCCTCCCTTGCAGCCACCCATCCACCTACGTACTGCATCTACCCCTTGCCCACCGACCCACCTACACACCAACATGCTCACCCACCCACCATCCACTTACGTACTGCATCTACCCCTTACCCACCGACCCATCTACACACCAACCTGCTCACCCACCCACCCATCTACCTGTCAACCCATCACAACTACGCAACATCCATTTACCCCCTCACCAACCCATCCACTCATCCATCCTCCCACCCACCTACCCTAGCCACCCAGTCACCCAAGTGCTACTCTCACCTACCCACCAACCCATTCTCCCACCCACCTACCCAGCCATGCCCCGAACAAAGCATCTCAACTCATCGCTGGTGTATTTAATAGCAGCACTTTTTGGTGCCTGTCATGTTAAGGGTACAGTATACCTGTAGATCCGTCACACACACTGGCCCCGTCAGGTGTGTCGCTGAAACAGTTAATTAAACTGTCACGATGTTATCTTGGGATGCACAGGAATTTATTGTGCTATTGATAAGTAATGCATGACACGCGAGTACTTAGTCGTCACACACACACACACACACACACACACACACACACACACACACACTTGACTGTTAGAGCTATAATTTACAGTTACAGATATCCCTATAAACTGCATACATATCGCAGAAGGTAATATTGGCATATATGGTATGCTGTACATACACATAAACCGGTAAGGTGCAAGTGGCAGGGTGTCACACAGACCAGTTAAAATGCGACTCTTACAGTCATGCATAAAAACTGTGTGTACGTATATGTGTTCGTGTGTACTCGTGTATAATTATGTGTTGAGTAATACCAACACGTCAGTATATACCGTTACTCTCATTAAACCGAGTCTATATGCAGGACACAGAGCCAAGGACACAGCCTCATTGTTGAGCCTTCCTGACACACATTCTCCAAAACATCAGTAATGCTGATCAGGTTGTTTTAATCATCAAGGCAACTCTTTTGTTCGACCTTTTACACACTGCCTTTCTAGTTTCAGTGAAACTCAGAAATACAGTAAACAACATACTCTTGATATATATATATATATATATATATATATATATATATATATATATGTATGTATGTATATATATATATATATGTATGTATGTATATATATTGTTACATAGCCTATGATTTCATCATCCTTTGTGTAATTTTAACGCACAGTATGCTGCATGTTTGATCACGAGCGTGTTCTGCCTCAGTCCCCCCCTTCTACCGTTATAGTAGAGTAAGTCGTCCTTTCTGTTGTTCAGAGCGGGATTGTCAACTCTTTGTCCCCATGGCTTCATTTGCGCGTCCTTCTTACAAGTTGTATCAAGCTCTGCTGGCCCCTATATAATGAGCTCAGTCTCTGCATTATTGCCACTTAGATCTGCTCCTCATTTTGTTCACATCTCTGTCCTCCCCTGTACAGTTATTGTGAGTGCTCAGAAAGTCTCCAACCATCTAGCAGCTGTGTAATTTGAGTATAAGTGTTATTACATTTTGTTCTTGTACTGTATAGCATAAGGTGTTAATTTGTAGGCCTAGTAAGGTTCTTTTGTGATTAATGTAAAGTTTCATGTCAGCCAATTGTTAATAATAGTTTGTATCTGTAATAATTTATCTTGCATTAACTGAGCATTACCCAGTGTATTTTCATTTTATCAGGGCTGACTTAGATAAATTTACTCATGCTAATTTCGTGTTAATAGAGGCTATTGCAGTTAACCATATATTTAACCTGTTTTTTGCCATTACATTATCCTTATGAGTCCTGAATGTTTTGTTGTTAGTTTGAGCATTAAACTTTAACTTGTAATTTTACCTAACTCCTTTGTTTTGAACCTGGAACTTTACGGGACAGTAGTGATTTATTAGTATTCTCACTTAAAGTGTACATTATCTTTCTCTGTTCCGTAACATAAATTTGGCGACCTCTCATAAGGATATTCAGGATATTATCATAAGGATATTGCTTGATATTTTGTGACTGTTACTTATTCATGATGTCTACTATTACTACACTTGATGAAGCCAAAGATTTTTTGTCAAATGTGCAAACAGTGTGTGATGTAGAAAACAGAACAAAGAATGAACTTAAGCTTGTTGCTCAACAATTGGGAATTGCTGTTCGCTCTCATCATTCTAAAGATCAAATTGTTGACATGATTAATGAAAGCTTGTTTAATGTAACTCCTCCAAATGAGCGAACGCAGATTGAATTAGCTAAGTTACAGCTAGCCCTGCAGGAGGCTCAGGCTAAGGAGGCGGAGTCTCGTGTTAAGGAGGCTGAATTTCAAGCAAATGCTAAGGAGGCTGAATCTCAGGCTCGGATTCAGGAGGCACAGATACAGGCTCAGGCACAAATTGAACTAGCTAGGATTCAGGCAGACCATGAGTATCGCATGAACCAAGATGGAACTGGATCATCTAGCTCTGATGATTTTGATGTGGCTAAAAATGTTAAACTTGTCCCTCCTTTTAATGAATCTGATTTAACAAAGTATTTTCAGTTGTTTGAGAGGGTAGCTACAGGTTTTAATTGGCCCAAAAAGTATTGGCCAGTACTCCTTCAAACTGTTCTCACCGGTAAAGCTCAAGTAACTTATGCATCTTTGCCTCAGGATCAATCTGATAATTATGATGTAGTTAAGAGTTTGATTCTTAAGGCCTATGAGCTTGTTCCTGAAGCCTATAGAGTAAAATTTTGGACAACTTACAAGCAAGATAAGCAATCCCATGTTGAGTATGCAAAAATCAAAGAAGATCTGTTAGAGCAGTGGTTAAATTCTAAGAACATGGATTCTGCTTTTGGTAAATTTAAGCAGATGATTTTGCTGGAGGACTTCAAGAGGTGTATTTATAAAGATGTAAGCCTATATCTTGATGAGAGAAGAAAAGATAATTTGTCTGATGCTGCAGTTTTAGCTGATGAATATGTTCTCACTCACAAGAGATATTCTAAAGAAAAAGGGAAAGTGGAGAGTAAGTACGTTGCCTCTACTCAGAGTACAGGTAACAGGAAAGAGAATAAAGATGATGTTTCTCAGGAAGTAAATACCAGCTCCACCTCTAGATTTCAGAAAAGTAAATGAACTTATTGTAGTAAGCTTGGTCATACCACGGAGAAATGTTTCAGGAGACAGCGTGATGTGAACAAAAAGGAGTCTTTAAATATTCAGTCAATTGGTCTAGTGTCCACTCTTGAGAGTTCCCAGAATTCTTTAACTGAGTTAACTGAACCTGCTTTGAGGGGTAACTTAAATTCTCATGATGAAGCTCCTCTTTTGAGCAGTAACGTGGGTGACACTCTCAAGAGTTCATGTGCTAATTTCCTGTCTGATGGTTTTGTCAGTCCTCTGGACAGTAATGACAGGAAATCAGTTAAAATATATCGTGATACAGGTGCTTGCCAATCCCTTATGCTGACCAGTGTTCTAGGCTCTAATGTTAATTCCTCTGATGAAACTGTAATCTTACAAGGTGTAGGGAATAATAACTTCTCTGTCCCTCTGTGCAGAGTGAATTTAGAGTCTGGTTTTGTTAATGGTGCCGTTATGGTTGGGTTGGTTGAGACACTCCCAATGTCAGGTGTAACTTTCTTACTTGGAAATGATATTGGTGGAGGTCAAGTGTGTCCAGCTCCTCAGTTGTCTGGTAAGCCAGTGGCTGCGACCCAGGATTGTGATGTCCCTGATGTGTTCCCTGCATGTGCTGTCACTAGGGCTAAGTCTAAAGTTACTGGTGATTTAGAGGATAATGATGATGATGATGTTATCCTAGCTGACACTTTTCTTGCTAATTTGGACCACTCACCAGATGAGGCAGTACCCCGTAGTGTTGATAATTTGTCTCGTCAAGAGTTGGTTGAGTTGCAGGTTGCTGACCCTGAGTTGAAAGGTCTAGCTAACTCTGCTTATAGTGAAGAAGAGTCAGCCGGTGCTTCTCCTTGTTATTATGTAAAGTCAGGAGTACTTATGAGGAAGTGGAGACCCCCAACTGCATCAGCCGACTGTGAATGGGAGGTTGTACATCAAGTTGTCATCCCTCGTGTTTGTAGGCAGGATATCATTAGAGTGGCTCATGATTCCAGTTTGGCAGGACACATTGGAGTGAGGAAGACTGTGGCACGCATTATGAAACACTTCTACTGGCCAGGTATCTTCAGGGATGTTTCCTGGTATTGTAAGTCTTGTCACACCTGTCAAGTTGTGGGGAAGTGTAATCAGACCGAAAAGGTTGCACCTCTAGTTCCCATTCCTCCTTTTGAGGCGCCATTCACCCGTGTGTTGGTGGATATTGTGGGCCTTCTTCCTAAGACTTCTTCAGGATTTTCTTATGTGTTAACCCTGATTGATATGGCTACTCGTTATCCTGAAGCCATTCCACTTAGAAATATCTCAGCAAAGAACGTGGTTAAGGAAATGCTGGGGTTCTTCACAAAGTTTGGTCTGCCCAAGGAGGTACAGTCAGACCGGGGAAGTAATTTCATGTCAAATGTTTTCAAGCAGTCTCTGAAAGAGTTGGGCATCACCCAGATCACGTCTTCAGCTTACCATCCCCAGACCCAAGGAGCGTTGGAGAGATATCATCAAACACTCAAATCGATGCTCAAGAAATACTGTTTGGAACATCAGAAAGACTGGGATAAAGGTCTTCCATTCGTTGTGTTTGCCGCAAGAGAATCTCCAAATGAATCACTGGGCTTCTCACCTTTTGAACTACTGTATGGCCATGAAGTAAGAGGACCCCTTAAGGTACTCAAGGAATGCTGGCTGTCGGAGGAAGATGACGTCAACCTGCTGGAGTATGTGATGAAGTTCAAAGAACGGCTGTCCACTGCTTTACAACTGGCGCGAGAGAATTTAGGAGCTGCTCAGGAGAAGATGAAGACTTGATATGATAAGAAGTCCAGGTTACGCCACTTTCAGCCAGGAGATCAGGTTTTGATTCTGCTACCAGTTCATGGGCAACCTCTTCAAGCCAAGTTTAGTGGTCCTTATTTCGTGGAGAAGAAACTCAGTGATGTCAACTATGTCATCGCCACACCAGATCGTAGAAAGAACAAGCAACTTTGTCACATCAACATGCTAAAGTTATATCAAAGGCGGGACGAAAATAACCCAGTCTGCAATGTAGCTGTTCCTCCCGAGTCTGCAAGTGAAGTTCTCCCATGCAAATGAGCCTGAGTGATAGTTTGGGGAAGAATCCTGATATCATGAATGATCTCCAGACTAAGCTTTCTCATCTACCTCCCGAGGAAAGGCAGGAGTTTTCGGCATTACCGGAGGAGTACCCGCAAGTGTTCCGTGCCACTCCAGGAAGAACCACTGTGTTTATGCATGATGTCAATGTTGGAGACGCAAAGCCAATTAAATTGCCTCCTTACCGTGTGAACCCAGTGAAAGTTCCTCTCATCCAGAAGGAGCTTGGCTACCTGTTGGACCACAAGATGATTGAGCCCTGTCAGAGCGAGTGGAGTTCTCCTGTCACTCTAGTCCCTAATCCAGGTGGGTCACAGCGGCTTTGCATTGACTACAGACGTGTTAATCAGATAACCAAAACAGACACTTACCCTCTCCATTGCGTGGAAGATTGCATAGACAAGATCGGAAAGGCTAGGTACATAAGTAAGTTTGATTTGTTAAAGGGATACTGGCAAGTACCTATGACTGAACGTGCTAGGGAGATCTCATGTTTTGTAACACTAGGAAAGACTTTTGCATGTTCAGTAATGCCATATGGTATGAAGAATGCACCAGCCACATTTTAGAAGCTCATGAATGTTGTAACAGAGGGTTTGGCAGGGTGTGTTGTTTATATTGATGATGTATTAATCTTCAGTGACAACTGGAAAGATCACCTATGCCATGTCAGTAAATTTCTTGAGCGTTTGGTTCAGGCTAATCTTGTAGCTAATTTATCAAAGTGTTACTTTGGTCAAGCTAAAGTTCAGTACCTTGGGTATGTAATTGGTGATGGACATGTTGCACCACCAGCAGCTAAGGTTCAGGTTATAAGTGATCTTCCCAGACCTAAAAGTAGGAAAGAGCTACAAAGATTTTTGGGAATGGTAGGTTATTACCGGAGATTTGTTCTTAACTTTTCAATTCTTGTATCACCACTTACAGACCTACTGAAAAAGAGAGTTAAATTTGTCTGGACCGATAACTGTGAATCCTCTTTCAACAAACTTAAAGCTATCCTATTAAGTCAGCCAGTGCTCGCTACTCCAAATTTTGCTAAGCCTTTTAAGATGGCTGTTGATGCAAGTGATACAGGAGCTGGGGCTGTTTTGCTGCAAGAGGATGATCAGGGTATTGAACATCCTGTATCTTATTACAGTAAGAAGTTCACTCCACCTCAAAAGAACTACTCAACTATTGAGAAAGAGCTTTTGGCCTTGATTTTGGGTTTACAGCATTTTTCATTTTATTTGTGTTCTGGTTTTGACCCCATAGTCATTTATACCGATCATAACCCACTGAAATTCCTTAGTAAGTTTAAAGATAAAAATCAGAGATTGACAAGATGGAGTCTACTTCTTCAGGAGTATTCATTAGACATACAACATGTCAAGGGGAAAGAAAATGTTATTGCAGATTGCTTATCTAGACTTTAGACAGATTGTTTTAGAGTAATAAGAAATTTCCTTTGCAAATTTCTTTTTCTTTGTGGGGAGGTGTTACATAGCCTATGATTTCATCATCCTTTGTGTAATTTTAACGCACAGTATGCTGCATGTTTGATCACGAGCGTGTTCTGCCTCAGTCCCCCCCTTCTACCGTTATAGTAGAGTAAGTCGTCCTTTCTGTTGTTCAGGGCGGGATTGTTAACTCTTTGTCCCCATGGCTTCATTTGCGCGTCCTTCTTACAAGTTGTATCAAGCTCTGCTGGCCCCTATATAATGAGCTCAGTCTCTGCATTATTGCCACTTAGATCTGCTCCTCATTTTGTTCACATCTCTGTCCTCCCCTGTACAGTTATTGTGAGTGCTCAGAAAGTCTCCAAGCATCTAGCAGCTGTGTAATTTGAGAATAAGTGTTATTACATTTTGTTCTTGTACTGTATAGCATAAGGTGTTAATTCGTAGGCCTAGTAAGGTTCTTTTGTGATTAATGTAAAGTTTCATGTCAACCAATTGTTAATAATAGTTTGTATCTGTAATAATTTATCTTGCATTAACCGAGCATTACCCAGTGTATTTTCATTTTATCAGGGCTGACTTAGATAAATTTACTCATGCTAATTTCGTGTTAATAGAGGCTATTGCAGTTAACCATATATTTAACCTGTTTTTTGCCATTACATTATCCTTATGAGTCCTGAATGTTTTGTTGTTAGTTTGAGCATTAAACTTTAACTTGTAATTTTACCTAACTCTTTTGTTTTGAACCTGGAACTTTATGGGACAGTAGTGATCTATTAGTATTCTCACTTAAAGTGTACATTATCTTTCTCTGTTCCGTAACAATATATATATATATATATATATATATATATATATATATATATATATATATATATATATATATATATATATATATATATATATATATATATATATATATATATATATATATATATATATATATATATATATATATTACAATTAATGTAACAGATCAATTTGACCTTTTTTTGAGTGTTGCATTTAACTTCGTGTTTACTGAATAACTCCATCTGACAGATGTATGTATTGTTGTTGTTGTTCTTCTTTTATTCTTCTTCTTCATCATCAGTTTTTTTCTTCTTTTTCGTTCATTTTCCCTTATGTTCTGTTCCTTCATGCTTTAGTCTCTGCTTATGCCAAGTAAATTCTCTCTCCTCCTCTTCCTTCCTAAATCTTACCTCCTCCCTCTCCCTTATTCCTTCCTCCGCCCCAAAACCCAGCTTCCTCCCGCCCCCCCCCCAACACGGTCCTCGTCCTCTCCTCACTTCCTTCCCCCCTCTCTCTCTTCCTCACACACCCCCGCCTCAGGGCAAGGATAACACTTAAGTGCATGCAGATTTGTCCACCAGAATCTGCTACACCCTCGCCCGAAATGCCAAGCCTTCTGACATAATAGTTTACGGCCAACAGGCGCAAGGTTTACACTTGATGCTGTTTCAGGTGTTATCGTGCCTGAATGATGTATAGCGTAAATCATGTAAATGTTGTAGAAAATATTTTACCGTTATATGTAAATGTAAGTAGTGTTGATAATGTTTTCCCTCAATGAATAGTTAAATATTGGAGAAGACATTTGGATAATGTTTTACCGTTGAAAGACACCAGAATATCATTGCCTGCCACGGGGTGGGTGTGATGGTTGGTGAAAGAATAAATGTGTTGTCGGAGAGTGTGTAAATGAGTTAGAGGTCCAATTTACACATATTTTTGACCATCTCTGGGGTTCCCTTAAAGCAGTCCCTACATGGACCTTTCTCAACAGGTGAAGTAGAAACTCGTTTCTGTCAAGCAGTTCTTCTCGCAATGAAAAGTGTTGCTTCTGGTATTCAAGACAGTGTTTTCTTTCTTTAACTGTCCAACTGGGAATGACAGTTTATGTGGGTATAAGTGTGTGTGTGTGTGTGTGGGACAAGGGGGGAGGTAGGGGGCAATGAGTGGACTGTCAGAGACGAACAGGTATAGTTAACGTATTTACATGTTGACGAGTACATGTGTACTTTGCTGGGTGGTGAAATGTCGGTTTTAGGAACTGTGATATTGATTATTAAGGGTGACGCATATGTGACTCGTTTTATCACAATCTTAGCTAAAACTTACTAAAAATTCGACCTCACAGTAATTACAGTTATCCATTGGTTATGTCGCCAGCTCACTCATAGGCAATATGGGTCCACAGTGTGCTATGGTGTTTACAAGTGCTTGTGGGCCCTTCGGGCCCTGTCGCACTTGCTCCTGAGGAGGGCTCTCGTGCTGCATGCTTGCTTTCTCGTGCTTCGCACTCGTTTCCTCGTGCTTCTCACTCGTTTCCTCGCGCTTCGCACGCACGTTGCGATCATTTCAGGTAATCCGACTCACGTTTATGTGCTGTTCTAGTCTAACGTTGTCACTATCGGCCTTCAAGGAGACATCGATATAAAACCATCAAAAACTCTACGGTGAACGCAACCCTAAGTTCACGCACTCACGCCGGGAGCGGCGTTTTCTGGTCAAACTTTGATCGCTCATAAAATATAGTAAAAGTTTTTCAATCGTGAGGGGACCAAGTTTTTTTTCACAGCGAATTTATTGCGATTTTTGCGCCAATTTTGGTGCGATTTGAATGTGTAGTTTTGGCTGCCCAAAATACACACACACATACACACACACACTGACACACACACACAGCTAGTGCTATAGTATATTAGATTTACAGAAATTACGTATCGGTAAGCGATGTGCCAGCAATGTCGGGTACCTCTGCTAGTGTAAAGTAAATCGTAAAGGAGGTGGTATAAAACATGCCACGCCGACAAGAATGCAAGCCATTGATTTCATAAGGTGTTCAGGGCCAGACCCACAACCACACTGACCACCAACTCCCTCGCCTCACCACCATGTCCATTTCCAGGAAGAACAAAGACATGACAAGGTGAGGAACTCAGCCTTTCCTGTCGTTCATTCAAAGTAAGAAAAATAAAATACAAGAAAAGTGGAAGGAAAATCTCATGGTGATTTCCTTTTCATATCCATGATTTTGTTTTTACAGAGATTTTTAGGCATCGAGGGGTTCTACGCTCTCCATTTCCTAAAAAAAAAAAAAAAAAAGACTATACATTCACTCACCTTACCCCCCTCTCCCCCTGTCCCCCGCCTGCCTCCTCTTCTCTCTCTCTCTCTCTCTCTCTCTCTCTCTCTCTCTCTCTCTCTCTCTCTCATGAAGCTGATCGGGAATTTATGAATCTCACCCATGACACAGAAACTATAAAAGAAAGAATGAATCGCAATACCACAATGAAAAAGATATTAAGGAAAACAGCTCCCTCCCCACCCACCACTACCTCCGTGGAACTTACCATGAGGAATAAAGGAAGCAGCAGCTGGTAGGACTATATTATTGGGGGAAATTTTACTGGAGGATCAGAAGGTGGATGTTGATACTAAAAAGTTGGCCCATCAGTGGAAGAATTCGAGTGGAAGGAATGGAGAGAGAGAGAGAGAGAGAGAGAGAGAGAGAGAGAGGAGGGTGGAGATTTCTGTACGCTCACCGTTTTGGAGGATGGTTCTCTCGTTAGAAGGCGTTCTACTTGTGTGTGTGTGTGTGTGTGTGTGTGTGTGTGTGTTACTCGATTCATTTTGCTTCATCGTTCTTCCTTCCTTATTACCCGTCCCCGCCCCGGAGGGACTTGGGGACGGGTATTGTTTTCACTCTGTCTGTCTGTCTGTCTGTCTGATAACAAAAAGCGAAAACTACTGGTGCGATTTTAACTTAAATTACAGGGATGATGGACTATGACCTTCTGATCACCTGATTAAATTTGGAGGCCAAATTGGGCCAAGGCCCAGGCTGTAAGCCCCAAAAATGCAAAAAAAAAAAAATAATACCGGTAGGATATCGTTTTCTTGCCATAAATCCTTTCAAATACGTCATATCGACATGAAACAAAAACCTATCAGTGCATCTTTCAATGCATCCTGTAACATGTCTCATTACGGCAGGGGCGGTGACCCCCCAGTTAGCGGTTAGGTCAGTGTCAGGTGGGTCGTGCCTAAAATTTCAAATGGGCATAAAATCGTCAGTTTTCACCCGATTTACTCCAAATTTGATGTGATATCTTTGACTAGATATCCTGTTGTGTTTGTATGTCAGCACTAAAATGACTGCTGGGGACGGGTTTGTTGTGCCTTGGCACCGCTTCTTGTTATTCTTCGTTCTTCCCAGCTTTCATTCTCTGTTGGTGTTCTCTTCCCCTTTTCTTATTCTTTACTCTTGTCTTTTTTCTACTTTAACCTGTCTTCTTTCCGCTCGTCTTCCTTCCTCAATTCCTTCTTCTGCCTACTCTTACTCCTCCACCTCTCCTTACCTCCCCCTTCCTCCATCCATCCCTTGGCTTCAGCTAAGATGGTGAGGTGAGAGGCAGAGGTGGCCTGGAGTGTGACATAGCTTTTCCATCCCCTCTAGTGTGTGTGCCCTGCCTTACCCCTGCCCCAACCCTGCCTTACCCCCTCCTCACCCCTCCCTCATCCCTTCCTCACCCCTTCCTCAGTTTTTCTTCATTCTTCAGCCATTCCTCACCATGCCACCATGCATCACCCCCTGCTTCAAACTATTTTCTTTCCCACCCCTATCGTCGTGCTCCCCTTCCTCTTCCTTCTCCTC
The DNA here is from genome assembly GCF_032717465.1 of Coenobita brevimanus. Lineage (NCBI taxonomy): Eukaryota > Metazoa > Arthropoda > Malacostraca > Decapoda > Coenobitidae > Coenobita > Coenobita brevimanus. The sequence goes on along the minus strand of NC_137016.1, from coordinate 21,161,825 downwards.
CTTCCCCCACCATACTCCTCCATCTCTTCCACCACCTGGTCTTTGCTTTTCTTTCCTCATAATTATCCATTTGTTGTATGGAGTAAGAGTAATGCTTTCATCCTGCTCCTCTTCCTTTCCCTTCTCCGCTTCCACCTCTTCATCCTCCTTCTCCCCCCATATCACTTCAGCACACACTAATATGCTCATTCAGTTACACTAGTCTACTTCCACACCTCTCACTGTGTTATTTCAAATTCTGTCAGAGCATCTTTTCCCACGTAAAACCTGAGACACTTCATTTTTAACACAACCAGTCGTTTCCGGTCCGTAAGATTTAGGGTCCATTCTAGGCATATGTAGTGTACAGCGCAAGTGGGTCACTGTTCCATCATGCATGCATCTTAAGGTAATCTGGCCGGTGAATACAAACAATTATGAATATACGTAGGTAGTCACTGTGAACACCTCTCCTTTATGTACCCCATTTTAAATTTCCTCTCGTAAAATCTCCCTGACTATGTGCCAAATATTATTTCCCACCGTCCGTGGAGGTGTAACCTGGGCGTAGATGAGAGTAATGACGCGAACTTAAATAGCTTAGATGGACTGGCGGTGTCGGGACAGGACCAGTGGAACTAACACACAACAGCAGAGGTGAATATTATTAGTCTTTGAAGAGAGTAGCACAGTGCCTGCATACCTACCTGCTTGATGGAGAGAGAGAGAGAGAGAGAGAGAGAGAGAGAGAGAGAGAGAGAGAGAGAGATGAACTGTTATATCGTACCCTGGGCAATAATGACTTAGCAAGTGAGACGGATAGTGTGTCGGTGGTGGCTGCTGTCTGTCTTTGTTCACATGTAATTTGAAAAAAAAAAATCAGGACTCATTTTGCAGTTGTCGTGTCCATCTCGGCAGAACATTGTACTGTATACGCTTTCATGTTGCGCAAAGAAATAAAAAAATAAATCCACGCCTTTGTGCGTGTTTTTTACGCAACACTTGTCCATGATGTGTTTATGGTAATGAAGATTTTTATGGCTGGGCATTTTTACTGGCTAGAGCATGAATAGACGATACATGATACACAATGAATGATGATGATGATGATGATGATAATGATGATGATGATGATGATGATGATGATGATGATGATGATAATGATGATGATGATGATGATGATGATGATGATGATGAGGAGGAGGAGGAGGAGAAGGCGTACAAAGGAAAGTAAACAGCAACAGACCTTATGGTCCTTTCGAGGCTGCTTGTTACAATGCAGACTATGATTACAAGATCTAATTCTACTTGCTGAAGGATAAGGATAGTAATGCAACAGGAAGAGAAGAATGCTTGTCATTATTTTACTGATTGAACAGATACTATAAACCAGCACTGCTATACATAGTCACAAAAATGCGATCGACGGCACATACATAAATAAAGAAATATTGCTCTTAAATAATCGGAGCAAAATAAAATGATTCTTTCAAGTGAGTGGAGGATGTTGTGTGAATATACCTAGGACGTCTTGATGGAAGTAAGGACAGGCTGAAGAAGAGATGGGTGAGTCAGCTTTAGGCAATGGGAAATAAAGGAAGTTGGGGAGTTGGGGAAGAATGGGCAGACTTGGGCAATGAGAAGCTGGGGTTTATAGAGTCTAGAGCAAATATGAATTCGAGGATCTGGAGGCGACCTGGCGTATAGGGGAATAGAAATCCTATGAGAGATGGAGGGTTGTTGTGGGTTTCATTGATTTGGCATTCTACGATGGGGAAATAGGCCGCCAACTTGATAGACTGTGTGGGATTAGAAGACCTCAGTGCTGACGGGAGAGAGAGAGAGAGAGAGAGAGAGAGAGAGAGCGTGTGTGTGTGTGTGTGTGTGTGTTTTGGGATGGGGGTTATTTTGAATAAAGAAATAGTACCTGCCTAGCCTTCACGATGACGTGCTATATATTTAATTGCAACTACCACCAGACCACATAATTCACTTTTTGGGCTGACTTTTGGAGGTGGTGGAGTAGATCCAGCCCTCATTAACCCCCTCATTATCAGGGGCTTTCCTCTGCTGAATAAGATGGTCAGGCAGCAGGAAGAAAAAGTGAAGTGGTTAAGGATAATGAAGTCAGTTGGGGAAGGGAGAGGGGAATGAGTTTTGATGGTATAAAAAGAGAGACAAGACTTGATCCATTAGGCGTCATTGCAGTGAAGACAACCTTGACGGCCACTGCACCAGCCTTCATGCTACACAACTCTTGTTTACCTACTGTAGTTACGTATCCTAACACACCTAAATACTCCCTTGTGTTTTGCTTATATCTTTTGCTCCTTCACAAGTACTTTTCCTGTGTTGAATAAAATCGTGTGGTTGTAGCCAGAATTATGTTTAAAACCATCATGGTCTGGAAGTGTTTACTGGAGATCGCTTCTAATCTCATCACCACGAACTCTTTTCTTATCTGAGTTTTATCTAGGGCGGTGTAGAAAAAAAAAATGAATTTGTTGTAAAGCATCGGTAATTGTCGTGAGCAGTATAAGATAGGCAATACAAGGGAATATTAACACTAGGTAGATAATTGTGCCAAATGCAGACATATCCATTCAATTCAGTTATCATGTTTCCGTCTTTCTTATTCTGGATATCACAGGAGGTCTTTATGCAACTTAAACTACACACTCGAACGTAAAGAGTAGAATTCAGGAGAAGTTGATGTTGGTGAGGTGCAGGGCTGAGGTGCAAGGAACAACTCGCCATCATTCCCTTTCTCTTTACAAAAATTTTCACTTAAGGTAGGACAAGTGAAGATCTACTCTCTCATTCCCTTATCACACACACACACACACACACACACACACACACACACACACACACACACACACACACACACACACACACACACACACACACACACACACACACACACACACACACACACACACACACACACCTGCTCACACCAGCTTAAAATGCGGTTCTTACAATTGCCTTCTCCCCTACTTCCCTCCACCACCTACCGTGCCCTCCCTCTCTCTTCTCCACTCCTCCCCTCCAATCCATCTCCACAACTTCCATGGCTCCTCCCCTACTCCTCCAGCCCTGCATCCCCCTTCGCATTCCCTCCTACACCCACTCCACCAACTTTCCTACCCTCCTCCTCTGTCTTTCCACCTCACCCAACCTCCCCTCACCCCTTTTACCTCCCCTTCTCTACCTGTCTGCTTTAATAAACTGATGTGTCGTTACGGCCGTTAATGCAGTTGTTCATATGCATTTATAACATGCTTTTGCTCTGTTTTACATTGCCCTTGATGGCAGTGTCAGTTTAGAATTATATTTGCAGTTAAAAAGATTGACGTTAATGGTGTCATGGACGGCTTTCACCATAATCATTACTCCATACTCTGTCACCCTCGCATCCTCTCTCCTCCCTTCCCTCTCCATCCCTCTAGCCCTCTCCTTTCTCTCCCCTGTCCCTCCTTCTGTTCAACCCTCTCCCTCTCTTCCCCTCTCTCCACTTCCCTCCCTCCTTCCTCTCCCTTTCACCTTCTCTACACCTCTTCCTTATTCTCACCACCTCCCTTCTTTCCCTGCGTCACCATCTCGCCTCCTTTTCGTTCTATCTTCTCTTCTTCCTCCTAACTTTTCTTTCATCTAGCCCCACCTCTTCGCATCCGTCTCTCATTCTTCTCATTTTTCTCCCCCCCCCCCCGTCCCTTATCCATTATATAATCGTTTAATCTTCTCCACTCTCTCCTCTTCCTCTTCTTTCTTCGTTATCCCTCTCTCCTCTCATCCTCCCTCTCTATTCTCCTTTATCTTTACCTAATTTCTCCTCATTTTCGTTTCTTCCCGTTACTGTGTCTCCCCAATTCTTCTTCCGAAGGTCATCCTCTCTAGCTTGCCTTTTTCCTCAGCTCCTCTTCCACCCCTGTTTCTCTCCCTCGCCTGTTTCTCTCCCTCCGCTCTTTCTCTTCCTCTCATGTTCCTCCTATTTCCCTGTACTCCTTTTTCCCGTATTCCCCCTCCTCCTCGTTCTTCTTTTTCCTCCCTCACCTCGCTTTGTTTACTCACAACTCTCTCTCTCTCTCTCTCTCTCTCTCTCTCTCTCTCTCTCTCTCTCTCTCTCTCTCCCCGTTTCCCCACCGACACACTCTCCCTCTCCCCTTCCTCTCTCCTTCCAATTCTATATTCATATTTTTCTCTTCTCCCAGTTTTCCTCTTTCCTCTCAGTTCTTTTCTCTTACTCACACTATCACCCTCTTCCCTTCCCCTTCTTCTCTTTCTCACTTTTTCCCCATCGTCATCGCACGTGTGTGTGTGTGTGTGTGTGTGTGTGTGTGTGTGTGTGTGTGTGTGTGTGTGTGTGTTAGGTATCATCATCATCACTGCTTTATTACAACCATATATCTGCTCCTTGCTCAGTTACGTTCTCTTCCTAATCTCCTGTTGGCTTATTAGGTCCATGTGTTTACCCTGGTGTTATTATGACCTGGGTTGACCCCTCACCGCCTCCACTTGTTCTGCCTTCGCATCGTTGGCCTGGGGGGGGGGGTTGAGGAGGAAGGAAGGCAGTAGCGACACACTGCCGTAAGTAATTATAAAGTTTAATGTAGTTAACTGGCCTGCCTCACAACACCTGGCTGGGGGAGGGACATGGGTGGAGGTGATGATGGAGTTTTAGTTAAGAAGGATGGGAGATGAGGAGTGGCGGGGGAGTGATGGAGATGAGTGGGGGAGGTGAAGGAGGGGTTGAAGGGATGGTAGATGGAAGATGACAAGGGATGCAGGTAAAAGAAGAAAAGATGGGAAATTCTTGGGATGTAAAGATGCTGAAAAGAAGGGAAGGTTAAAGAGGGGATGGAGAGAGGAGGGACTGATAATAAGGAAATGAAAAAGAAGAAATCAGGAAACGATGGATAGTGGATATGAAGTTGAAGAGCCAGGGACAGAACTATAGGAAAAAAACGAATATAAGGTATATGGAGAGGAGATGAAGGAAGGGTAAATGGAGACTTACAGAAAGAGATAAAGGGTATAGGAAGAGAGAGAGAGAGAGAGAGAGAGAGAGAGAGAGAGAGAGAGAGAGAGAGAGAGAGAGAGCAAATAAGATGTTGATGATATGATATTTTATAAACTTGGAGTCCCTCGTGCTTCTCCGTACCCTTCTACAAGTTCCCAGATCCGTCTTTAAGTTGGGTCATTCTCCTTCCTTCCTTCTTGTGTATACGTTTATTGAACAAAACCAAGGCACAGTCACATCAAACTGTTGTGGTCAAACTGTCCACTGGTTTGTATGGCAATGGCGCATCAGTGTTACAAAATTACATCATCTCATATACCCATACAGTATTCTCCCATTTTATTAAGTGTACCTGGAATATTTAATATGGAACTTAAAGAAAACAGTGAATGATCAAAGGAGTTTTAAGAAAATAATACGTGGATGCCGATCCTAAGGAGACATTAAATAAAGTAACGGTGGAGTAGTGAAGAGAAATAAGTGGTGTTAACTTTCTCTACTCTTTATAACCACTTCATTACAATCTCTCTCTCTCTCTCTCTCTCTCTCTCTCTCTCTCTGTCACACCCACAGGGGTGGCTAAAGACAGCACTATACCCTTGTTACTTACAGGCTATAAATTTGGAACTAACTCAGGTTGCCTCTGTTGGAAAGGATGTTTATATGTTTGTTGACAGCAGAAGTGCTGTAGAGTCCTCAAACAGCCATAATCCTAAGTATGATTCACCAACCTCAGCCTGTAAGAATGAAAGAAAATTAATAAAATCACGTGGAAATAATCTCATGTTCACTTGGTTACCGTCCCATGTAGGTGTAAAGCCAAATGAAAGAGTAGACATTTGGCCAAAAATGCAACAGAGGAAAAATATAGACATACCATGTTATCTGACGAATCGTCAGCTAAGAACTATAATACGTGAAGAGCAAGAAACAGTTGCATTGGAGAGAACAGTGTTGTACGAAAATAGCTCAACATTTACGCCCGTAGTCTTGAAACTGAGGGCAAGGGCCACCCTTCCCCCACCCCGCTGGAAGTGAAAAGCGTGAGAGCGCATCCCTTCGTGTGGGTAGGCGTCGCAAACAGGTAGTTGCCCTGATTAATTTAGAAATTTAAAATCTTAATTTTTAAAAATGACAGTTTCTAAAATTCACATACACTATAATCCCGTTGTGTAAGCAGTCTCTTTTATCATTAAAGACTAGCATTTGTTCTTGAATACTCTGTCTGAGAGTATGCATACAGTAAATTACCCACCCACGGTGTACACCTGCGTCTGCATGTTGCACTACATCCACCCACGGTGTACACCAACGTCCGCATGTTGCACTACATCCACCCACGCTGTACACCCACGTCTGCATGTTCCACTACATCCACCCATGGTGTACACCTACGTCCGCATGTTGCCTGCATTTACTTTTCACCTTTGTTTTCGTCTCGTATATTAACAATCTCTGGAGATGCGCTGAAGTCTTTTAAAACGATAACAGGATTAAATGCTTATTTTTTTCTTTACGTGATGTCTTTTATCATTAAACTAAAATTCTCATCACACACTCCATACGGTCCTACAAATTCTACATAGTTTTCTTTGGATAAGGCTACTATATTATGACGAAGGGGCATGTGAAGGGGTGCTATGAGACTCCCCGTGGATTCCAGTACTATGCTGCGGTAATACTTCCCCGTTCGCAGGGGAACGCTTTCCCTTTCGTGCGGTAAGATTATCAAATGATACGGATAGGGCAAGGTGAACGCCTGCCCACAGTTTAAGACTGTGTGCAACACTGTCCTCTCACTCCGCATAGGAATGGGGATATTACTGATGTAACAGAACAGGTAATCTGGTTGATTGACAATAAGAAGATTGAAGAAATCTTACAAAAATATAAAAGATTTGCTCCAAGGGTGTGATGTACTATGTGTAATTCTGTGATCCTGCGATGTGTATGTACTGTACTACATACCTTAAGTATAAAAGCATTTAGCAGGTCACTGCTAAATCCTCCTCACCCTCCCTTGGGGATCCATCTGCTAGCCGCTCCCACATTTTACCTACTTATATTTCTGTTCCTTGATGTATGTATCATTTCACTCGCTTGATTTTAATATCTAAATGTATATTATATACATGTTAGTTAATAAGATGTTGTTTATTAAAATGATTCATGAAAATCCCTCCTGAGGGACAACACGGTACAGGGTGAGAACAGAAAAATTGCATCCTCATCCTTTTGACAAGTATTTCAGTCAATAAACTGTCTCAAATTCAAATTTAAAATAAACATGGCCTACAACTGCTATCTCTCCATGTTGACTGCTGAGTTGTAGCAATAGGTTAACAACAGAAAATGTAGCTAGTCACGAAGAGGTACTATGGGAAGGATGTAGGGCCGTAGTCCTGTCATTTTCTGCCACTGAACCACATGAGATATGCGTCAAACGTACGAAATCTGGGTCAAGTTAAAGTGAAGGGACTATAGTCAAAGTATCACTCACTGAGTTACTGTACCATCTTGAAGGATGGAGTCCAGGCCTTACCGGGTGTGGGGGTGTTGTTGTACTAAGGAAAGCAACATTTGCACAGTGGTAGACCCTTACCCGCACCAGGGGGGGAGGAGGACGGTCTACGGGGATCCCGGCTATTTCCGGTATACACGGCCATAACTTACCCTTGTCTACTCATACCTTCCTCTTCATTTACCATTTTCCTCTTTACTCAACTATTCCATCTCAACACACCTCGTCTCATTCTGTCAGTCTGCCACCCAGCTCTGTTCTTTCTCTTCCATTTTCTTTTCTTTGTCATACCTGAATCAGACATAACCTGTTTTTCTCCTTTACTCAGTATTTTTCTGTCTAGAAATACTATTTATTGTTCCATCTCTCTTCCACACTTTTATCTCGAACCCCATTCACTCTCCTCCCCTCTTCCTCTTCAAGCCTCCACCACAAATAACTTACTGTATCCCCTCCCCCACCCCACACTGGCCACAAACACACTCACGCTCACCCTGGGAATAAAAAATAATGAGTCAGGTTAGTAGGTAAGATCCGGATAATGAGGCGAGATAAAAAAACATTTCCTTGTTGGTGTTGGGATGGGGAGAATAATGTGTGGTTGTATGGGGGATGGGATGGGGGGAGAGAGAGAGAGAGAGAGAGAGAGAGAGAGAGAGAGAGAGAGAGAGAGAGAGAGGACAGGTTCGTTAGAGTACTGAAAAGAGCGAAAGAACGAGAAAAGTTGAAGAACGGAGATGGAGGTTTGGTTGAGAGAGAGAGAGAGAGAGAGAGAGAGAGAGAGAGAGGGGGGGGTGGGAGACTTTGTAACAGAAGTAAAGCTACGATTATAGTAAGTTATGACTCATCCTTTCAGTACAGACTGTGCCCCTTGTCAGTCTGGTACATCTTCCCACTCTCCAGGCTTCATCACACACACACACACACACACACACACACACACACACACACACACACACACACACACACACCTTCTGGTGTTGCGTCAAACGCCCTGTAAAGCTGTGGAAATTGGTGATACTGTATGTAGTTGCCGGGAGCAAAGAAGATTGTCGCAGCTGAGTAAACGTGGGAGACCCGGAGTAAACCTGGGGATGTGTTGAGTCTAGAGTTATTGCTTGTGTTAAGGAGGTGGTGATGTAGACATACAGGCAGGCAAAGTGACATACCGCTAGTTACAGACCACACAAACTGTCTTTTCATAGGGATACGGTCATAAAATTGTTAGAAAGATTTATCATTTAGTTACAGAAGTTGAATAAGTAATGAAGTTTATGAACAGGATACCGATAAAGACAGACACAGAGACAATAAAGGACGATGGAAAAAAGGCTGACAAAGGAGGGGAATGCTTGTGGGATAGGACAGACTGAGAAGAAAAGGAAATGAGAGGTTCAGCTGGAAGTAGAAAAAGGACTTGAGCTGAATGGAAGAAGGATCTGTTGTGTGGATTAAGAGACGATGTGGAGTGGAAGAGAACTTGTTTGTGGTGTGGAATAAGAGACGCTGTGGAGTGGAAGAGAATTTGTTTGTGGTGTGGAATAAGAGACGCTGTGGGATGGAAGAGGACTTGTTTGTGGTGTGGAATAAGAGACGCTGTGGAGTGGAAGAGGATTTGTTTGTGGTGTGCAATAAGAGACGCTGTGGAGTGCAAGAGGACTTGTTTTTGGTGTGGCATAAGAGACGCTGTGGAGTGGAAGAGAACTTGTTTGTGGTGTGGAATAAGAGACGCTGTGGAGTGGAAAAGGAATTGTTTGTGGTGTGGAATAAGAGACGTTGTGGGATGGAAGAGGACTTGTTTGTGGTGTGGAATAAGAGACGCTGTGGAGTGGAAGAGGACTTGTTCTGTGAGTGACGTGATGAAGATACTGGACTGGTTAGGAAATAAAACTGCCATAATGGGAGAAGGGGAGGTTATAGAGACAGAATACTCGTAAAAATAATCTCTGAAGAGGAAGGGGAGAAAGTACTCATGACTGAAGGTTGATGAGGCGTTGCTGAATACACGGGGAGGTGTGAACGTTAAGGGAAGAGGTTTAGGAACTGAAGGAGCGATCGGGATGCCAGGCTGCAGTAGTTCAGATCAGTTATGCCGCAGGAGAATACCCCACGTCCCTGGCAGTGTTTTTATGTTATAGAATAACCTGTGACCACCTCTGGGATTTGAGTTGTTGTGCATTAGCTGACGCTCTCCTTCCATCCCAGACCTCAACCAACCATGCCACCGAGGCGCCTTGGTGGACTTAATGCAAGGCAGAGAGAGAGAGAAAGAGAGAGAGAGAAAGATGAAGAAAGGTATGGCATCCGTTTATGACGCCGTGGTAGGAAACAGACAAAGGCAAGTGACGAGGAAGGAATGTGAATGAGAGAGAGAGAGAGAGAGAGAGAGAGAGAGAGAGAGAGAGAGAGAGAGAGAGAGAGAATAAAGAAAATAAAAGCAGGGAAAAGAAAAGAGCAAAAACAGATAGAAGAGAGGAAAATGGTAAGTAAAATGCTTGAAAATGAAGACGACAGGAAGGCAAAAATAAGAGAAGAGAAAACTTGAGTAAGAAGAGAAAGCAAGGCAGAGAGAGAGAGAGAGAGAGAGAGAGACTAGCCGATAGAGAATAACATGAGTCGTAGAACCGGAGAGGAGGGGAAAAAAATACTAAGGAGGAAGGGGGGGAGCGAATAGGAAAGAAAATGTAAGAGAGGGTATCAGCCCCTTCAGCCCGACGACGTAGTAAGAACATTTGGTACCATCAGACGACTCTATGCAGCTTAGGAGGGACTTTTCGCACCGCACATGGTAATTAGACATAGCTTATTACTAAAAGGCATCCCCCGGTGTTTAATTATATTTTTCAGTAGTATTAAGAATAAAAGAGGTACGCCATTACACTGAAGTGGTTATTGAGAGAAACAGAGTAATGGGGGAGGCAAAACAGACAAGGAGGAGAGAAACAGAAAAGACAAAAATTAAGTAAATTAAAGGACAGACGAAAGAGAATGCAGTAATCAGAATGAGAGGAAAGAAGAGAAGAGGGAAAACCAGAGTAAGACGTTAGGAATGTGCAGAGACGGGGAGAAAGAGAGAGTGAGCAGGAGAGAGAAAATAAAAAACTGAAGCAGAGAGAGAGAGAGAGAATAAAGACGCAGGAATGCAGACAGGTGGATTGAAAGAGTCGTAAAAAAAAAAGTGCTGTTGAGAAAGACAAAAATGGGGGATGGGAAAACAGAGAAGCACAAGTGAGGAGGAAAATATATAAAGTGTAAGAAGAGCTACAGGCGACAAGAGGGAAGAGGCAAGAGGGATAAAGGAAAAAATAACTATTCCCAGGAGAAAAAATGCCTTGATTCCTCCAGCAATACTTGACATACAGTAAAAATAGGAAATTGTAATGTGTTTATTTATGTTGGGTTTTATACTGAGAGGAAAAATAGGACAGTGTGTGTGTGTGTGTGTGTGTGTGTGTGTGTGTGTTTAATATGTCCGACTCTGGGCATAAGCTTCACAGCCTGCTACCAAGGCCCAGAAGTCCTCCTACATTCCATGCACCTCTACATGTCACCACTTCCTCGCTAACACCCACCGTCCATATTGAATACATGCTAGGGCTGTCTCATACAGGACTGGTGTATTGGTATTAGCGGGGGTATTTTTTCGACATGTCGGCGGGTCTTCTGGTAGATCAGTAAAGTCTGCATTTATTGAATTCAAATCCTTAAACTGTTCCCTACCCCGGCGGGGATTTGAACCAGGGTCCAGTAGGACCGGAGGCCACCTCTCTACCGACTGTGTGTGTGTGTGTGTGTGTGTGTGTGTGTGGCAGGCATCAGTGAAGTGTAGCTATATATGTTGGAAAGAGTTAGAAATGTTTGCCGTATGGACTCGTTCTTCCATTTTCTGCTTTTGTGGGAGTGGAAAAAAGTGTATGAGAGAGAGTGAGGGGGGGGGGAGAAAACAACCCGGAAGCCAGATGTAAATGACCATCAGCGTTCACAACAAACACGGATATATTGCCACTTTGTTTTCTCTGCTTCCAGCCGGTCAAATATTTGCATGTGTGGTTCCCGCTGACCTCCCTGAAAAAAAAAAAAAAAAAAAAAAAAGTGAAAAAGAAAAGAAAAATGTGGGAATAAAAAACCTGGGGGTGTGGGGGAGGGACTCAACGTAATCCCAGTCTGTTGTTAATTTTTGTTGTTAGTGTTTGTTCCTGCTTCCGTAATATAAAAACTTGTGATGATGATGAATGGATGAGTGATACTTTCCCGTGAGCTGAATTAAATCGTCTGGAGGAAGGAAGAATAAAACGATAATCCCAGTGTGTTGCCCCTTGTCATTCCCTCGACCTTTTTTCGTAACTGATACTGTGGACGGTGATGAATGGATCAGTGGTGACCGGATGACACCATAAACACCCTGAACTTTGTGTTAAGCATTACATCCTAACATCTCAGACTCCTGTGACTCACTCGAGCTTGAATAAAAATCGTCTACTGTTAGCTTGAGCAGAATACTGGAGTTATTTTTGCCTTGGATGGCTTAATGATACCAGTATTAACCTTCTTGATTGAAGTTGACTAAAGGTAGCTAACAAAAATGGAATTATAAAGTGCGTCACTAGGTTTTTTTTTTTTTTTTTTTTAAGTGTCCGACTCTGGGCAAAGGCTCAGGGCCTATTTCTTGGGGGCAGTTGCCTATCCCAAGGCCCAGTAGTCCTCCTACACCTCCACTTGTCACCACTTCGGCGCTAACACCCACCGTCCATATTGAATACATGCTAGGGCTGTCTCATACAGGACTGGTGTATTGGTATTAGCGGGGGTACTTTTACGACATGTCGGCGGGTCATCTAGTAGATCAGGAAAGTCTGCTTTGAGGAAATTCAAATCCTTAAACTGTTCCCTGCCCCAGCCGAGATTCGATCCTGGGTCCATTAGGACTGCAAGCCGCCTCTCTACCGATTCAGCCACCGCCTCAGGTTGGACATTAATCCCGGTTCCTTGTTTGTTTTCGTTCCCCTGACCTTCTTACACAATACCTGTGATGGCGATGAATGGAAGAGTGGCAACCGTACAATACTCTAAGCAGTTCCAGTTGTGTATTATACTGTATATTACAAAGTGATTACCAGTGTTGCTGCACTATAAATATTCCTATATTTACTTAGTTACACCCATGCTGGCGAAGCAAGAGTTGATGTAATGATTTGCTCGACGTGTGTGTGTGTGTGTGTGTGTGTGTGTGTGTGTGTGTGTGTGTGTGTGTGTGTGTGTGTGTGTGTGTGTAGTTAAGCTCGCCAACGCTTTGTTTAGAGCACGAACATAAAGGAACTTACTTTTATGCCAAAGACAGCGATAAGATTGGCAACCCCCCTAGTTGTTGACGTCATCATTGGAACATGTGGTAGAAAGTATAAAAAGTTCGACTTGTCTGCCTTGCTGCTAATTACAGTAAGTATAGTGGAGTGCAGTCTAAATATATCTTATTCTTACAGACGTCTGAAAAGTATCAAGAAAATAAGGATTGGGGAGTTGCATCATCTATTCGCTCTCTCAGTTTTAATACCACGATAGCCTTATATATTTGTAAGGCCAGACAGTGCCTTCAAAGGGACACCTGTTCTTGTTCATGTACTATTTGCGCTATTTTTACTTAGATCTTTTCTTTTTTATGCAAGCCAACACTCTACTTGGAATACGAATGCTGCAGTTCGATAAAAATTGGCACGAGCGTATGTATTGCCAAACCAAAATGATGCCCTGAAAGCGATTTTACGATTTTTTCCTTACTTTCTGCTTCTCACCGGCCACCACCTGGGAAACGAATTCCGTACCAAGCCCACATAATGGCTTTAGCGCGACTATTTTTGCTCTTGGTTTGTGACTTTCCTTGTGAAGGAATGGAGGAGGTTTAGGAAAAGGCTGGGAGGGAAAGAGAGGGAAATACTAGTGAAAGTTGACGATAAAAAGGAAGGAAGAGAGGGAAAGAGAAAGGACAGGAAGAGAGGGAGACGTAAAGATGGGAAGCGGAAAGGAGAGGGGGAAACATGAGACATGGGGGAGACGTGGAAGAGAAAGAAATAATGAGATGTCAGGGAAAGGGAGAGAGAGGAAGGGAGAATGAGGGAAGTGGGAGATGGGAGAGAAGTGGAAAAGGGGAGGGAAGCTGGAGATGAAGGGAAAGTGAGAGAGGAATAGGAAAGGAGAGTGAGGAAAATGAGAGATGGGAGAGGCGAAGGACGGAGAAGGAAGAATGTGAGAAACAGGAAAGCTATGGATAATGAGAGAGAGAGAGAGAGAGAGAGAGAGAGAGAGAAACAAGAGGTGGCTGTGGTGGGCAGGAGAGAAAAGAAAAAAATGAAAGGAAATCCGAGAAGCGCAAGTGAAGAGGAAAAAAATGTCGAGAAACAAGTGATACAGAAGAGAGAATAAACAAGAGACAAACAGATAGACAGATAAATAAATAAACAACCAAACAGATAGGCCTACATAGATAGATAGATATGGTATTTACATGGTGCATCACTGACTAATATATCATAGACACAGTAATGGATGATACTGGCGCCCATTTCTTTATTTTCGACTTTATTTCTTACTGAAAATAGGACAGTGTGTTGTGGAATTATGAGGCGGGGTGGTGAGATGATGACGTGTGTGTGTGTGTGTGTGTGTGTGTGTGTGTGTGTGTGTGTGTGTGTGTGTCAGTCAACATTGCATTTGTAAAGAGAGAGAGAGAGAGAGAGAGAGTAATGAGAACGCAAAAGAATTATGCTTAATATCCACCAGCCTAAGTCTTAAGTGCAAATAATATGCGATAAATGAGAGGAGTGATATCGAATATAAATCGGGCTGGACGAAAAAGACTTAGGGCAAACTTTTAGTGCATGAGACAGGAATTATGCAGAGGAGAGGAAAATATGAGCAAAGGTTAAAAGTAATAGAGGAAAACAGTTCACGAGAGAGAGAGAGAGAGAGAGAGAGAGAGAGAGAGAGAGAGAGAGAGAGAGAGAGAGAGAGAGAGAGAGAGAGAGAGATGAAGCAGCGACAAAACTCGTACAAACTGAAGAATCACTTATTAAAATATGAAGCAAAGCTGTAAAATTAAGAAGGAAAAAAAGTGTAAAATTTAAGAAAAGAGAGATTGAGAGAAGGAAGAGATTTTAGACATTCAAAAAGCGTCGAGTAAATGGTTCCACAAAATCTCCTGAGTGGAATGAAAGTGGATGAGGAGTGAATGGAGGAGGAAGGAAAATGATGTGATGGAAAGGGATATAACTTGAAGGTGGGAGAGATATGAAAGGGGAAGAAGGAAATTGGAGATATAAAGGAAGTGGGTGAGGGAGAGGTAAAGTGGGGGACAGGTAAAGAGAGGAGAAGTAAAGATAGAAAGCTGAGAGGAAAGGGAGAAGAGGGGAAAAATGGGAGAGACGTAGCAGAAAAATTAGATACTAGGGAGCAAGAAGGACAGGAAATGAGGGAGAAGGAAGTGGAGTGAGAGAGAAGTGGAAGAGGGAAAGGCAGCTGGAGACGAGTGGGAAGTGGAAGGGAGAAAAGAAAATCCAGGAGAGTGAGAAAAGTGGGAACTGGAAGAGAAGCGAATAACGGAGAGGGAAGACTGTTGAAAATGGAAAGAGAGAGAGAGAGAGAGAGAGAGAAGACAAGTTGTTTATGACGTGTGAGAGGACAAGTTGTTTATGACGTGTGAGAGGACAAGTTGTTTATGACGTGTGAGAGGATAAGTTGTTTATGACGTGTGAGAGGACAAGTTGTTTATGACGTGTGAGAGGACAAGTTGTTTATGACGTGTGAGAGGACAAGTTGTTTATGACGTGTGAGAAGGCAAGTTGTTTATGACGTGTGAGAGGACAAGTTGTTTATGACATGTGAGAGGACAAGTTGTTTAGGACCGAGGTAGAATGCAAAGGAGAACAGGAAGATGAAGGAGGATGTAAAAAAAGGGGATGGAAGAGGGACCATATAGAGACAGGGAGAGACAGAGGAGGCCAAGGAAGAGGAGGCAAAGGGGTTGCTTGAGAGATCCAGGTAATGCGACAGAATTAAGCAGCCCAAACGATTTTTCTTTGAAGTTGCTCTTCGCGGAACACAGACTTAGGGAGGATGAGAAACAGCACAGGGTTTGGATATTGTTACGGAACAGAGAGAGATAATGAACACTTCAAGTGAGAATACTAAAATCACTACTGTCCCGCAAAGTTCCAGGTTCATAATAAAAGACTTAGGGAAAATTACAAGTTAAAGTTTAATGCTCAAACTAACAACTAAACATTCAGGACTCATAAGGATAATGTAATGGAAAAACAGGTTACATATATGGTTAACTGCAATAGCCTCTATTAACACGAAATTAGCAAAAGTAAATTTATCTAAGTCAGCCCTGATAAAATGAGAAAACCGGATAATGCTCAGTTAATGCAAGATATAATATTATTACAGATACAAAATTTTACTAACTCTAGCTGACAATATGAATCACAAAAACTTTACAAGGCCTACGAATCAACGCCTCATGCTATACAGTACAAGAAAAAATGTAATAACACTTATACTTAAATTATACAGCAGCTAGATGGTTGGAGACTTCCTGAGCACTCACAAAGATAATAATATACTATACAGGGGAGGACAGAGATGTGAACAAAATGAGTAGATCTAAGTGGCAATTAATGCAGAGACTGAGCTCATTATACAGGGGGCCGGCAGAGCTTGATTCAACTTGCAAGAACGACGCGGAAATGAAGGAACAGGGGAGGAAGAGTTGACAGTCCTGCTCTGAACAAAAGAAAGAACGACTTACTCTACTATAAAGGGGAGAAGAGGGGAGTGAGGTAGAACACGCAAGCCTGGTCACTATGGAAGCCACGAGGCGAATCGTGATCAAACATGCAGCATACTGTACGTTAGAATTATACAAAGGATGATGAAATCATAGGCTATGTAACACCTCCCCACAGAGAAAAAGAATAAAATGATAATGCTGTAAACCCAAATTCAAGGCCAAAAGCTCTTTCTCAATAGCTGAGTATTTCTTTTGAGGTGGAGTGAACTTCTTACTGTAATAAGATACAGGGTGTTCAATACCCTGATCATCCTCTTGCAGCAAAACAGCCCCAGCTCCTGTATCACTTGCGTCAACAGCCATCTTAAAAGGCTTAGCAATATCTGGAGTACTGGGCACTGGCTGACTTAATAGGATAGCTTTAAGTTTACTGAAAGAGGATTCACAGTTATCGGTCCAGACAAATTTAACTCCCTTTTTCAGTAGGTCTGTAAGTGGTGATACAAGAATTGAAAAGTTAAGAACAAATCTCCTGTAATAACCTACCATTCCCAAAAATCTTTGAAGCTCTTTCCTCCTTATAGGTCTGGGAAGATCACTTATAACCTGAGCCTTAGCTCCTGGTATTGCAACGTGTCCATCACCAATTACGTACCCAAGGTACTGAACTTTAGCTTGACCAAACTCACACTTTGATAAATTAGCTACAAGATTAGCCTGAACCAAACGCTCAAGAAATTTACTGACATGGCATAGGTGATCTTTCCAGTTGTCACTGTAGATTAATACATCATCAATATAAACAACACACCCTGCCAAACCCTCTGTTACAACATTCATGAGCTTCTGAAGAGTGGCTGGTGCATTCTTCATACCATATGGCATTACAGAACATGCAAAAGTCTTTCCTAGTGTTACAAAACATGAGATCTCCCTAGCACGTTCAGTCATAGGTACTTGCCAGTATCCCTTTAACAAATCAAACTTACTTATCTACCTAGCCCTTCCGATCTTCTCTATGCAATCTTCCACGCGAGGGAGAGGGTAAGTGTCTGTTTTGGTTATCTGATTAACACGTCTGTAGTCGATGCAAAGCCACTGTGACCCACCTGGCTTAGGGACTAGAGTGACAGGAGAACTCCACTCGCTCTGACAGGGCTCAATCATCTTGTGGTCCAAGAAGTAGCCAAGCTCCTTCTGCATGAGAGGAACTTTCACTGGGTTCACACGGTAAGGAGGCAGTTTAAATGGCTTTGCGTCTCCAACACTGACATCATGCATCAACACAGTGGTTCTTCCTGGAGTGTCACGGAACACTTGCGGGTACTCCTGCAGTAATGCCGAAAACTCCTGCCTTTCCTCGGGAGTTAGATGAGAAAGCTTAGTCTGGAGATCATTCATGATATCAGGATTCTTCCCCAAACTATCACTCAGGCTCATGCTACATGGGAGAACTTCACTTTCAGACTCGGGTGGAACAGCTACAGTGCAGACTGGGTTATTTTCGTCCTGCCTGTGATATAACTTTAGCATGTTGGTGTGACAAAGTTGCTTGTTCTTTCTACGATCTGGTGTGGCTATGACATAGTTGACATCACTGAGTTTCTTCTCCACGAAATGAGGAACACTAAACTTGGCTTGAAGAGGTTGCCCATGCACCGGTAGCAGAATCAAAACCTGATCTCCTGGCTGAAAGTGGCGTAACCTGGACTTCTTATCATACCAAGTCTTCATCTTCTGAGCAGCTCCTAAATTCTCTCTCGCCAGCTGTAAAGCAGTGGACAGCCGTTCTTTGAACTTCATCACATACTCCAGCAGGTTGACGTCATCTTCCTCCGACAGCCAACATTCCTTGAGTAGCTTCAGGGGTCCTCTTACTTCATGGCCAAACAGTAGTTCAAAGGGTGAGAAGCCCAGTGATTCGTTTGGAGATTCTCTTGCGGCAAATACAACGAATGGAAGACCTTTATCCCAGTCTTTCTGATGTTCCAAACAGTATTTCCTGAGCATTGATTTGAGTGTTTGATGATATCTCTCCAACGCTCCTTGGGTCTGGGGATGGTAAGCTGAAGATGTGATCTGGGTGATGCCCAACTCTTTCAGAGACTGCTTGAAAACATTTGACATGAAATTACTTCCCCAGTCTGACTGTACCTCCTTGGGCAGACCAAACTCGGTGAAGAACCCTAGCATTTCCTTAACCACGTTCTTTGCTGAGATATTTCTAAGTGGAACGGCTTCAGGATAACGAGTAGCCATATCAATCAGGGTCAACACATAAGACAATCCTGGAGAAGTCTTAGGAAGAGGGCCCACAATATCCACCAACACACGGGTGAATGGCGCCTCAAAAGGAGGAATGGGAACTAGAGGTGCAACCTTTTCGGCCTGATTACACTTCCCCACAACTTGACAGGTGTGACAAGACTTACAATACCAGGAAACATCTCTGAAGATACCTGGCCAGTAGAAGTGTTTCAAAATGCGTGCCACAGTCTTCCTCACTCCAAGGTGTCCTGCCAAACTGGAATCATGAGCCACTCTAATGATATCCTTCCTACAAACACGAGGGATGACAACTTCATGTACAACCTCCCATTCACAGTCGGCTGATGCTGTTGGGGGTCTCCACTTTCTCATAAGTACTCCTGACTTTATATAATAACAAGTAGAAGCACCAACTGACTCTTCCTCACTGCAAGCAGAGTTAGCTAGACCTTTCAACTCAGGGTCAGCAACCTGCAACTCAACCAACTCTTGACGAGACAAATTATCAACACTACGGGGTACTGCCTCATCTGGTGAGTGGTCCAAATTAGCAAGAAAAGTGTCAGCTAGGATAACATCATCATCATCATTATCCTCTAAGTCACCAGTAACTTTAGACTTAGCCCTAGTGACAGCACATGCAGAGAACACATCAGGGATATCACAATCCTGGGTCGCAGTCACTGGTTCACTAGACAACTGAGGAGCTGGACACACTTGACTTCCACCAATATCATTTCTAAGTAAGAAAGTTACACCTGACATTAGGAATGTCTCAATCAACCCAACCATAACGGAACCATTAACAAAACCAGACTCTAAATTCATTCTGCACAGAGGGACAGAGAAGTAATTATTCCCTACACCTTGTAAGATTACAGTTTCATCAGAGGAATTAACATTAGAGCCTAGAACACTGGTCAGCATAAGGGATTGGCAAGCACCTGTATCCGATATATTTTAACTGATTTCCTGTCATTACTGTCCAGAGGACTGACAAAACCATCAGACAGGAAATTAGCACATGAACTCTTGAGAGTGTCACCCACGTTACTGCTCAAAAGAGGAGCTTCATCATGAGAATTTAATTTACCCCTCAAAGCAGGTTCAGTTAACTCGGTTAAAGAATTCTGGGAACTCTCAAGGGTGGACACTAGACCAATTGACTGAATATTTAAAGACTCCTTTTTGTTCACATCACGCTGTCTCCTGAAACATTTCTCCGTAGTATGACCAAGCTTACTACAATAAGTACATTTACTTTTCTGAAATCTAGAGGTGAAGCTGGTATTTACTTCCTGAGAAACATCATCTTTACTCTCTTTCCTGTTACCTGTACGCTGAGTAGAGGCAACGTACTTACTCTCAGCTTTCTTTTTTTCTTTAGAATATCTCTTATGAGTGAGAACATATTCATCAGCTACAACTGCAGCATCAGACAAATTATCTATTCTTTTCTCATCAAGATATAGGCTTACATCTTTATTAATACACCTTTTGAAGTCTTCCAGCAAAATCATCTGCTTAAATTTATCAAAATTAGAATTTACATTCTTAGAATTTAACCACTGCTCTAACAGATCTTCTTTGATTTTTGCATACTCAACATGGGATTGCTTATTTTGCTTATAAGTTTTCCTAAATTTTACTCTATAGGCTTCAGGAACAAGCTCATAGGCCTTAAGAATCAAGCTCTTAACTACATCATAATTATCAGATTGATCCTGAGGCAAAGATGCATAAGTTACTTGAGCTTTACCGGTGAGAACACTCTGTAGGAGTACTGGCCAATACTTTTTGGGCCAATTAAAACCTGTAGCTACCCTCTCAAACAACTGAAAATACTTTGTTAAATCAGATTCATTAAAAGGAGGGACAAGTTTAACATTTTTAGCCACATCAAAATCATCAGAGCTGGATGATCCAGTTCCACCTTGTTTCATGCGATACTCATGGTCTGCCTGAATCCTAGCAAGTTCAATTTGTGCCTGAGCCTGTGCCTGTGCCTGTGCCTCCTGAATACGAGCCTGAGACTCAGCCTCCTTAGCACGAGCCTGAAACTCAGCCTCCTTAGCACGAGCCTCCTGCAGGGCTAGCTGTAACTTAGCTATTTCAATCTGCGTTTGCTCATCTGGAGGAGTTACATTAAACAAGCTTTTATTAATCATGTCAACAATTTCATCTTTAGAATGATGAGAGCGAACAGCAATTCCCAGTTGTTGAGCAACAAGCTTAAGTTCATTCTTTGTTCTGTTTTCTACATCACACACTGTTTGCACATTTGACAAAAAATCTTTGGCTTCATCAAGAGTAGTAATAGCAGACATCATGAAAAATCACAGTCACAAAATATCAAGCAATATCCTTATGATAATATCCTGAATATCCTGGCAAGGTCGCCAAATTTATGTTACGGAACAGAGAGAGATAATGAACACTTCAAGTGAGAATACTAAAATCACTACTGTCCCGCAAAGTTCCAGGTTCATAACAAAAGACTTAGGGAAAATTACAAGTTAAAGTTTAATGCTCAAACTAACAACTAAACATTCAGGACTCATAAGGATAATGTAATGGCAAAACAGGTTACATATATGGTTAACTGCAATAGCCTCTATTAACACGAAATTAGCAAGAGTAAATTTATCTAAGTCAGCCCTGATAAAATGAGAAAACCGGATAATGCTCAGCTAATGCAAGATATAATATTATTACGGACAGAAAATATTACTAACTCTGGCTGACAATATGAATCACAAAAACTTTACCAGGTCTACGAATCAACGCCTCATGCTATACAGTACAAGAAAAAATGTAATAACACTTATACTTAAATTATACAGCAGCTAGATGGTTGGAGACTTCCTGAGCACTCACAAAGATAATAATATACTATACAGGGGAGGACAGAGATGTGAACAAAATGAGGAGTAGATCTAAGTGGCAATTAATGCAGAGACTGAGCTCATTATATAGGGGGCCGGCAGAGCTTGATTCAACTTGCAAGAACGACGCGGAAATGAAGGCACAGGGGAGGAAGAGTTGACAGTCCTGCTCTGAACAACAGAAAGAATGACTTACTCTACTATAAAGGGGAGAAGGGGGGAGTGAGGTAGAACACGCAAGCCTGGTCACTATGGAAGCCACGAGGCGAATCGTGATCAAACATGCAGCATACTATACGTTAGAATTATACAAAGGATGATGAAATCATAGGCTATGTAACAATATTGAGACATTAATTTGTAGTTCCCATTCGTGGGAAGGACAAGGAGAGTAAAGAGTCTTCCTAGTTTTCATAATCATCCTTTAATTAACAGAAAAAAAAAAGAGACAAGGGCCTTACTCTTGTGTACTGAAACCTCGTGTATATCCAAGTATCGTGAGCACCCAACTCGTGTGTACCAAAGTCTCGTGTGCACCCAAGCCTGGTGTGGATTTTATTCCTGTGTAGGTAAGTGTAGTGGGTAATCCTACACTGGGGCTCCAGCCAATCACAATAGTGTTATCATACAGCAAGCTAGTGACGTCATCCCGCCCCGCTCCCTCATTCCACACCTTTTATCGTCTCACCTGTTAATATCCCATCCAGGTATTAACTCAGCCATACCCACACTCCCTTCGCCTGCCTTCTGTCCTCAGGGTACGTCTCTCTCTCTCTTTCTCTCTCTCTCTCTCTCTCACACACACACACACACACACACACACACACACACACACACACACACACACACACACACAACTCAGGGATACGTCCCGAACCGTATTTTTGTATTAAAGACTTTGTTCTAGTCAGTTTTTTCTTTTTCACTTTTCGTGTATTACCGTATTCTTTCCTAATCATCTTCCCTTCTACATATTTTTCCCCTGCATTATGCTCTCTTCGTCGTCTTCTCCTCAGTTAAACTATTGTCTCTTCTTCTACTGCTACATTACCTATCCCACTGCTTTTAATGCATTATATCTTTTCTTCTCTTATTATTCTACCCTCTTCCAAATTACTCTCTCATCGTTTTCCATTCCTTGTCCTCTTTCTGTCTCCTTAATTTTCCTTTATAACTTTCTATCTTAATTGTATTTCCCTTATTTTCGTTCATCCTCCCATACATTATTCTGTCCATTTCCTCGTTACCCACAGCCAAGTTCATCCACCGTTTCTCTGCATAACGTCCAGTACTATTCCCTAATTAAACCCTGACCCCCGCCACGGTGTCACCATCGTATAATTTCACGATCGTATCCCGTTATTGGCTTTACTCTGTCATTCTGCACCAATCTGGACTTAATTGCCTGATCTAGGTCATTGTATCCACGAACGGTAATTTAGTATCTTTACTAGATTCTACTAATGCATTTGATATAGTAAGTGAATAAACAGTCGTAATTATTTCATGACGAATTTAAGCTACATCTGGCGATTTAAAAAAAAAAAAAGTTTCAGTCAACCCGTTTGCCTGACCAGTAATTTTTGACCCACTGCGCTGATAAAGTTTCTTAATTATAACTGGAGGTTGTGCTAACTTGGACAGAGGCAGTGAAACGTTTATAACTCTATCCTGGCTGGATCAACACCAATATTATATTCCCGCTGATGCCTCACGACGTTATTCACCTGAGAGTGTTATTGCCAGAAGGTCCTGGGGTTCTGCCAAGCCGTAATACAGGAATATCGGAAACGTGAATATATAGCGAACAAGACGGCCAGGTAACATTAAATCTGGACTACCTTGAAAGGATTGTAAGGTCAGTGTGGTGTGTGTAACTCAACCCACCTACCTACCGAACCATCTCAGTCAGCCCAGCTATCAATCACTTTATTTATTTGTATATCTATCTACATATCTGTCTAACAATCCGCCTGCCTGTGTCTGTGTTTGGGTTTGTTCGTCCGTGTGTCAGTCTATCTATATATCTATCTATATCCATCTCTCTGTCTGTGTCTGTCTTTATATATCTAATCCTCGATCTATGTACCTGTCTGTATCTATGTATTCTTGTACTTGCCTGTCTCCTTATCTCTGTGTCGATTTATTTGTCTGTCTATTTGTCTGCTTAGTAAGGCAGGATGGGCCATGAGGGGTGGATCATTATTTACCATGGGCGAAAGACGGACAATCTGAGGCAGAGAGAGAGAGAGAGAGAGAGAGAGAGAGAGAGAGAGAGAGAGAGACGTATTGGTACCTTTGAAACAGTTTGTCATAGGCAAAGGCAAAGTTATGTATGTGATGTCCGTTTTATGAGCCGAAAAGAGAGACGCGACGCAAAACAAGAACGCTCCTCCTATCCAACAATCCCTCCAATCGCGGCAGGAAAGGGGGGGGGAAGTGAGAACTTAAAGAGTGTACTGTAGTATAACGTTCATGGGAATATATTAGCAAATGGTGAATGGATGTATTAAACCTTAACAAATGGTGAATGGGTATAATATATCCATTCACCTTATGTAAATTGTAAAATAGGTCTCCATAACGCAGTAGGTAACCCCTTCAGCAAGACTACGTTGTTATTTACTCTTGCCACTGCTGAATGATTTAATTTATCTTAAGAGAGTCTCAGGTTATTGATGGATTTTATGAAGATTATTATTACAAGTGAATTGAAAAGTCTTCCCTAAGTCAAATTTTCCGTGTGAAGGTAGCAAAAATAATGGACAATATACGTCATCATGTGCAAGGATTAGATAAAAAAAAAATGACCTTGAACACTCAGATTGCTATGACTCAATTTCAGCTGAATACAGTAGTCTGGTGTTAGCTGAGATGGAATACTAGAGTTGCCCCGACCATCAAAGGATAATGGCCTTGGTATTATCACTGTCAGCCTCCCGTGCCTCACTCTCAGGTAAATAAAGTCATCTGGCTTTAAGTGAGATGAAATTCGAGACGATCTTGAGTAAGTCAACCCCTTCAACCCAAGGACGTCGTTTTACTTTCGTTCTTGCTGTCACCAGGCAGGTTAAGTCAGGTCAGAAGAAACTTTCCCAACAGGATGGTATAGACAAAGCCTTCATTATGGCCATCACTGCTGCACCCACTCCCACAGTTTAATAAAGACGTCTGTTGATAACCTTAGTATAGTGAAAAGTACAGGTGCTGACAAATGAAACAGAGACAATGTCTTAGCCCGGTCACACAAGAACTGGGTCATTTCTGGCTGATGGGTTACAGTGGTGTCAGTGGGGGAATGGTATCTGGTGAGGGTAAGTGGAGAGAAGGTGCAACCCTCCCCCCCCCACGGTAACTCGTCAGCCAGAAACGACCCAGGTTCAGTCTATGGCGGTGGGAAGAGGGAGTTAGGAGGATTGCCAGCTAAGTGGTCGTAAAAGATAAGAAGATATGAGCAGGATGTGGAGTTTATCCGGACAAGGAAGGTTCACGACTACAGCAGAGTACATGTCGCCTCCACTGCCATCATGTACTTATTTTATTACTGATACTTTCACACGAATTTATTGAACTTACTAGGGACTTTGGCCAGCATTCCCGTTGGTTAAGGAAGCCCCTAGCACCTCTTCCTTAGCGATTTATTTGAATACGACTGATTAATATAAATTTGTATGTTACTGATTCTGAAAGTTGTTGTAATGGAATTGTTTAAATGACACAAAAGAGCATAGTAAGGAGTACTGAGAGAGAGAAAGAAAAATAAAAAAAAAGCTTAAGAAGAGGTACTGGGGAGCTTCCGTAACCGAGGAGATTACGGACCTTTGTTAACTTGAGGAGTGAGTTACATATAGTTTGAAGTCCTTCACTGCCAGACACCCTTCCTAAGCCCAATAGAAGAAGGGACACACAGGTAATGCAACAACCGCGCCCTACAATTGATTTAAAGGCAGAATATTACACCTTGCCCTGTGACCTTGGCTTTCAGCTGATTGCTCTCCTAATCGACATACTACATTCATGCCTAACCCTTAACCCATCCACCAAGTTTAGTTCATATTGGATCCAAGCCGTTCAAGCTGACCTTGACCTTTGACCTTTCCCTGTGCCTGTTCTCGAAATCGAATTCCTTTCTTCATACCGTACCCCGTACCTGAAGACAGCGCCAGGTGTGAAAAAGGGAGGACGAAGACACGAAGATCCAAACAAGATAGAGAAATGAAAGACAATGCAACAAAAGAGGAGTAAAGAGGAAGAGAAAACGTGTGGGGATGAGAAAGAGCAACGAGGAAGATGGGGAGGAGAACAGGGAGACACGAAGATCCGACCGAGAGGAGGAGATGGAAGATAACAAAAGAAAGACGAAGATAGGAAAACAGTGAATGTGTGGGGTAGAGAAGAGGAAGAAAGGAATATTCGAGGAAGATAACGTTACAAAAAGCTGAGAGAGAGAGAGAGAGAGAGAGAGAGAGAGAGAGAGAGAGAGAGAGAAGGTGTGATGTTATGTATGTATGTGTTAGGGTGTATTGTTATGGTGATCCTTACGGGCAGGTGCAGACAGAAGTGAAACCGATGACCATTGTAGTTATAATGGTGTTGTCCCAGCCTTCGTTGTTATTGTGTGTGTTTGCATAGGTGTTTATGTGGGTGTGTAGGTGTGGCTGTTCTTGTGGGCCTGTTTGGGTGTGTGTATGTACGAGTAAATATATCGTATTTATATGGGTGTGTTTGTGTGGTTATCCATGTATGAATGTGTTTGTGTGGGTGTGTTTGTGTGTGTGTGTGTTTGTGTAGGTGTGTTTATGTGTATGTGCTTATGTGTGTGTGTGTGTGTGTGTGTGTGTGTGTGTGTGTGTGTGTGTGTGTGTGTGTGTGTGGGTGGGTGGGTGGGTGTGGGTGGGTGGGTGGATGTGTTGGTGTGTTTGTTTGGGTGTGTTTATGTGGGTGCGGTTGTGTAGTATTTGGTATACTATTAAGTTGCAAAGATTTCATCCGTTCCGCATCAACAAGAAACATCGCACTTATCCATTTGACATCCAGCTAACTCAGGTCTGCCTTGCTTCATTATCTGAGACACACTTTCCATTATTTCATCTTTATTTCTTTCACCTCTCAGCCAGGAACGTGAAGAGAAACTTTTTCATTTGGAATTCAGATACTGATTTTCCGTATGTCTGTTTTGAATCATTACCATCTGAGAAAGACACTGTTATTACTCCTCCTTCCATCTCTTTTAAATCATGAATATCTGAGAAAGACACCCTTTTATTTAGAATTCGTATATTAATCGTCCTGCCGTCTCTTTCCTGCCTTGAACATCAGAGACAAACACACCTTCATTTCCCATCCCACTAACTCAACATGCACAGCCTTCACCAAATACACCCTTGTTTATGCGTCTTGATTACAAACTCATTCCCCGTAACAAGTTTCCGGCCAACCGTCATAGCAATCTTGTTGTGGTATTATTCCGTCGCTGCTGGAGTCTCGTTAAAGACACACTAATCCTCAGACACAGGTCATTTTTGCATGTGCCATCTGGGAGCATATTTGCTGTGCTGATGCCACCAGCCAAGTGTTTCCATAACCAAGAGAAACAACCGATATTATATGGATGAAATATTAGAAACAACCACCATAGCCTCCAAAACCCCAAGATTTATTTTCAAGAATTATATTTCTAGCTGACTAATGCCAGATTTCCTTTACCCATCGCAAGAAACCCTATTAGCGACGAGATGCTGCCGACAAGCTGAAGCAGATCATAATGACTGGTGATAGCAAGACTAGAATAGAAAAGTAATCTTGCTGTTGTCAGAAAGTTAATAAATTTTGCTACATATCTGACTCAGTACAGAGTAACTTTTTTTTTTTTTTTTCAATGCCTGAAGATCAAAACTTATTTAAAACTTAAATGAAATTGTCTTATGATTTTTGTTTTGTTAGGCTAAACCCTCATGGCATCTGCCCCAAGTTTCACTTTAATTTATTTTTTGGTTAGTTTCATTCTTATTTACTTCTTTTTTGGTTAGCATAATAAACGGATAGCTTCGTTTTCGAGTATCTTGATTTAGGACAGCGCTATATCTGATAGCATCGTTTTCGGGGATTTACGTTTAGGACAGCTTAGCTCTGGTTCCTTATCTCATTCTAGTAGTTCAGTTACTCTTCTGCTGCAGTCATCTTCTCATTTTATGTTCTTATGTTTCAGGCCAGTGTCATTTGTGACACCGGGTTGGGAGACTCATTGCCTCTGTTGACACTGAGCAGGCAATCAGGATTGGTCCATTAGGAGGGATCTGATTGGTTCTCACTGCTCGAGGCTTCACTTCATTGCCGTCACCCACACACCCTGTACAGTCAAATACTCAGTCCGTCCGCCTCGCCCAGTGTTGCCAGGACAGTGGGTGCTTTTGGCGCCCAACCCTTCCCGAAATCCTGCCCATAAAGCGGCCAAACCGTCACTAGCCAAAGTAAGGTGGTGATTAATGGCCCTCTGATACTGTATGCGATTTCATCCAGCAACTGGACTTTTGAGTGCTGCACCGTTGATCACCACAGCTTTCATCCCATTCTATAGTCTTAGGGAATTTCAGAAAATTAGGCTACCAGTACAGTGCTAATGTCCAACACTGAAGGGCAATACAATTAGCACCAGAGTGATAATGACCACCCTGTACTGCCC
>NC_137016.1:21128682-21131182 GCF_032717465.1 Coenobita brevimanus | reverse complement strand
TTTTTATCAGTTATTTTGTTTTTTATATCCCTCTCCTCTCGCGGTAAATAAACATTCCGTTTATTATATGAACTCGTTCTTATATTCTGTTCCCCCCCTTTTTTTCACTTCTCTTATTTTCTGTTCCTGTATAATTATGGCCTCTCTTCTCTGCTTTTCTGTTTCTTCTCCCCTTTTCTGTGTTTACTGTTCCCACAGGACGGTTACATCAATGCCATAGCTTGACTTATAGTGCATCTGCTCTGGAATGCATCGTAGTTATATATAAATAAATAAATACATAAATACCTAAAGTCAACCCAGTGGTCAGTGGCATCAGTTGTGTTTAATTTAATAAAAAACGTACTGCATAAATAAATAAAATGAGTAAATAAATAGGTTCTCATGTTCACCCACTAGAAATTATTCTTGTCCCTCAGGTGCGACGAGTGTGAAGTGATTGGTGGAAGTGAATCCGGGTTTGTTTGGCAGTGCTGGTCATTCAGAATGCCTGGTTCTTGTGTCATATTGTATCACCACGACGCTGCTGAGTAATTTGTGTGTGTGGGGGGGGGTTACTTCATGCCAAACAGTAAGTCAGTCCAGTGGATATTGATATGTCTATTGCATCTGCTCTCAAACGTCATTAAAAAAAAAAAAATTGTCTACCAATTCTGCTGCATTTCTAAGAACAGAATAAATTAATTCCACGGTATCAGCTATGAAGAAGCGCCCCCAAGTAAGGAAATAAATAACTACATAAAAAAAAAAAATCAGGTAGTTGTTTCCACTCAGTAAATCAACCCAGTGTAAACGGCAGTCATTTATGTTGTTTTCCTTGTGCTACGAAAAATAAAGTTCCTGTAGTATTTGTTTCAGAAGAGTAAATCAGTCCAATGAACACCGGAAATATTTATGTTTCACATAACCGGACGACGCACAGGAGAGATATTTCTGGGTTATACTTGATTCTACACTGCGCCCCCCGAAACAACCTTAAAAAAGAAAAAAATTAAGTTGTATCAGTATAAAGGAGAGAACCATTATCCGTCTTCTCGCTGTATATTTTCCACTGGATTCTGCTGCCTTATCGGGTTACTGATTCTTACCCTCTTCACCCAGCCACACAGTCCCGCCCGCCCTCACCCTCTCTCCTATTGGCCACTTATGAGTTTCGGACTACAGTACAAGGAAGTTGAAACTATTGACATTGATCACTTTTGTAGTATTAGCAGAAATCGCATTTAACCCGTCAGCTGCTACGCACCCATATATGGCCACTCTTGGACATTTGCTGTGTGTGCGATACACCCAGATCTGGTCCCGTCCTGCCTCCCAAGGTGAGGCATATTGTATGTCATAGCGACACCTGTCAATCCCTTCTCACGGCCGTCCGGGTCAGTCACCTGTGGGTCATGATGGAGGGTGGACGTACTGAGGTGTCACTGGAGAACCTCTACCTCTAACCCACCTCCCACACACAGCTTAAGGACCAAAGGCCTTGTCCCGAGGCGTGGCAAGAGGCCTTCAACTACTTATGTTTATAGATGTTACGAGAAGGATGACGAATTGCATGTCAGAAGATAGAAAAATAAAATAAACATAACGCACTGCTTGAGTAAATCATTCATTGACCCGCCACCACCATCCTCCCGTCATCTGCCCGTAACAATCATCACCACAACTATCGGGGGCTAGAAACGACGGTAGTTTATACTTGCTTAGGCTTCTACAGTTTACTGGCTGTTCACTCTGTGTGTGTGTGTGTGTGTGTGTGTGTGTGTGTGTGTGTGTGTGTGTGTGTGTGTGTGTGTGTGTGTGTAATCGAAATCATTCAAGTTGGGTGAGGATTATCTTCGTGTGAGCCCAACTCCCCCTTGGATCCACTCCAAGGTATGGCATGGACAAAGGTTTGGCAGATGGTGTGTGAGTGTGTGTGTTTGTGTGTGTGTTAGAAACAAAGATGAATAGATAGAGAAAAATAGATTCATGGATAGACAAACTGATAGATCGAGTGAATGTGTGTTTGTGCTATCGAAAGAAAGGTAAATAGATAGATAGTTATCTATGTATGTGTACGTGTGTTTGTTTACTTTAGAGAGAAAAAAAGATGAACAGATTGATATATTGATGTAAAGATAGTTTGTGTGTGTGTGTGTGTGTGTGTGTGTGTGTGTGTGTGTGTGTGTGTGTGCCTGCATATATATAGTGTATGCAATCATTTCTTTTCAAATCAAAAGTAAATGGCATTATGTATGATATATGACAACAATAATGTAATACACAACTATGTTATTCATTCTGAAGAAATATAAATGTTATTCTACTTTTTCTTTCTATTTGGCATAATTTTCCAATGCACATTATGTACTGTATTTTATTCTTATGGCTATAAAAGTCCTAATGCATCGTGATATATAAATATATCAAACACGCGCGCAAGTGAGCACGTGCACACACACACACACACACACACACACACACACACACACACACACATACTATCTATTTATCTGTCTGA